>NW_017275207.1:6171765-6265506 GCF_001594065.2 Cyphomyrmex costatus
TCTCTCTCTCTCTCTCTCTCTCTCTCTCTCTCTCTTCTCAAAATCTAATACAATGACAACTCTTACCAATTTGATAATCTTGATGAGCATCCAATTGTTCGTGGAAGTTGTCATTAGTTTAAAGAAAACAGGCGCTAAACTCAGATAATTCTTTGGATTCTTTCTGGCCAATTCGCAAACTACATTTACTGCTGCACTTTGAACACCACTGTCTGGATCTTCAAGTTTTTCCTTCAATCTAGGAAAAGCAGGCCTCAGGGCCTCGGGGAATCGCAGAAATACTTTATACATCATCAAAACTGCCTTCTTACGCAAGTATGGCTTTGTAGAAGTCAATAATGTCATTATGTCATGAACCAAGTCTCGTGCTAAATCTGGACTTATAAAGCAAGACAAACCGCTCAGTGCTAAACCAGCGTCATACTGATTTTGGCTATTTAAATCTTTACGAATCATATTTGTCGTTAACATCAGTAGCTATAACAAAAAAGTGTTAATAAATTATGAGATGATCATTTTCCTATAAACTTAATAATTTGCTAAGTTAGATTTTAAATATTGTGTACTATAAGTATACATAAATAAATACATATACAGTTTTTCTTAATAATCACATCATTTATTTGATGTATTAAATTTCATACTTAATTTATAATAAAAACATAAATATATGTAATTAAAATTAAAATGTATACAGGATAATTCTTAAGTATACTAAAAGATATGATTCTTTACATTAATTCAAGATAAAAACTTCATATTAATTTTATGTCGGAAACTTAGTTCCAAAGATACAGAATAACAAAGTTTTTTATTTTTAAAGAAAAAATTCATTTTTTCTAAAATTTCAAAAACTATCTAAATTATTTTGGTAAAATTGTCGTATCTTTAAAACATATAAATTGCGATTTTCATTAAAATAAGCCAAATAGTTTTCAAAATTTTTGAAAAACAAATTTTTTTTAATATTTATGATTTATTCTGGATATATTCTATATGTAACACATGTTGTATATGTTACAGAAAAAGTCCATATAGTGGGCAATGTTGATATTGTCAAATTGTCTGCTATATAATATCAGTATTATCTGGACTGTGTTCAATCCAATTATATTAGACAATGTTGACACAGTCTAGGCAATAACAATACTGTCCACTTATAGATTTTTCCTGTAACACATATGTTTTTATATATAGAGAAAGAGAAAGTGCAATCATCATCAAGTATACACATATATCTAAAAAATTTATATAAGTATCCATGCAAGTGGTCTTTAAATAAAAAAAAATATATATAGGATATATACAGGATGATCATCAGTACATTTGATAAATAGTTTGATAAGTATATTTATTATGCGACAATAGGTTTTACCTCTGTTTCTGCATGAAAACTTTGACTGGCAGCAAGATAACCAATTCGCTTATGAGTAAACTTTGTCGATGACATTACTTCTATTATGTTAAAGCCAGCCCAACTGATGTCATAGCCCAACATCTGGAGCTGAAGATAATAAGAAAAAATTGAAACCGTTAATACTTGGATTAAATTGAACTGAATTAAATTAACTTATAAATCTATTATACAAACTACATAAAGTTGATCCTGATATCTGTCAAAATTTACATTTGCTAGAAACTTACATATGTCAACTTGGCTACAGCATTGGCTTTGACTGCCACATTATCTTGCCGCAACTCCTGCTTGATCTCCTCGATACATTGCGCAATGTACTTCGCCTGGTACAGAAAAGAGGAGAATAAAGTGTCTTCGAAAATATTACAAAAACAGATAAAGCGAGCAAAAGAGGGAAACTAGGTTAGGTTTCGACCAAAGGATAAGGCAGCAAGGAAATCGTGAAACACACACACACACACACACATATATGAGAATCACCTCGTTTTCTTTATTGTTCCTGATCCCGCGCACCAGATCCGTCAAATTCTTATCAAACATCCGCTCGAAGTTCCCCTTTACCTTGCGGAGTGCCATGGTCGCATTAAAAAAAAAAATATTAAATGCCGTATGCGCTCGCACTATACCGCTCAGGGAACTTCCTCGCGCATCGGCTGTACGTCTCGACTCGACCAGATGACACGTGGCCCTGATACCATTCCAGTTAACCGTAAATCTGTATAAATTCCAATCCTATATTCACATTTTTTGACAGACAAACCTGAGCCAGGTGGACGAGCAAAAGGGGGAGAGAGAGCGAAATACTAGGGAATCATACCTAAATAAGAAATGTCAAGAGGGCAGACTGAGCTGAGGGACAGACAAACATGAGAATATGGTTATCTGTATCTCCATTCAATGGCTGCGTTTAGCAGAGGAAGCAGCTTTGCAACTGTGTAAAATTCTTTAATATGATTGGTCTTGCTCTTAATTCCTCACTGGATCTAAATGCATAAACCAATCATATTAAAGAATTTTACAATAGTTGTGTGAAACTGTTTTCTCTGCTAAATACAACCATTGGGTATGCAACTCCTAAACGTGTTCGGCTATTGCAATTATCAGTTGCAATATTTGCAATGCAACTTTTGGGAATATAAATTGTCATACTACTTATGCTACATTGATGCAAGATAAACTTATTAATATAAATTACCTGATTTACCAATTCCTCTATTATAAAATAAAAACAAATAAAAATACGTTATTTGGAAGAGGTAAAATATTTGTAATAATAGGGTTCACACATTTATAGTAGGGGTGGAAAAGAATGCAGAAGAAAAAATTATTAGAGATTGTGAACAATGGAAGAAATATTATAAACAAAAATAAATGTTAAGATTTCAACCTATTAGAAACCGGTTACACCAAAATGTACGCGTTTCTGATAAATTAAAATGTTAATTATTTATTTCTATTCCTTTTATAATATTTCGGGATTACATTTTCTAAAATAAAAAGCCATTATTGATAAAATAATTCCAATGTATTGTAATTGAAATATATGTGCGTGAATATAAATAAATATATTACGTAATGATATTTAAAAAAGCTTTATCAAAGAACTTTATTATATTCTAGAGACGTTTTTAAAACGTTTCTCGCAGATAAGTATATATACTCTCTATGGCTGGTATTCATAGTTGGTTCTTATTTTCTTAAATAATGTGTCTTAAGATGCGGCCCTCTATAATTAGTTCGTAACACCTCAAGATTGTATTTAATATATATTAAAACGGTTGAATTATATAAGAATTGACTATGAATATCGCCCGTACATATTGTGTTTTTACGGGACACATATATAGGACATTTTCTTAAATAATATATGATCGATATTTCGAGAATATTTTGAAAATATTTTGATTATTGCTCTCAGAAGCAAGAAATAAGTGAAAGAAGGAACATCTGAGTACATATATATCTTATAATATTTTCAGAATTAATATCCTCAAAATATCCTCAGAACACCGTATGCTATTTGGGTTCTGAATGCTTAGGACATCCTCCCTCCTTTCCTCTCTCTTCTCTTTCTCTAGAAGCTATATATATATATAATATTATATAGGATATAGATAATTTACAAACATAAATTACATTTAATATCGATTATCTAATAACTCAGTTTTTAAAATTATGTGGACAAAATGGACAATTTTTTATAAGATATATATATATATAAATTCAACCAATCAAATATGACTGTCGTGCCCCTCATATGACGCATGCGCACGAATTCTATGTTCCTTTCGGAGCTATTTATTTCAAGACTGCCTTTAAGTTGTCTTAAGATACTAATGCGGCCCTTTGATTGGTTCGTAACACCTCAAGACTGAACTTAAGACGGTCTTGAATATAAGAACTGACTACGAATATAGAAAAGCTCTGTCTTATCAGTTCTTATATAGATATAGGCACGTATTACATGTCAATTACATGTTATTTCATAGCGGCAGACGTATGTATGTGTACCGTTTTCTCTCCGCTATATTACAGAAATGGTTTAGAAAGAGACGGCGAGCCGCTAACGAATTAATCGAAGTCTCCGAAGTTACCGATCTTTGCACTCACACATACGTGCGCTTTTACGATCTCTGCTCTTTGTATTGACCCACCCACACTCGGGGGACCTTTGGGTGTTCATTTCAGATTGCTCTCAACTTTCGCGACTCCGATCGCCGATCGGAGCGAGCTGAGACAAAGGCTGAGCAGAGTCGAGGACTAGGGCAGAATTCGGAGTGTCTGTAGTCTTCACAAATCGAGGAATCGATTATGAAGCGACGCGCATCGCACCTCCATTCTATGCGAGGTCGTCGTGAACGCACAGCACCCTGAACGGCTCCGAAAAGAAAAGTCAAAAACGCCGTTCAGCATCAAGAGACTCGAAGAGATTGAGAGCAGTGCACCGCGTCCACTGTCATAATAGCGGCATCGGGGGTGGCACGACGCATGAACGCGCCCCGCATCAAGAAGTTGAGAACCGCTCCGGTATTTGTATATTTAATTCCTTATCTCTCTCCCGGTACGCGCACGGAATTTGCGCGACATAGAGAATGGAATGTCTCTCGCGGCATCACACGTCGGTATCTTGTTTCGCATGGCTGCGCCCGGCTACGAGATCCGATCCCGCGGGGGACTCTTGTCATGAGATATATTAAATAGCCTCATCTCTCGATTGCTCACGATGCCATGCGAAAGCGCTCACCGATGTACTACGCGATGTTAATGCAACATATTGCAACGATACCATCTGCATTTTATTTGCGTTATTCTTACTAGACGACGAAACTTCTGTTTTATCTTTTATACATGTACGGGATCATCAGAATTTAATATTTATAATTATGTTCGTAAAGATGAAAAGTGAATAAAATTCTGTTCTAATATTTATAATTATGATTATATCTGATAATCATATGTTTGATTATAATTTATACCTTGCAAGGAAGAACGCCTTATTAATTTTTTATCACTTTTTTTTTATCTTACAGATAACAGGTGTTTGGTCACAGGTGAACATTTCATCTTCAACGGAACAATGACTTCGGATTTCTTTACTTTACCAGTTAATATGGATAGAGTATGCAGGATCTGTCTTCAAGAGGGTACCAATTTGTCATCAATTTTCTCTCGAGAAGAAAACCATCTCACGGATCTTTCTCAAAATATACAAGTCTGTGGCTCTATTGAGATAGACGAGCAGGATGGATTACCTTCCATGATATGTAACGACTGCATTTACAAAGCCAGCATAGCTCATGAATTCAGGCAACAGTGCCAGTACTCTGATGCAAGATTACGCATGTACTACAATAAGCCTGTCAAATCTATTAAGCCTGCCATGGTAAAAATATCAAGTCTTATGAAATTATATCTGCCTATGTATGAAAATACATGATAGTTTGTGATTTTTCAGGATTTACAGGATTCTTATACACAGACAGATCTACAAATGAAACTTATACAGTCAAAAAAGTCAGACCATTTTCAAGAGGATTATTTTAAGGAAGACGTGGAAGTAGTTACGAATGCACAAGAGTATGTTCAAACCACCGATTCATTTCCTAGAGTCAATCTGAATACCAATCAAATTCAACTACCAGATGAAAAGCTATTCATCTGTTCTATCGGATTTGAAGGAAGTAAAGAAGAAGGGAAGGATTCTTGCATATCAACAAGTGAGGTTCATCAAATGACAATTGTACAGGAAGATATACAAGATACTAACATTATTAATTTACAAAACAAGGATGACGAAATTAAGGAAACTGATCAGTATGTAGAAAAGAATAATATAGTCCAGGAAGAGCAATTCGTGAATGAAACTTTATCCAATGATAATATAGAAGAGGAAAGCGTCCCACAAAAACGTACATCTGCGAGAAAAGCAAAATCTGCTAAAACATATAGTGACGATGAAATCGTTGATAATTATTATGAGCCAAGTAGTGACAGCCAAGATTCAGTGGAGTCAAAGTTTAAGTGTAAAGTCTGTCCAAAACAATATGCAACACAGAAGGGTCTAAAGAAACACTCGCTAATTCACGATAAGAAGTATAAGTGTGATGTCTGTTTAAAAATGTTTTATAAGCAGGATAACATGGAAAAGCATCAAAAGGTTCATGCATCAAAACCGCATGCGTGTCAGCTTTGTCATGCGTCCTTCTCGAAGTCTCAGAGTCTCGTGAGGCACTTGAAGTCACATACAGAAAAAGTAAACGATATGATTAAGCAGATCAACACAAGCGAGCGAAAAGATAAGGAACCGAAGAAAGAATTCAAGAGCGAAGATGATACCGATGACGAGACTGGGCCTACAAATGAAGCAGACGAATTCGAGAACGCGCCAGAGTTGTACAAATGTGAGATTTGCAATCAGTATTGCTCATCCTTGAAGAATCTAAGAAGACATGCCCTCGTGCATGGCGACAAGAAGTATTCTTGTACCGTGTGTAAGAAATGGTTCTTCAGGCCGGACACGTTAAAGAAACACGCGGAGAAACACGGGCATGGGCTGTTGGATAATTTGATGGACGATAATAAGCTGTACGATTCGGATGACGACGATATGCCAAGCAACAACACAATAGATCCTCCGCCCGAGAGCGAAAACGTCAAGAAAGAAGAGAGCGACGAGGAAGGAACCGGAGAATACAAATGCCAGCACTGCGACAAGGTCATGGCCACTAAAAAAGGTTTGCGACGGCATGTATCGATGCACAAGCCTAAGGCCGAACCTGTTACTTGCGAGATTTGTAGGAAAGTCTGCGCTAGTCAGGCTCGTCTCGTTCTCCATCAGAGAACGCACAAACCAAAGGAGAAAGTACCACGCGAATACCTATGTCATATCTGCAGTAAGGTATACCCGAGCAACTCGTCTCTCACCTATCACATGCGAACTCACACCGGCATTAAGCCGCATGTGTGCAAGACATGTAACAGCGGCTTCACGACCACGACGAGTCTAGCGAATCATATTCGTATTCACACAGGTGACAAGCCGTTTGTTTGTCACGTATGTAGCGCCGCATTCGCCGTGAGTTCGGCTTTTCGCAGACATTTGACCCGAC
The DNA here is from genome assembly GCF_001594065.2 of Cyphomyrmex costatus. Lineage (NCBI taxonomy): Eukaryota > Metazoa > Arthropoda > Insecta > Hymenoptera > Formicidae > Cyphomyrmex > Cyphomyrmex costatus. The sequence continues at coordinate 6,178,792 of NW_017275207.1, forward strand.
ATACTGGTGAGGCAAATTATCTATGTAAAACCTGCGGTAAGGCTTTCAAGAGGCTTAGCACGTTAAAGGAGCACACATACACTCATTCTGGTGAGAAACCGTACGTATGCAAGACATGCGGCGCAGCATATAGCCATAGTGGCAGCCTCTTTGCACATCAGAAACGTTGTCGTGCCCAATACGGCGAGATGATTGTTGATGATCACAATCATCATCACATACCACACACAATCACTCATATTCACGTAAATATGAATAACCACGTGAATAACGGGCAAGCAGTGCGACCAGTTGCTATGATAGGTCAAATGTTCTAAGAACAAAGTGGTATCATAGATTACAAGCGTTATCTGCGATGAATGTTGTGTATACAACTGTAAATCCTATATACGAAATGCGTGTAACATAAGCTGCACGTTGTCTGTGTAAATGTATATACAACTCATTTTTCACAATGAAAAATGTTCCTTGAATATACTCGGCGCTCGAAGACTCTAATTCTTTACTTTTAAAAAACACGTAAATAAGTATCTATGATATAATAAAATAAATCATACTCGTGTTTATACAAGGTAAAAGAATTTTCAAAATGGAATAATTATTATTATTAAAATTTTGAACTATTTTTTTATTATTTGATGTCATAGATATGAATATTTGTAGACTTTACATATTTTCAACATTGTGTGTATATATATGCACACACACATATATAATATATACATATTTTTTTGTATATATAATATATGTTTTGTATAATCCAGATCTTGTTATACCACATATTACATGATAATTGTTTACATTGTTGTGTTATTTTTTAAGAGAATGATTTTTTTTATCAGTAAATTTATCCAATTATTTATCAACGTCAATTGAAGAATTAAATCAATAAATGAATGAAAATAAGAAAGTATTCAAAGACGATTCATTCGCAATGTTAATAAAAAAAAATATAGGAGCGCAATATATAATATCCGTAGATACTCGTAAACGCGAATCATTCTTTGTTTTTAGACATCTTAAAGATTTTGGTAATTTATGTGCAGAAATATATAATAGCGCCGAGGGGCATGTCACTCTTGAATCAAAGCAAGTCATATAAACTAATGTTTAGCAAATGATTGCAATCGACTTTAAGCGATTTCCTACGATTTCAAACGTTATAAGCGCTAGACTATGACTCTCATCGACTCGCGTTAACTCCCATTCTTTATTTCTACTGATACGTCATTTATACGATTTCATGTATGTCATTATAATTTTCATTTGATTCTATTTTGATTTCTAACATTATTAACGTTAAAAACTGTTGACTCATGAGTCAACATGCTCCTTGAATAGCGTTAGAGATGTAATATCAGGTATACAATTTCTGGGCTGTGATTATCATATAAATGGTAACAGAAAAAAGACGTTAATACAATTTATTCATTTAATGAACTTAATTGGCATATATTCCATCATCAAAATAAGTCAGAATTAAATGAATGATAATCATATTCATGCTATATACAATTTACAAAAATTACCTAGACTATAATATGAAATTATTATACTGTAATGCGTACAAACATCATTATTTAAATTCAATTTTTTTAAATTTCATTAAAAATGAAAATGTTATATATGTTAGATAGATAAATATATATATATATATATACTGAAATATATAATCCTTTAACTGAAAATATTGTACTTGAAAGTAATAATCAGAATATACATTGTATAATTCATTTAATCGTTGAATATAGTTAAAAAAAAATTTTTTAAGCTTGGTGTCCACGATGCTAAAAATCAACCTGAAATCTCGGACAGAGAAAGAATTAACAAATCACATTTAAACAATTTATTTGCATAACCAACGCGGTTGGTCAATTCTTTTTTCATTCGAGATCTCCGACTAATTTCTAGCATCGTGGACGTAGAGCTTTTGATCGTATTTAAAGCATTAGGATTCAGATTTATTTAAATTTTTAATTAAACAGAACGATCATGAATACAATGATAATTAATAATGGTTATTTTAAAAACGAAGCAAAAATAAGTAAGGAATGTACAAATATACATACACATAATTAAAAAATTATATTATACATACATATAATAACAAGTTATAAGCGAGACTGATCATCATTCATTTAAATATTTAATATAGTTTGTAAATCTTATTCTTCTAAATGTTAAATGAAGATAAAGTTTATTATTTTAAAATCTTAGCTACTATCATTATTTTATTATATTTTTTGTATTATTAATAGAAGTATTAGCTCTTCAGTCCTACAAATTTTGTTGCGACATAGATCTCTCCACCAATATATGATTATCAACATATATAATTAAATAAGTTTTTTATCAATCAAAATATACGTATATTTACAGAGTCCTTTTATTTCCCACAGCGCCTGCATAATTTAGCATGTCAGTTATTTATTTGTTATAAAAAGATATATTAATAAAAATTCTATACGATTCTAAATTTTTTTCATTATAACATAGTAACATCAAAGAAGCTAAAAATTAATAATAACGTTTAATAGACGACAGGTATTTCATACTTGATTTAGTACAAAATTAGAATCGAGCAATGTATGTACACCCTATATAATAAAAAAATAGAATTCTATTTCTACTATATTTTATACATAATGTGTGAGATAATTTTTAGTACAATTTGTATAATACAACTGATATTAAAAATTTAGTGAACATTATTTCTTTTTACATTTTCTAGTTCATAGAATATTTACTATTTTATGTAAAGCATTATATGCAGAAAATGTTTATTCATAAGTTATATAAATTTTTTACAAATATGAAATAAGATGTTATGATAATGAAAGAGCGAATTAAAAAAATTCTAATATCTTATTATACTTATATATTTCTAATATTTTATCATACATAATTATAATATCTTATATATATTTATATAAAAATACACATTTTTTTAATTTCAAACTAGTATATTTACAATTTTATTCTATATGCTATTATATACATTATAAATATACTAATGAAAAACCATAGATATATAAATGGATGGAATCTCCTAGTTTATTATATCTTTACAGTTTACTTCAAGTTTTCAAAATTAATTACAGTTATAATAATGTGTTATTAAAATAATGTTTTTATTAAAAATAAATACTACATCAATTATTTTCATTTTTACGTTTTCTCTTTTTTAATATTCGATAACGTCGCCAAATGGAGTGTCTTGTTCTCCGAAGAACTTTGGCCAGGTCAACATATTTACGTTTTTCTTCAAGAGATGGATTATTTTCTAAATGATTTATTATCATTTCATCTTCTGTAGTTTTAAACCTAGCCATTTTAATTTAATATTTTGTTACTATATATTGTTATTAATTATATTATATACTTAACACTAAAGTGTTATATTTCACAATTATGTAACAACATATAAGATCAAATATCATTTACATACAATGTACCATGCATTAATAACATCCTTTTTGAATGTGGACTAGTGTAAAAATCCAGTAGATCAAGATTCTAGATTATTTGGCATTGCAATTAGCCTAGTGAGTTTGTTTGATTATCTGAGATTACTGTGATTCTTACACTGACCTACATTCAAAAAAGATACTATTTATGTATATATATATATAGACGGCACTAGGGTCTTATAGCGAATTCGATTAAATGCACTTCGTGCGAATTGGTGCACATTAAAACCATTGTACATACTTCACGTAAAAATGTGTTTAATATAAAAATGGATTGAAGTATGAAATCCTTAATACATTTTATTATATTGTTAAGTAAAATCTGTATTTTATAATTTGGAATACTTATACATTTCACTTTTATAAATTAAAAATTAGTGTTCACTACATTTTTATACACCGCAGCTTTAATATGCACTAGTGTGTCCAACCGAATTGGCTATTATTCTTAAAAAATATCGCATACTAAGTAAGAAAAAAATACGGAAGAACAAATATATTCGTTAGATGGAAGATAAAGAAGAAAATGTAGAAAGAAAATATTGCGATAAAGGAACATATCGCGGCAAATGGCATCGACAAAGAGACTTCAACAAGCAAAAACTTTGATAATAAAGTATTTAAAAATCAATAAATATACAGAATAAGTTATATATTATATATTTTCGTATGTGATATAGATTCAAGAATATAGATAAATATTTATGTAAATATATATATATATACACATTTTATTATATATTACCTTCGTTGCAGAGTATTTCCATATAAATTTTTAAATCTATGGTAGACACTATATAAAGTTCTGTCTAGTAAACCATTGGCTAAAAATTGTACAAATTTCCGTCTTTCCAGAGTATTACGCATGTATGTCGAATTGCCAATTCTTAATTGTAAAAATGGTTGAACTTTTTTTATATCCCAGTTATGTATCTGTTTCAAAATCAACATTGTAAAAGCTTCTGCATTAGATATATATATTTTTTATGGAAAATATTTAAATTTTATTTTAAAAACATTTCTAAGAATTAGATAAGCAGATATATACATCTTGCATACAAACCTTACAAAATGTTTTCCAATTACTAGCAATAAGTTTGTCCTCTTCAAAAGAATATACGCCTTTCCTGATTGGTGTTATTTTTTCAAACTCTTCCATTTCCCTTCGTGGTGGCGCATGAGATCCAGCGCGTGTTTCAATTTTATGCTGTGGTGGTACTGCATGTTTCAGTTGCACACGTAAATTGTATAATTTCTGCAATAAAAAAAGTAGTTATATAAATATATATATTTTTTATTTAAAAAACATTTGTCAAATTGAAATCTTCCAGAATTGTTTTACTTGTATTTCTGCTTGGTCAAGTTTCTCTGTTGATGCTATTTGCCGCGCTAGATATGTTGCTTCACTGCAATATTCTTCTTCTACACCTTCATCAGAAGATTCATTCTTTACTTTACGAATGTATTTGGGCTCCCAAAATTTCTTCGAATCACAATTTTTTTCCTGTGACGTCTTCATCCCATTTTCACTCTTAAATTTGGTAAAGGTATATATAGAATACCCCACTCAGTTCAAATTTTGATAAAAATACACTCATTCGATGCGTTTTTGCACGAAACGAACAAACCTGGCAATAAAAAGTGTCGCTCTGCCTCGCGAACACATTAAGTGTTAAAGTTGACGACTATTCAGATTAGGAAAACTGTCAGTCGTGAAATACCTTTCATGCTGTATGGTCGAGTTCTGAAGAACCACCGTAACGGACGCGTTTTGGATCGGGTGCTCGTATTGTATATTTTTGAAAGTGTTGCCGACTTTAACTGTGCATTTCTTCTTCTGGATGCGATTTCGCGGACTGGCGCTACTCGTACTCGTTCGTTCGTCCTGACGCGCATTATTGCGGCGTGACGACGTCGTAGCAGTGATACCAGAGAAAAAAAAGATGCTGTATGGTCATGTGCACATGCGTTTTAGGTACACAAAAAATCAGTGCTTTAAAAATACAAAAGTACTGTTTCAAAAACACAAATTCTTTACATTAGCAGTGAATTTGTATATTTAAAGCAGTAAATTTGTATTCTTGGTTCGCGAAGCAGTGAGATACTTTTTTCTGCCAGATTCATTCATTTCGTATAAAAACGCGTCGAATGAGTGTATTTTTATAGGTCCATCTTTATACAATAAATAAGTATTGTGTATATATTACTTTTATCATAATGAAATTTGAAATTTGAAAATAATAAGAAATGTTTACTAATTACACAACTATTGAAACAGTGTACTTTATGTCACTTATTATGATATATAGTAGGAGATTTTATATAATTTAATTTATTGAAAATGGCAAAATCTCAGGTTCTCTCTAGTTTAACTTTATAAGCATTTTTATTCTTGGATTTTTCTGTTGAATTATTATCTTCTAACATTTTTTACCTTATTTTTAACACCTTTATCTTCCCACTTAATTTGAGCATTTTCATTCTCCAAAATGTCCATTGAAGAACTATTGTCATCCTGTAGTATTACTTTACATATATCTTTATTTTCATTTTTAACTTCACAGGTATCTTCATTTTCTGATTTTTCTGTTGAATCGCTATCTTCATCTTGCGACATTCTCTTCTCAATCTTTTTAACTCTACATTCAACTTTATAAGTATCTTCATTCTCTGATCTTTCTATTGAATCACTATCATTTTGTGACATTTTTATCTTACTCAGCGTATCTTTGCATTTAACTTGATGGGTATTCTCGTTATCCCATTCTTTCATTGAATCGCTATCCGAATTTTGCGGTATTCTTATCTTCTTTTTAACATGTTTATTTCTATATTTAACTTCATAAGCATCTTCATTTTCTGATTTTTCTGTTGAATCGCTATCTTCATCTTTCGACATTCTCTTCTCAATCTTTTTATCTTTACATTCAACTTTATAAGTATCTTCATTCTCTGATTTTTCTATTGAATCACTATCATTTTGTGACATTTTTATCTTACTCAGCGTATCTTTGCATTTAACTTGATAGGTATTCTCATTGTCCAATTCTTTCATTGAATCGCTATCCGAATTTTGCGGTATTCTTATCTTCTTCCTAACATGTTTATTTCTGTATTTAACTTCATAAGCATCTTCATTTTCTGATTTTTCTGTTGAATCGCTATCTTCATCTTTCGACATTCTCTTCTTAATATTTTTATCTCTACATTCAACTTTATAAGTATCTTCATTCTCTGATTTTTCTATTGAATCACTATCATTTTGTGACATTTTTATCTTACTCAGCGTATCTTTGCATTTAACTTGATAGGTATTCTCATTGTCCAATTCTTTCATTGAATCGCTATCCGAATTTTGCGGTATTCTTATCTTCTTCCTAACATGTTTATTTCTGTATTTAACTTCATAAGCATCTTCATTTTCTGATTTTTCTGTTGAATCGCTATCTTCATCTTTCGACATTCTCTTCTCAATCTGTTCATCTTTATATTCAACTTTATAAGTATCCTCATTCTCTGTTTTTGCTATTGAATCGCTATCAATTTGTGACATTTTTATTCTACCCCGCATATCTTTATATTTGCATTTAATATGATGGGCATTCTTATTATACAATTCTTTAATTAAATCGCTATCTGAATTTTGCGGTATTTTTATCTTTTTCCTAACATGTTTATTTCTGTATTTAACTTTATGGGTATTTTCATTTTCTGATTCTTTCGTTAAATCAAGATTTTCATCTTCCGACATTTTCTTTCTCTTCTGAGTATCTTTATCTCTATGTTTAACTTTATAGACATCTTCATTCTCTAATCTTTCTATTACATCGCTGTCTACATCTTGAGATACTTTTTTCTTACTTCGAATATTTTTATCTTTACGTTTAACTCGAAGGACATCTGTAGTCTCTGATTCTTTCATTAAATTGTTATCTCCATTTTGTAATATCCTTATTCCACTGCATATATCTTTATTTTTGCATTTAATTTGATAGGCATCTTTATTATCCAATTCTTTCATTGAATCGCTATCCGAATTTTGCGGTATTTTTATCTTCTTCCTAACATGTTTATATTTAACTTTATGGGTATTTTCATTTTCTGATTCTTCCATTAAATCAAGATTTTCATCTTCCGACATTTCCTTTCTCTTCTGAGTATCTTTATCTCTATGCTTAACTTTATAGACATCTTCATTCTCTGATCTTTCTATTACATCGCTGTCTACATCTTGAGATATTTTTTTCTTACTTCGAATTTTATCTTTACATTTAACTCGATGGACATCTGTAGTCTCTGATTCTTTTATTAAATCGTTATCTTTATTTTGTAACATTTTTCTTTTCCTAATATCTATATCTCTATATTTAATTTTATGGGTATCTTCTTTTTCCAATTTTATTTTTAAATCATTATTTTTATATAGTGGTATCTCTATTTTATTTTTGATATTTTTGTCAGGAGATTCTTTTTGATTGTAGACATCATTATCTTCATTTTTCATCCTGATTACAAATAATGCTGTCAATAAAAATATAATCCAGTATTATTAATAATTATAAAGTTTAAATCATTATTATAGATATAAATAAATATCAACTTTGTATAACTATATAAGGTATAATACACTTAACAAACATTTTGTAAACCAACCAATTGTGTACATATAATATATAAAGTTTTGTATTATTCAATAAGAGATTAAAAAAAAATTATAAAAATTGTCTAAACATTTAAACCTAAAAGGTTTTAAACATAAAACCCCATTTGAATCTATAAAACTGTTTTATATCAGTGGCGTTTTTTCGTTATCCAACCAGAAGCAACTACGATTAAAGCTATTTTCGTCATCTGATCTCTGAAAACGACGATAATCTTAAGGCCTTTGCACATAAAAAAGCGTTAACGTAACCGTAATTTTAGTAGTTTTCAACACGTACAATTAGATCATCAGATGGAACAATGCAAGTGAAATTCCGTAACCGTAATTTTAAAGTTAGTCGTAAAAATTTTATCATGTTGGAATTTTACATTTAATGCCAACCAAAAGGAAATTAGGTTATTTATACACTATTTTGATGGTCGCAGTTTTCGTTTCTGATGTTTGGAAAAGAGATAATTCGGATCAAACAACAAAAGAATCGAAGATTAAAGTTACGTTTAACGCTTTTTTACGTGCGAAGGCCTAGATAGAGATCCGTGATTGCTTCTGATGGTTGCAGAAAGAAAAAACGTCCCAGATCATAACATTAAGAATAAAGTAACTCAGTTCTTAAGCAATTAGAGATACACTCACTTCTACATATATCTATATATACAGAATAATCAGATCATTTCATAAATGTTCATAAATATAATAGAATATTCATTAATAAATAGTGTTTATATAGATTTATTTCAATATTAGATAAGTACGAAGCTTTTAAAAATTAGATATCCTCCTTCGTTCGTAATTGTTTGTTAAATAATAGACACTTTTGATATTACCTCATATATACTTCGTAGATAATAAAATATATTTTGTAATCTTCGAAAAAATATGCAATAAACAGCTTTTAAAATTACTTTTCTTGTGTGACGAACTCTAGGTTAAAACACGTCAAAACTGTGTGACGAATACCAATTCCATTTGCACCATTTGCGCTATGCTACACTTGTTAGTGCTTGTTAGTACATACATAAAGTCTATTCTACAACACATGATTTCTGATAGGTTGAAATTCTTATTCTCTGTTTCTTTTATTCTGCTTCTAAATTCTTACTATTCCAAGAAGCGCATTGGAGTAAGTAAAAACTATGTGAACTAGGGGTATATTGAAATATATTAGAATATGCGACGTAGGATTTCACACAAACGGAGTGTACTTGTAAATAAACTTAAAGTTTTTCTTTAGGTCCATTTTTTATTTCTGTACTCTCTGTTCCTCTCTCTCTCTACACGGTGCAATAAGTTGAAATGAAATAACCGTATATTTATTTAATTTCAATTTATTGCATCATGTGCTCCAGTTCAGAGAGTTCAAGAATAAAAAATAGGTTTTCCTTTCTTCTTTCAATGTCTAATTAGCATGCCTTTTATTTCATTTTAAGTACAAAACGTAGTGCAAAGTGCAATTGCAGAAAATAGTCAGCTATAGTTAGTGGAGTGTAGATATTCTGTGCAATCAGTTGCGTGTCAAATTCATTGTAAGATATTTGTTATCATTTGTAACGCTGTGTGTGTGGTATGTAAAAAACTCGATCCATTTTTTTAAATGCAACGTAACAAAATGTTATATGCGTAAAAGCGTACATATATAATAGATATCTTTAAGGTAATATTAGATAAGATGCAAGGAACATCACCTTCATTTGTAATGTAATAATGTTTTCAGACAATGAAATAGTCTCTCTCATTAAAATACGAATCAACAACACTTCACGATCTATCCTGGATAATATTAAGAGCAAAGTTTATCCAACAATTAATGAAAAACAATACAACATGGCTTCAGCATCCAGTACAAGCGCACGTAGCTTGTTCATTGAGTCAAAGATGAGATTGGCAGATAGAGTGCAAGTTAATGTCAACAACATTGCTTCGCTTGCTAGGCAGATACAACGAGGTTCCAGAAGCAGCGAAGTAATATCTTATTTTTTTAATTGGCTTCTCTCTGGGAAAATAGACTGATATTGTAATAATTCTGTCACTAAATATATTCTGTTATCCTTACAGATTTTAACGCATGCAGCAAGGAATTTTGCTCAGCAGGAGCATGGATTGGAAATGTTAGAATCTAGTTTGAAGAAGCTTGCACTCATTGCTACTCATTTGGAATATCAAATGGATGTAATTGATAAAAATTCGGTAATGTTAGAAGAAGTCACTGAACAAGTACGATCTATGCAAAGATAATATAGAATTGAGATATACATATATATATTTTATGTTGTACATAAGAACTTTACGCAATGAATATCTGCAGGATATATGTATTTATATGAATAATACTTGTGCAATATTATTTTGCAGAATTATTAATTTTAAGAACATGTCTTTCTAAATTTGTGATATATTGTAATTTAAAAATTATTTATGTATCATTGTCTTTCTTTTTTTTTTTGTTATAAATTGTTTACTATCAAGTATATCAAGACTTGAAAATGTTTAATTTTGTGATTTGTAAGTTGAGAAAGAATGTGTTGTATATATTATTCAAAATATTAATTTATATGTATAAATAAAAGTATAATTTATTTTGTTAATAGAAGAAATATAGAGAAAGTAATATTTTCTTTAAAATTACCTCAATGTTTTATTGTTTTAAATGCTTTAACATTATTTATGTAAACACTTAAATAAGGAAACAAGAAATGGAAGGAAATATGTAATAGTAAAGAACTATATAACAATATATCAATATTCTTTGATATTTATTCCAGACAATTAGCCTTAAAATTAAAAATAATTCTTATAAACAATATGATATATCGACAAACTCATACATAAATTCACTTAAGGGTTTCTGAAAAATGTACACAAAATTGATTTGTTTTTTAAATTAAAGATATTGTATTATAATTAAAACATTTTTGAAAATAGAGTTTAAAGTTTAGATCTAGTCGTTTTAGAAATCATTTTTATACCATATTAAAAAAATCTGTAACGTCAAATTCATCAAGGATAAAGAATATCATAATGACCAGGACGATATAATAAGTGCACAGCTGGTATAGCACCTTCAGGGAAGTCATGGGCAGTTACTTCAGTTCCTGCACCTCTGTCCATGTAACGAACTCTAACACCAGTTCCTAGGGCACTACTCATTGCTATAATGTGAATATGGTCAGATTCCTTATACATTGGTTCGACTTCCTAACAAAAAAGTATAATAAATATAAAATAGGTATACAAGAAAAAACATCCAATATAAAAAGTATGACGAAAGATTAATATCATCAGATACAAACCTGATGGCAGAATTCTGAAATAGTACGTTCACCTTCAATAAAATGTTGATAAAAATCAGCGTCACGCTGCAACTGACCAGATGTAATTAATCTAAGATATACAACAACATAATCGGAATAACCTTGTTCATTGAACAATTTATGTAATTCCATATGACTGGATTCTGTGTCACCACCTACTTTGTCAATGACTTCCATAAACTGCAATAAAAATTCAAAAAAATCACTCATGTTCTTCACAATAAATTCTATGTTGTTGATATCATACTAGCTAATACAAATGTTGTATACACATATACATAAATTTATATATACTGTGCATGCTTTATGAAATCTTTTATAAGATATATTTTTTTTTAATATAACATTTCTATAATTTGTGTCTTTATGAGCTAATGTAAATAAAATTAATTTAAAATTGAAAAAGTAGCTCTTACCGTATCATGAAAATCTTCAACTGTAAATTGAGGAAAACCTAGAGCTACAAGGTTATCTTTGCTTTTTAAAGCTAGATCACGAAATTTGTCATACTCGTCTTTGTTCCCAATTAATTTCTCCAAATAAGCATAACTAAATGCTCTAAAGAAACAATTGCCATCTGGTCTAGTTCTCCTAATGTAAGAATATTTTTGAGCCAAGGCTTTTGCCTTCGAAAGATATACTTCGTCTTCCGCATATTCTTGTTCTAAGCTTTTCAGTGGTTCCTTTTCACCAACTAATGCTATAGATTCCGAAATCTGAAATACAGAACACAAATATTAAAAGATTGAAATCTTGTGGAAGTTTTGCTACTCATTCAAAAGGAAATTCTATAATTTGAGAAGCTAAATATTTATGGAACGATACTATTAAAAACAATAAAACATTGCTTGGATATAGTTATGTTTTTCGAGTAATAAATTTAAACTAATAAAATAAATAATACTTATTTCACATTGACTCTCTCAGAAATAAAAAAAACTTCTATGAGGCCAATTTGTGAATGTACAATAAATTACAATTCCAATCAAATAAATTAAATAAAACTAAAAAAAAAAATACATCTTTAAAGATACATTTTAAACATAATACAAAGGGTATATTAACCTCCTTCTCGATACGTCTCTGTTGTTGAAGTATCAACTCGTCCTGATTGACATCTGTAATAAAGATTAGGATAATAAATTACCCGATTTGATTTTTTTCAATAATAAATTACGTTAGGAAAACCTGTGTTTTCTACGGGTTGCTTAAGCGAGTTATTTTCCATATCTCAGAAGACTGCTAAACTCCACAACGACTGTCAAATTATCAATCGTAAACAAAAGCTCGATGTTTCCATGTGAAGTTGAAAAGGTGTTTGTCAGCGGTTGCCGCTATGCTTCATGCTCTTGTGTTGGCAGCATTATCGAACAGATTCAATCTAGGTAGTTTACGCGATGAGTTAATACAGATGGTAATGGCACAATCGACTGGCTGCACAATCGACTCGCCGCGGTATTCTTTGAATTCATTTCAAATTCGTTTATGTATATACAATTTAATTATGCCAATTAACTGTCGATGAAGTGATATTAAAAAAATGGTAATTTGATAAAATAAAATAAGTTACTTTTTTTTGTGCCTTAATTAAAATGAAATTTTTATTACAATGCTGCTTAAAAATATTTAGAATTTTATTGATTAACTCTCTCTTGAATTTTTTATAGTATAAAAACATCTTTTACATAAGATAACATCTTTATAAAATATTACTTGATTTTTATATACATACTAAAAATAATATTCACTAAAGTTATCGTTAACAATAATTTTAATTAAGCGAGCAGTAAATAAATTTTATTTAAAAAAATGATATTTCTAAATATTTTATTATCTCTACGAAATAATATTTTGTTATATTATTCTAATTTACCAAACATATTAGAATTATATTTTGTATTCCAAAATAATTGATTTAAGCATATATATTATAGCCGCAGAATTATATATAACTTACAATTAGTTATCAACAATCGGTTACGTTTTGCATTACCATTTGATTCAGAAGAAATTTAATTATTAATTATATTTATTAGCATTCGTAAATCTTGATTTCTTTAATATTAATCATAAAATAACATGTAATATTAACAAATATTTTTTAGTGTATAAAAATCTAACGTTTCATTTGTAGATACAAATTCGCATATGTACATTATCCATAGATTGTACTTTGTAACCTTGTCTTTACTGACCTCTACTGTAGAAAACTATAGTTATATTTTAAACAATGATATAAAAGCAATAGCGATTTATTCAAAAGTTCGATTTATTAATTTATTATTAAATAATCAAGAAACTTATATTGTCTCTTCTGTTAAAGAGTGTATTTAAGAAATAATTTATCTAAACAAACTATATAATTTTAATTACGAATTTAAATTTTATTTGTTTAAATATAAGCAGATAATTTGATAATTATTTTATTTAAAATATATATTTTGATATAATGCATTAACATAACTTAATTTTTTAATAGCATTAATATAATTTAATTTTTAATAGAGACTTGGCAGATAAAAATAAATATTTATTTGTATATTTTTCTAAATTTTATTAATATTTTAATATTTTATAAATTGTGTGTCTTATTTTTCTAAAGTTAAGATTTAAAAAAAATTTTATTATTACTTAAAAAATGAATAATAATAGTATTTAATAATAAATACATCGTTGATATATTAAACATATACTTGCGTAAATGGCAGCGCACATACAATGAATTTACACACATACGTTCCCAATTAATAGTTCCATTTATTTTAGCTTAGACAAGGTTGCATTCTGTGTCTATATGATCACGCGTGTTATGTATGTATGTACATACACGTGAGTGTACATGTGCATATGTATTAACGTACGCAGCATGTGTATCCAACTGGACAAATTGTTAAAGAAAAGACATAAATTTTTCTTAAAAATTATTGTTAATTACTATTTGATATTACACTTAAAAATATGTTTCGTAAATACAATAAAAATAAAAATTAACTGATATAATAGTAATAACAGTGATAGTGATATAAAGTATTAAGCTTCAAAACTTATTAAACAATATTATCAATTTTTAACGATCATTAATCGTATTTCTGTTAAGCATCTATTTTTTATTATAATTTCATACAACTTTATTGTATTTTATTGTTGATATTTTATGTTATGATTTATTTCATTTTTTAGATTACATTTTTTTCTATCTTATTTTACATGCAATATTTTTGTATATGTACAATATTTGTGCCGGTACAAAATAATTTCATTGCGTTCCGATCTTCTATGTTTTGAATTATTAATTTAAATGATTTTTCTATTCTTGAATATTTAATTTGATATTCGATGAATTTGTCCACTTTAAATCTCACAAAGATTCGAGTTTACTTTGATCTTTCATCTAAATTCTCTCGTTATTTCCTTGAACAACTCGAGATAATGTAAGTCGCGAATAATTAGGATTCCTACCACGGAAGCGTGACGCAGCAGGTAATTAGCTGTAGGTATATTCACCCAGGAGAGCATTGGTACTAATCTGTCTGGCATAGTTTCACTATCGTGCCCGCAATCGTGTTGCTCTTCCGGTCTGGTGAACAGATTCGATTCCACCTGCGACAGTTATATTTAGTTTGATTATATATTCGACATTCGCTTTTCTCCTATAAAAATATAATTTAACACAGTAGTTTAGATTTCTGAGATCCTCGTGTTGAATTAATGATCTCTTTTTTAATTGTCTTTATATTATCATGTTATTTTATATATATATATATAGGGTTATATATAATTGAAGTATAAGATACTTTTATTATATATGAAATAAAATTTAATGGTTCATCACTAATTCCAGATGAGTAACGATATTTTAAATAAATAGTTAAATTTACTATATTCTTATTTATATTAGACGTATAGATTACTTATTTATATTAGAAATATAAAAATTATCATTTATTATCTAATAATTAAGTAGTTAATTTAATAACTATTTATTTAATATGTAGATAATAAATAATTTTCTTTATATACGTACTATATTTATTTCTTAGATAATAAATAAACATGTTAATTAATTACAATAAACAATGACACTTTTAGACAATTCTAATAATCACACACACACACACACATACTGTAAAAAATAAAATGTTAATTTTAACTCAAAGACGTTAAGTAGATTTTCTGAGACAAGCAAAAATATTAACACAAAAATGTTAATTTTAACATTTTTGCATGTCTCAGAAAATCCACTCAACGTCTTTGAGTTAAAATTAACATTTTATTTTTTACAGTGCATAACTACAATCACGTCATTTAATTAATAAATTTCTAACTTTATAAGAATGCTACACTTTTTGCATATATAAAGAAAAAATAAGCATTTAATTGAACTTAAGCAGTGTTCGTTTAGTGTTGTATAGAGTCTTATATTTAACTATTTTTTTGGATCAATTGCGCATATTCTTTAAATGTATTTTACAGGTCAATGTGTATTTCGCCGACCAAAATTGAACGTGAACCTGGCGGGGCGTCGGACTCGTCAGAGAGACGACTGGCAGAAACAGAAGAGAAGAGCGAAAGATACCCTCCTTTGAATATCCTATCTGTAAACTGGGATTAAATCCCTAACTGAATTGGAAATTATCGTTTGTCTCACTTGTACAATTTATGCACGCTTGTTTTTATTATCACCGTTTAGCTTCGCACGCTCGGCTAAGCGGCTTAACGTCATCCTGATTAGCAGCCACCGCTGCGGACGAGACTGCGCGCACGGGACACTATTTTTTGGGATTAATAGTCGAAGTTTTTTTTCCTCTCCGTGCACACACGTAAAACTTTCGCTGTATACTAGTAGAACGCTAGGAGTTTCAGCGATTAAGCGCGACTATCATTTCTCCGTGTTACATTTCTCATCTCGTTCGCATGCAAACAAGCGTCGTAAACTGCAAATTTTATCGGCCAGAAGGAAGCGTTCGTTAAATTCTCTGATTTAACGCGACCGGGCGAAATTAACTTCGCAAGGACTGCAACGGAGATACGAGCACGGTCGTTGACGGAATAACAAATTAATAGGTCAAACCGCATAAGAGATGGAAATTTACCGTACGATTCTCTCTCGCTGCGTCTCTCCATGATATTTTGTTAAAGACGAGAGTTAATGCGATAATCGATATCGGAGAAGGTATGTCAGATTATGGAAGCTGAAGATTATAGACACTGTCAATTTTATGTGAATTGTAAAAGACTTGCTATACTTATCTAACATAACATTTATTATGCACAACATAAATTAATAAGATAAAAAAAAAGTCTGTATAACGTTTAGAAAATAAGAATAGTTTTCTTGTAAATTTCTGTGAATAGAATTCGAACATGCAATTAAAAATTCATAGTGAGTTTGCAAAAAAAAAAAAAAAATAGGATTGATACTTCGTCAAAATTCGTTTTTTATTATTTTTGAAAATTTATAGCTGATGAATCCAATATGCAAGAGATTTCGAAAAGGGTTTTAATTAATGTTTAAATAATGTATTTCAATATAAAAATATTGAAATTTTTATCGGTATTGTGTGTGTGTGTGTGTGTGTGTGAACTTCTTATACATTTTTTACAGGTGGATTTAGTTGCACAGTGTCAAGTATAGAACAATTAAAATACTTGCAATCCTAATGCAAAAAATTGGAAATAGTAAAAATTTCAATAATAGATATATAGGAAAGGTTCATATTTTGAAAAAAAAAAAATTTATTTTATCAGTATAAAAATTATAATTGTTTATATTGTTATATTAATAAAATAAATAATTTTTTGCGAAAAATATTATTTTTTATTCCTAAGAAAACCTAATACTGAAATTTTTATTGTTTGCGATTGTTTCACATGGCAGGGACTGCATTATGAGGCAATTGTTTTACTTGACTAAACCCACTCCCAAAAATAAAGAGTGCAAGAAATTCAATGATGTCGAGGGTAAAAGATTTAATATTTTCATATCAAAGTACAATATTAAAGCGATAATTTGAGCCCATTTTAAATGTCTCGTTCATAGATTTGCTAGTTACGAATTTTTAAAAATAGTTTTTTACATTACAACTTTTTTGCTCTTATGTAGCCATTTTGTTTTAATTTTACTTTGCAAGAAAGAACCAATATATACACAAATCAGCAATATCACACTTGACATTATAGAGCTAATTATATTGTAAACATTTATTTGAGAACATTCAAATATAATTACAATGAGGATTTCCTCTCTTATTTTTATTTTTATCTTCGTTTCGTTTCTCGCGACCAGACACTCATTGAAACTCACTTCAGATTTATAATTTAGGTCAGATTTTAAAACAGAAATCGCGTTTTCATTTATACTTATCAGGAGACATGGTAGTACTCGAGTTAAATATATTCAATTTGTATTTCAAGGTATGTGTTTTAATACATGCTTTTATATTTGCGTGATATTTATTTCTTTCGTACATTACATTTTGTACAAAAGTTCAAATAAAATTAAAATAATAAGTAATAATAAAGACTCTGTGGGAATAAAACAAAATATAACAATTAAAGGGCTAAGGACCATTTATGTATAATAAAGAACGTTTAATTTAAAAACATAAAGATAAAAATAATTACAAACGTTTCGACGCCGATCGGTCATTCTCAATGTTACAGTAAATACATTATGAATATAAAGTATTATTGGAAATCTATAAATTATTGCTTTATAATGGTATATTCTCATCTTTTCCCTTATCATAATGTTGCAAGTCAATAAATAAAAATAGTCAAATTAGTCGTTGAAAAATTCATAGCAGCAATGCAGTAATAATCTTACTAAATAAAATATTGAGAATCAATAGATGAAAAATACGCAAAATAGTTCATCGTGATGATACACAGTAGTTATTTTCTTTTGCAAATGAAGTAAGAGCAAGTAGTCTACACGATGTCAGATAACGTAATGTAAATAAAATTAAAATAATATTGTAAATATAGAATTTTATGCTAAATACGAATTATCGTTTAAAAGGGTTTTACAGATTCTTAATGTATGAGGCTACAAAAATTGTGTGTGTGTGTGTGTGTAAAAATTAAAACTTTCTACGATGTTAGGAAAAATGAAGATAGGAAAGGAAAAGTCTCATAAATTACGTGTAAGGAACAAATATGCATATTTATGATTTTCATGAAGAAACGAGAGACAAATGTAAATAGAAGAAAAATAGAAAGAAAAAAGCGAGGGGCATGCTGCCAACTTTGAAGAAATATGCTCCCCGTTCTTCGAATCGTCGAAGCATCTTGCTGAAACTTCGACCACTTAAGATTAACAAGAGTTATAAATTAATACAATGCATCTACAATAAAATATCTCGTTGTTTCGCAAATTTATCAACTTATTGAACGCTGATAAAATAGCTTGTTTTTAACGGCAAATTCCGATTGTTTTTGTTTTAAAGCTAATCATGCTGCACCAGCGTATTATTGTGCGAGTAAAAGGAGATAACGCGCAAGTAAACGGACGAAGACCATTGTTTCCGCAGCGTCTAACAAATGGTTAATTACCGTACCGCGACTACAGGAATACGTTATTGTTTGCAAGTACTGAAAAGGATGCAAACGCGCGGGACAGAAGGCCGATCCAGGATGCAGTGGATGAAAGGATATAGACGGGGGTGGGGGGTGGGAAAACGGAATACGAGAACAAAGAGGAGGAATAAAGGGAAATAAGAGCGAAATGCTTTGGAAATTTCAGAGGAAGCGGAAGAGGCCGAAGGCGAGAAGCGAGGTTAGAGAAGAGGAACGCGTGTACAGTGGAAAGAGGAATCGCTCTTTCTCTCCTGCTCTCCTCTCTCTCGATTCAGTCCCGTTTCCCGGCTCATTAGTTTCAAAATGGCGTCTAATCTGATTTACACGGCTTCTTCCTACGGTTCATGGAACACGACAGAGAAGATCTTCGATTATTTTCCGAAGCAGCCGTAGGTGCTCTTACGCTGCTCCGCACCGGAGACAGAGGAAAGACGTTGCTCGCTCTGCTGCGGCTAACAAAAGTCTGATAGAACGAATTATCGGGTCAATCGGCGAACTTCTCGCCTTCTATTGAGCGAACATACATCGGATGTGCACCGTACGAATCTCGGGCTTAAAGAAACGTCAGTTCGCACAGATAAATATGACTGCAGTATATATATTAGATTTTAAATTAGTTGTTATATACAATTGTAATCGCAGCAACATCCAACGTTGGCTCTCAAAGGCGTTTTATTTTTAATGCTAATAAATTTTTTTTATGTTAATTATACACGTGTGTTATTTACAATATTAAAATACTACTTCAAAATTGAAGAGATTCCTGTTCAGAAAACAATAAACATTAGACAAGAATTTATTCTCATGTTCGGCAATGTGCCAGCTCGCTTTGTCGCGAGCCAACTCTTGGTCTCGCGAGCGTTATGCTATAATTTTTGTTTATTAATCAAATTTTCTGCGATGTGAATAAGTTAACTAATGAAGCCTGCTCTCGATCACGTACGTATGCATTTTTTGTTCAACTGAAGAGTAACAGCGACTCGTGCGAAGGATATTGATTCTTAAACTACGAGAACAACATACTGCAGTATAACATTCCCCTAACTCAATTGATTATAACTTTCATAAAATAAACAATATTGTGAGCTCTTTTTTTATCAAAACGTCAGACATTAAAGAACATAAAACGGTCTTAAACAAATATATATGTATCTTTATTAATAAAAAATATTATGATATAAGCAATGAAAAAAAAAGTATTAGAAAAAGAAAGCCGCACGAAGAGATCACACGAAAAGGTGTTAAATATTTACATCGGGAAAATATTAATTATGTGTTACATAATTCTTCGTTAGTTTCGTGAACTCATTGTCGATCGTCTATCTATCGTTTGTGGTGCACATTCCACGAAACTATTGCAACATTTCAGCCGCATCGAATCGCCTCGTCGAGATTGACGTATTCCCTCCCTCAACGTCGTGAGGAATTGCCACAGGGAAATTGGCCCGGTGGTGTCGTACGCGTTACTATCACGAAGAGACGGATCTCTTTGCAAATTTCACCGCAATTTAACGCCCGCGTTTTCGCAGGCTTTCCCTCGCGATGCTCCGGCGAGAATACTGTCTCTCGCTACACTCCTCGGGCTTGTAACTACGTTTCCATCTAATTAAATTGGTCCCGCCTGCCCCAAAAGCGATACAGATAGATGGCCCCAAGAGAGAATGCAAATATATAGATACTTAAATAATATATAAAAGCTGAACAAATGCGTGAAATACGTATAAAATATTTGCTTGATTAATACAAAATTTTTTTTAATTCTTTACATTCTTGAAAATTGTCTTTGTTAATAACTACATTATTTCTTTACATGATAATTTGATTTAGTAACAACAGTAGTTATAATTGTTAATGTAAAATAAAAGACACTTTATACCGACGTTATAATATCAGTAGTTATTATTCTACATTCGTTAGTGAAGAAATGTAGATTTATAAAAACATTTTTTAAATGTATAAACGTTATAAAATTGTATTGCCAACTTGAAATAAGATGATTATATAGTGCTGTCGGTTTATTTATATTCATAAGAATAAGAATGGAAGATTACAAATGCATTTGATTATTATAACACTATGAAACTAAACTGCTTTCCAACAAGTGTCGTTATACAGTGGAAACAGTATAACGTTCTGTGTCCTGGCGGGAAAACAGCCTACGTTATTAAACCAGATTAATGATGTGTAAGTAAACGTAATGAATTATTATTTTTGAAATTTATGTTAAATGAAAAATGTCTTTACAATATCTTTATCAATATTTAATAGAATTGTTCTTTTAAACATTTCCTGTTTTCGAAAAAGGATTTATTGACGGATAAAATTTAGCTTTAAGCTATTTTTTATTTATGGTTCATAAAACGTGTTGACAATTTAATATCAATAATATGTCTAAAGGTTATTGTTTTGATAAAAATACTGCTAAGAATTTTTTCATAGATATTGTAATACTTGTAATATATACTTTAAAAGAAATATTACAAATATCATAGCCAAATCATATCAGTACCTCTTTAGAAATTAATAATAATATAAAAGTTGATAAAGGACTCTTGATATAAATATAAACGAAAGGTAAAAGGGACATTGTAAGAGTCAATAAAATAAATTTTAAAAAGTTAAATAACCCGTAACAGTCATATATAATAAAAACTTCATCTTACAATCTGTAACAGTGAAAAATAATTTTATAATTTTTTGACTTCAACAAACCTTTATATACTGACGATCTGATTACCAGTATATTATACTAATTGTAAGTTATTGTGAGAGTTTTGAATTAGAATTTTGTATTATTTAGAAATGTATATGTAAGATTTTTGTAAGATAAAGTTTTTATTATATATGACTGTTACGGGTTATTTAACTTTTTAAAATTTATTTTATTGACTCTTACAATGTCCCTTTTACCTTTCGTTTATGTGTAGAAATTAAATTAAACAAAGAAAAGAATAAAAAGGGGCCATGGGAGTCCGCACTGAAGTCATGTTAAAATACAGGATTAATTTATTTTTGCAATATAAATATTGTATCGAACGTTTTGGTTCTGTATTTAAGCCATATCCTCAGCAAATATAATAAAAGGTATAAAAAAATTAATTAAAATAGAGAGACGCTTTTCTTAGGTTTGATTCTCCATTTTATTTTTAAATGTTAAACGGCGGTTATTAATTTGTGAATAATAAATTCTTTTATAACTTTGTTGACATATTATAAAAATGTAGGCTGAAGTTACTTTTATCTATGATTCATAAATCGTGTCGATGATAGGTATCGATAATAGCTAAAGTTTTTTTTTATGTTTTTAGTATTGTTTTTATTTTTACTCACAAGTTAAAAATAAAAATAAAAGTAATAATATATAAGTTTTTTTATTATATATCATATATATATTTTATTACATTTTATATTCATTTATTTGTTTTAGAAAATTATATTAGTTTTACTGAAATATTAGAATAATACGCAAATACAAAAATGGGATTTTTTTACCAAGAATATTTTTAATAATTGTAATAATATTTGTAAATATTGAAAGCTTGCAATAAAATTATCAAAAAACAAAAATTTATTTATTTTAAAACTATGATTATACATATATCTATAAGAATATAATTTTATACTTATAATTAGACGGAACCTACTTCTTTTCTCTTTGACATTGTAATTCGTTTGAAATCGCATATTTTATCACAATATTCGCGTAACGCGATCCAACTTCGTGATATTATTGTCTTGGAATTATTGTTCGTACGCATAGTACGATACGAGTTAAGCCGTGGTAATAAAAGCGTTTAAGAATGTGAGACGCTTCGATGGAATGCTGATTACCATTGAATTTTTGTTTTGAATTAAACACCGAGAAATGTGCAATAGAATTGATTCTGAAATTGTTATCACAATAGTGACAAACAGTGACTTATTATTGAATAAAAGTAGCTTAGTGAAGCTTATTGAATCAAACACAAACAAATTCTTGGTATTAACATTGTTCAGTGTTGAAATCAGATTTAAACTACCCTCTGTTTCTGTTTTACTAAACGTAAAGGAGGATATTAAAAAGAGGCCGATTTTTGCCCATAAAGGTGTAAATAAAGGAAAGCGTTTTTTATATAGATCTTGATCTCCTGAATACGATAATGTTAATAAAAAGTTCAGGATTGATGGTAGCTTAATATAGTACCACAAGCAATCTCAAGACAAATATAAGTGCCCTTCGAATTTGAGCGATAATAATTCAACTTTGTTTTTTTCTTTATTAATGAAGAAGCAATTTAAAAAAACAGATTGCAAGGTAATCAGACGATTTAAAAAAATTGTTTTATCAATATATTTTAAGTATTAGGAATTTGCAGACAATTAAGGGCAAGAGGGCAAAGCGAAAGAAAAGCGAAAAATATTCATAAACTTCATATTCAAATACTTTAGCGTGCCAGCGTGTCGGGACCTTGAGTATGTATATGACATAGCGTATATTCATATACGCTATCTTATTTATAAGTAAGATATTTCCGCTTTATACTTCCGTCCCCCACTTTAGACAATAAATTTGAGATATATGCAAATATATATATATATATATATACCATACAGAACTCTAAGAAATATCAGTTTTTTTTTACTGTACTGACTGTAAAATAATACATAATTATGAATCCAACAGGGTTTCGATTAATCTTATTGGCAACAGTTTTTACACTAATAATTACAATAATACCTACAGCACGTGTAAATGCTGCAGGTATTATTGCAACCAATAAGCGTGCTGCAATAATAGGTCCATGTCCTCATAAACGTATGTTTATTATAATTTTTAAATATGAAGGATTATTTACAATAATATTAAGGTTTTATCCTAAAATTTAATTTGTTAATCTTTTTGATATTTTATAAATTAATACGTTTACACATACAGATACAGAATAAGAATTTAATATATATTTTCTATATTATATTATCAAAGATGTATAAAAGATTTATTCTATAAATAAATCTATATTTTTAAATACAATTATAGTTATATATTATATGTAAAAGATAAAATGTGTGAATAAATAAGGTACTATATACAATTATACATTATTGATTATTGTAATGAAAAAGTATAATACTTTTATACTGGATGTGTTATTTTTTATAGCATGGATGATCGTATGCTGAAGGAATAGATTTCAAGAGTTCTTTTTCGAGAAATATATTTATTCATTATTCAGAAGCATTAATGTATAGATCATGAAATAAACATGCGCTTAAAATACAATAAGTTTTTCAATTATTTATTTTTATATTCTACACTTAATGCAACATATCTGTTCTGAGCTATTGCAAATGTAGCAATTTTTTAGCGCTATTCATTTAATTTACATGTTCACACTTGTGATTCGAATATATATTATCTTGATTTTGTTTTAAAGACCATATATATGCTAAGGCTCAGTTCCACAACTCACGGTTAATTTTTAATTGAGATTCAACTGATTCCTCATGTTTTCCAATTTTTAAATTGGAAAGAGATAAAAAATAAATTGAACCTCAATTAAGAATTAATCGTAGATTTTGGAACTGGATCTAAATTAAACTATCAATAAGTTGCGATCCATACTTTGATTCCCTGAATTAGATAGATGTATCAACGTAAATAATATGTCGCGTTTTATGATATAATATGTAAAAAAGATTATGAGAAAAGTACTACCACTTTACGGTATTCTGTTTATATCTCATTAAGCAAGTTTTACGTAAATTAGTTATGAGATTCAAGGTTGTATTTTTAATGAAAAGAAAAAAAAGATATTTATAGTGCGATATCTTTTATTTCGATATTTCTAGAGAAGAAAAAACGGTAAGTATACATGCGCATATCTTATGTTAACTGATATATAAAATGTTGATTCTTTAAGCCATCTTGAAAACTTGCGATTTTCGTGAATGAATGTTAAAAATTGTGAAACGAAGACATTTAACATAGTCATTGTGAGATATTATTGATTTTAATATTAATCTGCAGCTTGTTGTTATATTGTGCTCACAACCATAACAATTGTTTTCTTCGGATGAAGAACAAAATTCATTTGATGAAAAAACAACGTGCGATGATAAGTTTTCTAATAGTTGAAGGCACCATTCATAGTAGGATGGTCACTGCGTATGGTGAAGATTGTGTGTCATGGAAAATGAAATGAATGTCGATTGGCGTGGTGCCTTCAGCGGTTAGAAAACGTATCACTGCACGTTGTTCTTCATCAGACGAATTTTTTCCAGTCTAAACGCCATTTTCTCGCTTAACGAATAAACCGGACAGTAACCGTGTTCGTTATCAACACCTTTTGTTCGAGGACACATGACTTCACAAGCACGTGTGGATGCGTGACGCATATGCAGCTAACATGAAATATGCATAACTAACAGACTTTTTAATATCATGCTAAGAGCGGTTATTATAACTCTCATTATTTTTAATTCATTCACTTGACTTGAATTAAACATTTAACTTCCTTTCGGGACAAGATTAAAAAACAGCAGTTTTCATAATTAATTTAAGGGACAATTAATTTTCGTTCAATTTATTATGTACGAACCACCGCATTCAATTTATCGTACATAAATATTTTAATTGCTCTAATAAAATTTTATTCTGTTATACATCTTATCCAGATAACGAAGATTCTGTTACGTTTCTATTAATTTTTATTAAACGATTAAAAAATTTATTTAAATTTTTTAAAAGTTAGGAGGAGGGAGGGGAAGAGGAAAATATAGGCGAGAGTGAAAGAGGAGCAAAAGAAAGGAACTAGTAATGAGAAATAGGAGATGGGGTAAAAAAAGGGAGGAAAAAGAGAGAAAGAAAGTGTTTCATTATTTTGAAATAGTAATATAGTCGAATGGATTTTAAATCACAAGGTCCGAAGAACAGGTAACGTCAGTAATAAAAAGACTGCGAGGAAAGAAATTTACAAAAGATTACTGGGCGCGGGGTTCATAGAGAAAGAAAGAAACAATCGGGTGGAATTAATAAGATATAGTCCACATAACATACAAGGTCCATCACGACTTGTTTATGGCCAAATCGTGGCTGGTCTGGTTGTAGGAGCCAATCAAAAGGAAAGGAAGAAGAACGTAAGGTCCATCGGATAAAGAGATTTACCATGGCTGCTTCCGCCGCGTGTGTGTTAGATCGCTTTCTTTCCCACCTACAGCTGTCCACTCTCTACCATACTTCTCATACGCATCCTCTTTCCATCCCGTACGTAGATATCTCTTTCTCTCTCTCACATTTATATTCTCTTGCAGACTCTGCGCACTGTAATATTGCGGATCTTCTTTCTTGTCAGGGACGCATTTTTGTGTCCTCTCTTGTTACGTAGTTTCCACCTCCGCCTGCACTGTGATCTATTCAGAACTCAAGGTTAAAAAAAAGATTCACGCTTTTAGATATATATAATTACTAAAAAAAAAAAGAATAAAAATATAAAAGTTTATGTAATAAAACAGGTATGTAAAAGTATAAAACAGATGCTGGAAATAGTGACAGAAACAGTCGTTTCTATAGTTGTTGATATTGACAACATCGCTAGCACGTCATATACATTTTATCAATTGTTTGACACTCGTGAATGATTTTTAATTCTCATAAAATTATAAAGTTTTAATACTTATCCATAATGGAATACTGGTTAATCTTAGTGTTATTAATCATGATTAGTGTCCTGGTCACTTATTATCTCTTCAGAAAGTTCAACTTTTTTAAAAGACATGGTATTATCCACATAACACCTATTCCAATACTAGGTGCCATGGCACCTATTATATTTCGCCGAATGTCATTCGTCGAGTTTACCCAAAAAATATACAATTTGAATCGAGACGCAAAATACATTGGACTCTACGCCACAACGAAGCCAGTTCTTCTGCTCCGTGATCCGGAATTGATTAAGACTACTCTCATAAAAAATTCTGATAAATTTATTAATCGTCCTTTCGTTAATTTTAATGAGCGTATACTTACGCAGAATCTGTTTTTTTACAAAATACAAAGTGGCGAAATATAAGAAATTCATTAAATTTTTTCTTTACATCTGATAAAATAAAGACTACCTTTACTTTGATGTCGAAACACGCTGCGGATTTTGCTGAATTCATATCAACATTATCAGCGCATAAAAGTGACGTGAATATAAGAGATGTCTTTGATAGATATACGAACGATGTCATTACCTTGTGTATTTACGGAATGAAGATCGATTCTATAAAAGATCCGACAAATAAGTTCTATGTTTGTGGCAAACAAATAACTCAGATGTTAGCAATTCGCAGCATAAAGTATATTTTTTTAAGAACCTTTCCAAAACTTGGACGAATACTCAATATAAAATTGTTAAATAATGAAGAAGTGAAATATTTTGAGAGCACGATAAAGAACGAAATTGCCGTTCGCGATGTCGATCACATTATACGTCCAGATATGATACAATTGATGCTTGATAGCAGAGACAAAGAGGATCGGACACAATTGGATGTGGATGAAATTGTCGCGCAAGCTTACGTTTTCTATTTCGCTGGCTTCGGAACTAGTTCAACCGTGATGTCTTTTATAACATATAAAATCGTGGCTAATCCAAGTATTCAGATTAAATTGCGACAAGAGATAGATAAGGTTTTGGAGGAATCGAACGGGAACGTAACTTATATATATATACGAGGCTGTTAATAAACTCAAATATTTAGATGCGGTGGTAAAAGAAGCTTTCAGACTTTTTTCACCTTCTGTTGTAGAAAGAGTGTGTGAAAAACTTTATGAATTGCCGCCTGCATTGCCGGGCGAAAAGCCTTTTATTGTAGACAAAGGCATGATTATTTGGATTCCGATATATGCAATTCATCATGACGACAAATATTATGATAATCCCGATGAATTTTGTCCAGAAAGATTTTTAAATAACGATCACGATTCTTCGTTTTATTTTCCATTCGGAATAGGACCGAGGATTTGAATTGGCAAAAGATTTGGCTTGTTTATACTCAAAGTAGTATTGTTTCATATATTAGCAAAATGCGAGTTGAAACTGTGTGTTAAAAGTTTTCCAGTAAAATTCAGCAAAAAATATTTGATAATGACACCGAAGGATGGATATTGGTTGAATATTCAACGTAGAAACGACAAGAATCCGATAAAGAGTGCTTGAACTTGATAGCATTGTTAATTCCTAGAATATGTTTCTATACGAATTTATTATTCAATTAAAATTATTCGTAAGAGTTTAATTTCAATTTTATTTACTTGTCACTCATGTTTCAAAATTATATCATCGATAATAATTATATTTTTATATATGTTACTTAAAAAACATTTTTTTTTCACATTACAGAAGTTTCGGAATAGCTAATTATTATAATTCGATCATCAACGTACGTAATAATTTTAATTGCAATAATCTACATATTATATATTGCCACTATTTACAAGCTTTTTGCTTATTTTTACAACCTTACTGCTTAATTTATTCATGTAGATTTAAATGAATACATTACGGATTACGGATTATACATGTTAATTTTTCATACATTTTTTTCGTTATAAGCATTAGCCAAAAAGATATATCATCTTTAGGTTTTCTGAGAATAACTTCTATCAAAGTGAATTAAAATGAGCTAAAAATTTTATAGTAAATATGTGATGAACCTTGTAGGTATAATGTACATGCGTGAATTCAGGATATTGGGATATTCAAATCCTGGGTGAGGAAATATTTTTCATAAAAATGGTTTAGGCGTTTTAAGTTGCTATTGGTATTATTATCAAAACAGAAACTGATGATCAATTTAAATTGTGAGATTATTATTTTAGTCTGTATGATTATGTTGCATGTCCAAGTTTTAAAAAGGCATACGTAAATTTATACATTTTGATGAAACGAAGGATAATCAACATTGTGCCCTAAATCATAATATGATTGAGACGAGGATTGTCTGTAAACCTCCACAGACATAGAGGCAAAGCTAAATTCCATCCGTTTATTGACTTAGAGGCGGTAGGACATAATCGATAACATCTTCAATTGATTAATCCTATCTATTGGCGCGTCGTAGTTTGGTTTGAGGTCCCTAGGGTTAATGTATAATACTAGCTTCCACAATCAAAATACAGGTGACTTAATTCGCGAGCGTTGCACACAAAGCACTCCTTTATAGCGATCTAATTTCAAAAAAAGATTTGAATGATTAGGGTACGAGTTTCCCAAGCCGTACATGACATTTCGCTGTTGCTCAATGTTACTGTTGCAGTACCGCTCGCGCGGTGATTAATGACGTGGCAAGAGCGGCTGCTATAGTTTATTGGAAGCGGCCCATCAATGATGTATGTGAGATTGTTACGTGAGCATGCGAAATCTCGTTTGATTCATGGTAGCTGATAATTAAGCGAGTCATTATTAATGTCATCATCGTTGTTTTTTTCTTTCTAACAATTAGTGATTAACAATGCAAATTGAACTTTCTTAGTGATTACCGGTGTCATTTATAATTATGGAAATCTTAATGAATAAAATTAATAAAAAAAAATTCTCTCAAGATTTATTATTTTATTATCTTTTATATAGCTATTATTTATTAAAAATTAAATGTAAGTACAGAGTTGAGTTAGATAGAAAACTACCATCTAATAAGATAACTCTAATCTATTTGATTAAGTTTCTATAATATTTTTTAATTTTTTTATAATTTCTTGAAAAATATAAAAGCTCAATTGTTTTATTTAAAAAATAACTTCGTTTCAGAATTGTAGTTATTAATGTTAGTAGTTATTTTATTATTTTAATATACATCGTTTATGAAGTATTTTGCCATTAAATTTGTTCTTACTTATAATCTGATTTAATTGTTTATATTTAATATTAATTCTGTACAATAATCGTTATCATGTATTGATTGTAATTATTTTAATAGAAATTATGAACTTAATGCAACATCAATATCGCAATCAATTGTGCTAATAACTAATTATAAATCTACTTGATCAATCAACATAACAATTACCGTTTAATTAATAGCAATTAATTATCGCATTGTAAGCCTCTCTATATATCTACATTTATTTTTATATGTGCAAAAATAATATTAATTTTTTTGTATTATATGCACCTTGTATAACTCCTGAATAATTATTAGTTTTTTTTTGTAATTTTAATTTTTAATTTTTTAATCTTTCTTTGAATATATAAATCGTTCTATTTAATAGTAGGATTAATCTAATAGTAAGACTTCTATACTATACCATGTAAGTAATTCATATTTTATGCTTTTTATTTTTTCTACACATTAAAAAAATTTCTTTTTAATTGATTCATGTATATTCCGATTAATTTTTGAAATCACAAATTTTAATAACGTTATTTATATTTTTCTATTAGGTATTACAATAATAAAAAATTAATATTAGACATAAATAATTTATTAAAAGACTAAACAAAATGTATCATAAAATAGTGAATTTTTATAATAACTTATCGTAATTGTTTATAAGTAATAAAAAATTCTAAAACATTATAAAGCAAATCATCGAAAAATTGTTAAAAAATCAATAAAATAAAAAGTTAATTGTATATTGTACCTATATTTATTTAACAAAGGAAGCAACTTTTGTATAAACTTTTAAACTCAATGATTTTCTTATTTCAGATATATTATCGGAGTTTGGTAAAGCTTCCAATTTTGTTACGATTATTCGGCTTAATGGATTGGTTTCTGCGTTATTATTATCTAGAAATTTCAACCACATCAATCGACCTTATTAATAGTATATTGTCATATGTATACGCGATGTTTATATAGCGGAGCGAGATACGCAGGAACTGCTTGCAGCACATGTACATGACAGTTTAAGATTATTTACATGTGACCTCATAGGAAGCTCTTCCCCGCTGCGTATGTAGAAACATGGTCGCGGAAAGACGGCTGCAGGCATCGTGACGTGTAAATTATTACGGTTACCGAGATGGAATTTGTTCATCGATTATTGATTATTTTGCCATCTCTGATTAATTTGCTGATTTATTCATTGTGTTTAAAATATTATAAAAATGATTGTTGAATAAATTCGTTTTATTTGGTGATGTTTTATTTTAAGAAATTATAATATAAAAACAATAATCGCTGAAGCTTTCTCAACTTTCGATAATTCGGCCAAATTGAGTAAAGAAATTAATTAAAATATGATTTACAAAAAAGTTAAAAAAACAGTTTAAAAATTCCTAAAAATTTCCAACTTTATAAAAATAAAATACGTGTAAATTTTGTACACATTGTTTTATTTTGACTGATAAACAATTTTAATCCTTTTGCTGACGTAAAGTTATTGTGTGTGTGAAGAGCCATATTAGATATAAATCTTTATCAAAAATGTTAAATCAATTTTTTATGTAACATCTGCTAGAACTAAAACTATTTCTCAATCGAAACAGGAAAAAGTAAATTATGTAGTTAGATTTATACACATACTTTATTTCTGCAAAATTTCAAATTTTTAATTCTCAGAATGACATACAAATTCCTGAAAATCTTTCTTATTACTTTTTGGAGAGAAAAAGTCATCCTTCAAATTTTCTCAAAACGTTTGAAACATTCCATTCTCACGATTGGAGAAGCTCGAAGAAATCCATAGGTTTTTGGTAAATCGACGAGAGTGAATTCTAAAAGTTTACAATGATCTATTGCTAGTGATCTAGTTTTATAATCATTAAACCTTTGTCAGATATGCCGTGACATCGAAAGTGTGAGGACATTATTAAATTCCTCTGGCGTCGCAGGCGAAGCTCGCGTATTCGTCAAAGTTGACTCGAGCGCGACCGGGGCGATCGCTCAAATGCGCCACGTCTCTATACCAAATCGTTCATAATACAGAATCTAAACGATACGCCAAACCGTGTTCTACCCACGCACGTGTCGATTGCGGAGGAACTCGAGTTTGACAAATGATCCCACCTGGCCGTGGCACTTCGCTAATCCCTCCGACGTTGATCCGCTTTTCCTCTCACGACGCGTCCTCATCTCACGCGTGCTTTCGTCTCTCTCTTCGTTCTTCACCCACCCTCTCTGCGTATACCAAGGAACCGTCACGGGGATGCGTCTCTCTTCTCCGCCGTGAAAACTACTCAGGAGTCGCTGATGGAAAGCATTTTTAGCGGTACTCGCGCACGTCCGTTGCACGCCGCAGACTGCAAAATTTATCATTTTCCCGAGAAATAGCAAATGTGCGCTGCGTTATCAACGGTGAGAGAGGAAAAGAGAGAGAGAGAGAGAGAGAGAGAGAGAGAGAGAGGGCGGGGGACACGTATGCAACGTTCCGGAGATCGATCATTCGCACTAACCCATTCAGAAGCTGGCGTTGCGAAACGGCGGCAGTTCGGAATTCAGAGAAAAGGAAACTTTTTCGAGCTCGAGCATAAACGTAGCAACGGGGAAGGATGGCGACAGCCTCCACGGGGGACGTTAAAAGTCAATTTTTAAATGTCCTCCACGTTCTGAGCGTAGTGCATACAGGACGGACCCTAAGGGAGCCGTTATTCGCCGGTATACGAATCGTCGTGTTATCACGCAAGAAACTTCGTCGCGTTCGAACGATATATTTTAATAAGGCGCAACTAAATTACCCCGAGGCACCTCCGAGTCATTATATCCTGACGATCTCTGTACGCCACGCGTACCCCTGGCTGTGTGACTTGTATACGTTTTCTCGTGAAGACTGTAAACCGGAGGTAGTGAATAAACCTTGGCAGGGAAACTACCTCGTTAGCCTCATTAGCCGTTGCTCCGTTTCATTAGCGAAGTGGCGGATGGGGCTAGGCCAATGTTGCCGAAGAAATTTATGACAGTCGCGTTTTGTCCTAGACATATACAACTTCCCTCCGTAGCACTTTCTCAATTTACTTTGCACGCTTCGCTACCGCATCCCTTCCTTCAGCTCCTCTGCCTCTGTGCCGAGAGCATCGGGCGGGAATTAAGGTTGACGGGAACTAAATTTCGATAAAGGTAAAGATATGCCTTTGAGAGCTCAGCAAGGCCTTCTCGTGGTGCTTCTACTTTTTATTCAAACTTGAAGAAATTGTTCTTTTGTCATTATGTGTGCTGAAGAAATTTCTTGCAAAAGGATCAGTCTTTCTCGTTTGTGTCTCTTTCTTGGATACTTTTATTAATATCTTAATAATATCAAATATTTTAATAGTACGTCAATTAATTTAATTTTTGTTATAACTTATATTATATTATAAACTAAAGATTTAAAAAAGTAGAATAACACGTTTCTCATCGACAAAAAATAAGCAGCAGATATGAATCAACGCGTATATAAACGGTTTAACGAATTATTAATTCGAATAAGAAAATTAAATTAAATTGCGTGTTAAAACAACAAAAAACAAAAGTTACAATTTTAATTAAAATCTAATGAGACAACAAATATAATTTTACAAAATCTTATTAAAAATATTTCGAAAGTCCATAGAAACAATCAATTAGATTTTTAATAGTATATTATTAAAGATCTAATTAATCGAAGTTCATTGCTTTTGATTTGTAAACTACATTTTAACATACAGAAAACGTATTATTGATTCAGTATATATAACAGTTGCTGCTTGGAAAATTTCTGATCAGCTCATTTTGTATGTTTATCTTAAACTTCAAAGAATCCTTAAACTTTGCCCTTATCGCCTGCGCTATTTAGGAGCATAGGAACTTTCTGCATGGTACCGAGCCACCTTTTGAAGGCTGAAATCCTTAGGCTAAAGAAGATATAAAGTATATGAACTTTTGTTTTATTAATAATACTAGGAAGTGCTTTGTTTATATGCTTACTGATTCAACTAGTTAGTCTTATTATTTTTTGATTTTCAATTTTTGTACAATTTACATCCGTCAAGTAAATGTTTGTCGATCTTAATACTTTTACAAAAAAAAAAAAAACTTGTAACACAATGCCAAAATTCCACTTCCATTGGAAGAACTGTAATAATGGTACGAGTTTTACTTAAGAAAACCATCGCAAAGTTTCACGCAGAAGTTGTCTCACGTGAGATTGTAAAGGAGTACTTCTATCTTTGCACTTAAGTCATTTATTTATTTTTATCTCGTCTGGAACGCACAATAAAATCCACAAAAATTTTTTTTCTATAGTTGCATTATTTTCAGAAACTTTTAGTCAATTGAAAACTATATCTGATATTGTATTTATTGTAAATGCATGTTGTTTCTTGTTAATTTAATAAATTTATTAAATATTATATTAAATTTAATATTCTCGACTCTCTCTTCTTACATTAAACCCATCGCTTTTAGCACGACAGAACCTAATTTCGCAATGAAGCCGACTACAAGTCTTATCGTGCCGTGAAGCGTTCAGTCCGCACCGCAAGCAATTCTACAGCCGCTAACCCAACGATTAATCTTGAGATCACCGACGATGAGAAGATCAATATGCGAGCGAGAGTGGTCGGCAGCATTTCTCGACTCACGCGTAAACATCTGCCATTCGCGAAGCATCGGAAGGGCGATGCAAAGTCCGTTCTCTACCCTTACGGCACGCACTTATGCAAGGCGAGCTAATTAATCCGCGGTCGGCGTGGCAAATGCAAGCAAATCAAATGCGGTCGGCCTGTTAGCGAGCTGGTGGCGAGTTGGATTCGAAATTGGCACTTCCGTACGCCCGTTGAGTTAAATATGCAAATCGAGTTGCGCTTATGTCTTGGCCCGCGGAAGTTCCAGGAGTTCTCATGCGTAGCACTCGCATTGCGGAGGGCGCAAACATCATCCTCCTTCTCTCCGTTTGCTCTTGCCCCATCCGTCGCCGCGCTATACGGACTAGTGTTAAGGACACAAGATCCTCACGATGTTTGCGCAATTAAAATCAATTCCTAAAACTGGGTGCAGGTCTGGGTCGGTTGTTTGCTCGCTAAATCTTCATTTTGAGATATGCTAGTATTTCTTCCTCATCGGAAGTGAGTTATAGATTTCATGCGGTAATCAAAATAAACAATCCTCTCTCCTCAGTTTCTTCTCTTTGAGTCTAAAGCTCACGTTGTAGACGATCTCTAATTCTTGTTAGACTTCAGGATCGATTTTATTATCTATATTTATAATTTTATACATTTTTTTTATTCTAAAATCATATTTGATTGTTAGAATATAATTGTAACGTATAGATATGGCGTTAATTTTATCTAAAGATAATTTTACAGATTTATCGCGCCAGCAACGAACGTTCAATTTTTATTAATATTTTTAGGAACAATCACAACATATATTTTTCATATACTTTTATAATCAATATATCACGGAAGATCAACGGTCAAATGGAAAAAGCTTTATTAATTTTACAATTTTGCGTTTTTTCAATTTAAAAAATTCCTTTACATTTTATTTTTTTACTAATTACATTTGAGTTTATTATTAATTAATTTTGCAACTTAAAAGATATATCTGTGTATCTTGTAAAAAATATAAAAATATATCTTTGTCGTTATATTTACCGCAATATCAGAATATTTTCATTAGATCGACTGTGCCAAATGCATACAACAGATAATTCGTTCATTTTTGTTACTAACTGCGAGCAAACAAGATTATACGTTTGTTTGTATAATTGGCACGTATTCGATAATTGATGGAAAATAAATTGGAACAATCGTTCGACTTAATTGGAGCGCGGCAAAAATGTTGGCACTGTTTAATTTCACCTGTTTGTAGGATTACATCTCTTTGCATTTCTCTATTTCGTTCGTGCTTGATTTTAACAAAAAAACGACACTTATTTATAAATGATAAAATTGTACATGTTTTTTTGTTGTCTTATGTTACAACGTAAAACAGCTTAATTTTCTTTTAAATAAAACATTGATATTTTTAAAATAAATCTAAATTTTTCCGTAGAAAATATATGTATTAAAAAATATTCTATAATATTTTATTTTAAAATAAAAAATATTATATATAAATTTAAAAAAAAATATATTTTATAGTTTTTCCTATTTACCCTCAATTACTTCATTAAAATTTGCTAACTATGTTTACATTAAAATCTTTTTCACTAAATGGTTAGCTATTATTTATTATATGTCCGATTGTATTGCATCACTGCTACAATAATTAATTCACATGTTTCCATGTTAAACAGAAATTTCCTATCGATTTGTTTTAAAATGCTAAATAAAACAGTCAGAAAATTTGTGTAATCTTTAAATAAGTTCTCAGTCTGTTCATTATAAGCGTATTTACATATATATCTCGTGAAAGCAAAAATAGTAATGTAGACAGCCCAAAATAAATAAACGATTTCAATCCAATTAAAAGAAAAAAAAAAGAAAATTTGTATTTACAAATAGAACCTTTAAATCCGAGACACCTGTTGTAATGTATTATAAATATACTATTATTAGATTCAATTTATTAACGAAATACTACAGATATTCTTTGTAATAACTGATAAGTAATCACTGATTAAGTAAATGAGAGTTTGCCGAAGTTAATTGGTCAAAATTACCTTTAGTATACATAGTATATCCATTTATAATACAAATCAATTGATATGAATGAACGTACCAGTATTTATATACACTATCATTTTGATGGCCCGTGAAAGTGCAAGAGCGTGAAAACGTAGTTTTCCAAAATGAAAAACTTCGTTTCGTTTTTCATTGAAATCCGCGTTGCTGTGTCGTCTAATCGCGAGTCCTATGATATACAATAGAAATTGATCTTGGAATATCCCCATGACCCGCTAAGCGGTCCATCTTCCTTTTTCCTCTCGTCTCTCTCATCGTGTTTCCCAACTATCTAGTTTTTCTTTCGTGCAAGTACTTGCATCAGTCCCGTTTCCTCTTCCTGTTCGTTCAACATCCTCTCTTCCTTTTTTCCAACGGTCAAGAATCTTTACACGTTCTTGGCCGGACTGAATGACCAAGTCCAGCGGGAAGTCCGACGAGTGGTTTGCTCTCTTTTTGACACAAGAGCCGCGCCGTTCCTCCATTTCACCGTCCGTCCCACTCTCCTTCTGCCGCTCTCCCGCGCCATTTCCTTCGCAGGACCTTCGCCGACGTCTTTCCTTTAAGTAGCAGAAAGAAGTTCTTTATAACTTTCGGATTGTGCTATTTCGTTCATCTCCGTTCTTCCAACCACGTGGTCGTTCTCTTCGAGTCGGTTTCATCCCTCCATCATCAGCTACCCTTCCTACGGTCTCTCCCAGTCTGTGTTTTTTTACTTTCTCGTTTCCACCTCGTTCAACCCTTCTTACGCTAACTCGCGTTCCCTCGCTGTCTCTCTTGTCCCTGTCGTATGTTCCGACGGCGTCTCTGTTTTCTCTTTTGGCAAATTGTACTATGAGACTGGCGCAGTTTTAATTAAATAACGCAGCAACGTGTTCGAAATACCGGTGATTCGTTCTTTCTACATTCTCTGTATGCGTTGAATCCCTTGACATTCCAACAGTAACCCTCGCTTTTCTCATCTTTTTTACTTATTGAAGTGTTCTCTAAGCGAACCACAGACTGACTGCGGCCTTCAGTGAGTTATGTATATGTGTCATACCGTGAATAGAATGAGTCGAATTGAATCTGTCAGAAGAGTTGACACCCGCTTGAGAAGAAGCATTTACGTTAGATTTTAAAAAATGTTCAATTTTGTAAGAAATGGAAAACTCAGCTTTCACAAGAAAAATGTACACAACCTACGTGTTTATGTACATTTTGTTAAATTTAGTGAAAATACATTTTCTATGATAATATCTTTTACTGGAAAATATTTGTATTCAAGTTATACATATAATAAACAGTAATTGTACTAATTACTGTATAGTATAATTATTCGGTTATTTAAACTCTGTGTGTTGTATAAATAATAATTATAAATACTAAAGTATGTCAAATAAGCAATATGACGTTATAAATAACATTTGAATGTATCGGTTTATAACGACGGTGAGAAAAAGTTATCGTTAATAAACAATCCAAAAACTGTTCTTTTCGTCTCGTTGACGTTCGTATCAGAAATCCGTTCTGCAGATTCGCACTCTCTCGTAATCTTTTCGGCAAAATTTTCTTCTGTTTGCTCGGCAGTCTGATTGGACTCACTACGCCGTACGTAATTACACTTCATCATGCCTTCCACCCTTCTTCCGCTTTCAGTTCTATCTATTTTCTACAGGCACGCGTTCACGTCTGCTTTTATGTAATTCGCTCTTATTATATTATCGATAATCTCCATTTACAGCTACTATAGTGTCATAATATACAATCATTTTCGACATGACTTCGATGCTGAAAAATAAATAAAATAATTTTTTTTATAGACGGTATCAATATTTTTAGTAGACTACGTGAAATTAATATACTGTTTATAATTGCATAATAATATAAAAATTAATAAATGTTATGGATAAATTTTTATCCATAAATGTAATTTAAAACGTCGTAATTAATAACTTATACTTATTTTTATCTAACTGCTGCAGCGATACTATGAAGGAGCAACTGAAGCAACCTTCTGATCATTAAATTATGTATTTAATGTTCGGTATTACCGGAAAATACTGTATTGGCAGAAGTTTTAGAACTACGTTATTTTAAGTTTTTACGAAACCTATCGTAATATTTTGCGCATCTTATGTATACTATTTAACTGTATAAGGTCGTTAGTACGTCGGAATAATAAAAGATATTATTATAACAAACTTATAAACCTTTTGTAATACTTTTTTACTCATCATCCTAACAAGGTAACCTTTGAAAAGTTAACAGTATTTAATTTCTTAATTGCGAAAGTTATGGATATTACAAATTATTCTTTTATTAATATATTATTTCAAAAGGTGATTGCTAATTTGTTTAAAATCTCAGAATATTAATATTGAATTACATAAAGACTTAAACAATTGTTATTTAATTTAAAGATGTAATATTTTACTATCTTTTATTGAAAAATTTTTATATTAATATTTTATATATTCCGCAATATTTGCTGATATAATTTATGACACTTCAATTAATACGTATTTTATTAATTATTCAATATGTATATTTACATTTAATATATTATATTTTTACTTTTTCAAGTTGATGATTATATCGCAATGTAATAATAAATTAAATGTAAACTTAAAATATCTATATTTTTTTAGTTTTCTAGGAAGATACAGATATATTATAAAATATATATTAAAATTATATTATGTGTTTATAATTCGATAACTTGCAAAGATTTATTACAAACAAATATAACAGTTATTTATCTATAATATTTATTATATAAAGTTAGAAAAGATGCAACATACAATATCCTTGCGTAATTCCGCAATTTTTTAAACACTGTAGATTTTATTTACACGCAAACGGAAAATCAATGGTTGATTTTTATCAACGTATAATAAATGATGTGTTCTTACGTTCTCTACATCAACTTTGAAACAATACTTTATAACATATATTTTATAACATTAAATAACATTTCATTAATTTCTTGAATACTTTAATAATAAATCGCACTGAAAATAAAGTCGCACATAATGGATATTTTTTGTGTTTTTCTATTTAAAAACTAATAAAAAAGTAACATAGTCTCCCAATCCGATATTTTTTTCAACTTAATGGAATCATGTAGTCCTTATATTATGCTCCGATCGCTTTCATTTCTGCTTCTATTCGTGTAATTCATTAAATTTATTTAGTGAGATGACTATATGCAATATCGCTACTAAATTCCGAAGTATTCCGGAAAATTATATGTTTGTCGGACAATCCCGAATCGACTGACCTCTCGAATTTCGCCGTTGTGTCGAACAAGATCCCGCGGTCTTAAAGACGACTCAGGTGACCTACGTATTCCAAGGATCGGGCCAAGTTTACAGCGACCGTAAAGGCGAGATTTACGCAAGCTGTAAATGTGAGGGGGAGCGTCCTGAGTCTTGGCGTGAGGACCTGCCGGGTGATGCGCTTATACTTTGTGCTCGTGACTGTGACGACATTCTCTCGATGGGAAAGGTACTTTCCGCGCCCAAATAGGGCGATAGAGCGAGTACATACTGCTCTGGAATTCTCTCACCGCAAAAGGGACATTCAAAGTCCTCCATCCCGAAGATTTCGATTGCCGTAATAAGTTTACCACGACGATTGTGAACGCGCAACGTGATCGCACTGGACAATCGTGGTTTGCTGAAAGTGGTTGTTTGAAAGCATAACTCTTTACAGTTATAAAATACAAGCTCAATGTCTTAAAGATTTTCTCACGTATTTTTACAAAAACATAGGACAATTACTCTCAGAAAAAATAAAAAGAAAGAAGAGAGTAAAGAAATTTAAGAAAGTGAACGAAGAATAACGATTCTAAAAGATTTTTCTTAAGATAAAAAGTTTCTTAAAGATAAAAAGAGTCTAAACATTCATTTAAAAAAAATCGATAAAAATGTATCTTTTTAAATCTATAAAATTAAAATCAATAAAATTGAAATTATAAATGCAGTCGCATTATTATTAGTTGTTATATTATAACAAATTAATAAAAAAATTATATATATTATATTAACTGAAAAGAAAAAATTAATAAAAAAATATTGATAGTGATGTTTCAAAATTTTCAATTTATCTAATTTAATAATTAATTTTTTATAGAAAAAATAATATAATACTAAAACTTTTTATAACGATCTGTCTCATATATATGTCTCATGTATGTATTAAAAGTTATAATCTACAGTTATAATGTAT
Organism: Cyphomyrmex costatus; assembly: GCF_001594065.2. Taxonomy (NCBI): domain Eukaryota; kingdom Metazoa; phylum Arthropoda; class Insecta; order Hymenoptera; family Formicidae; genus Cyphomyrmex; species Cyphomyrmex costatus. Next base: position 6,219,551 of record NW_017275207.1, read on the forward strand.
ATTAATGTATATTAATGTATATTAATGTATATTATTTAATAATTTTATAAATATTAATAATATAAATAGACGTTATTGACTGTATTATCTACAAATTTATGATATATCTAGAAGACTCTTGTTTTTCGTGCGAGAAGTCCGTATTATTGGTACATTTTTCACAAATAGATGAAACGACATCATGTGACATGATTGATGTTTCCAAAAGATCGATTTTAGTAAGGCTGTGTTCAGCGACTGTCAGTATTCTCTGAGCAAAGTAAAAATGGTGATTTTTACTTTAACGTTGAATAATTTCCTGAAAAATTTTGTATAATTGGTTATATATAATTACATATAAAAATGTTTATTCAAATCATTGAAAAGAATCGTATAATGCATAACAAGTACTCAAATTAAAGATTTATTCCTTCGAAAGCTGTGAATTGCTTTTGTGCACGATTTTTAATTTATGTCATGAAGCTTTGCAATATAATAAATAATGAAAATACGTACTTATTTTATGCATAATTAAATTACAATTACATAAAACAAAATGATCTTTTGAAATATTTAAATATATAATATTGCATTTATTTTAACGTCATATTTATTTTGATAAATGACAAGAACTGAAAAGTACAGATAAAAGAACATACCTATAAGCACATTTAAAAATACTTGGTACACAAACTATACCTGTTTTTAATCTACAGTTTGACGGCACCGTTTAGCGAGATAATCATATAAATAACCAGTAGGACACTGACGACCTATATCAAAAATACTTGGTTTGGTGACCACCATTGCAAAAAATGTTGATATTAATAAGAAAACAAACACCAGATACGAAGTAATGGGCTGGTCAATCTTCATATTTACTTATTATTTTATTAAATAAAAAATCAAATCTAAAATTTTGTAAAATGATTGCGAAACAGAGTCACATGAAATAATATTTAACTTGTGGCATTTTGCGGAAAGTTCTCTTTTATACCGTTTGCAGTCATAAACGATATACGTCAAGGACATAAAAATTGTAAAAATTATATTGCAAGTACTAAATATTACAATTTTATTTCCTAAACCATAAATATTACACAACTGTTCTATTAATACACAATTGATAAAATAATATATTGACTTTTTATTTATTTTTATTTTTTATTATATATTTTATTTATTTCATCTATTACTTTTTATAGGAAAGAGATTTTTCGAAAAAAGAAAAACTTAATGTATTGTTACGAATGTTTTCATTAAACGAGATATTAAACAATATTTTTTATTTTTTTTTATCAAACTTGTGAATATATGATATAACTTTATAATTTTGTTTCAATATATATTTCTAAAAAAAAAAAAGGTGATAATAACAGTAATAGTAATTAATTTTAGAGTAATGTAATTAAATAAATAAAAGGTACATATATATTCATAGATAAGCAAATTTAAATAGAAACATTCTCTCATAAAACAATCTTACATATATCTGAATTTGACTAATTAGTCTTAAGTTTAATATTGATCATGTCACTTAATTTTTCAAAACCTTCTACCATTTATTGCTAGCGAAATATTCTATTACATGTTCTCGTTATTTCATTTGACTGCGCAGACTAGCACGTTTCTTGGGAAGTGATATGTACGGCTCTGTTCCTCAGTGATTACGACAATGTTACGAGCGGACGGAAGGCTTTGTCCTCTCTTGCGTAACAGAACAGGTGTTTTTGGCTTTAGTTCATGGCAACAAGTAGCATCAGGTAATTTCATTCTCTCTTATTAACGATTGAGCGCGGATACGCGGATCTCGGGAGGAGCTTTGTTTGAAACTCTAAGCTCAGAAAGATAGTACAAGTCTTATAATGCTCTTGACAGCGCTGAAAATGTGCCTTTGAGTATCTCTTGCATTACCCTTTGGTCCACGCCATGCTCATTCACATTGTGATTTATATACAGAACATTCATGATATTCATACAGTAACTTTTAATTACAGAGCGCATGAATCGAGATTACCATTCGTTAAGATTTGTCTATAATAGTTTTTAAAAGTATATAAAGTTAAATTTGTACCAAGAAAAATTAAACTGAAATAATGATAAAATAATTATTTTTTGTACATTCGTTGTTTCGAGTGAGCAGTACTCAGCAGACGAATTAGGTAATATTTCTGGAGAAATACAACAAGGTAGTAGCGCAGATTTGCTGAGCGCATTGAGCAAATAATTAGGTACGAGCGGCTAATTACTAACGAGAGATACGCCCTCGTTACAATCGTATAACACGATACAATTTTGTATTGATTAATACGGTTCTTGCACAACTGCATGGGAAACGGAAGATTATATTCGGGGGCAGTGGAATTGATTGGAGAAACAAAATGATCGCTGTGATGATGTGTAATTCCATACAATTCCGCCGACTACCATTAATGATATTGCGTATGCGACAGGCCAACGCAAACTGATGGAACCTCGTTAAAATTGCATTAAATGAATAAACGTAGTCCGATGGAGTACAAATATGTACGTAATTATTTCGGTCTATACAAGATAATATGCAAAACGCAATTAGTTTTACATGTTTATTCCATTAAAGTGCGTTTTATTATAACAAGGATCGCAGGTTTTAAGAAAACTGAAATACGTATTATATATAATAGCTTCAAATATAAGATTTTATATACATATGTAATATCAATATTTAATGATTATATATATTTAACATTAAAAAGAGAATTTATAGTATTGAATATTTTTATTAAGATATATTGTTAAAATATATTATTAAAACGCGTATCCTTAGATACAAAAATTATTAATTTTTTAAAATACAATGTATATTTTACATTAAATCTTACACATATTTCTATATAAATTATTTAAATAAACGTTATTTCTAAAATAAAATTGGATAAAATAATATTTAAAGCAAAGATGTGAAACAGTCATGTTGGATGAATAGTGTTGTACACAAAATGGATTTCAATATCTGAAATATACATATATCTTCTAAATTTGTAAGTCGGTGACCGTAAAGAGTAGCAAGGGTGGTCAAAGGATTAATATCGGCCTTAATTTCGGCTTTGCCAACACAGGATATCTAGTTCTACAAACATAGCTGCATTAAGATCCAATGTACATATACAGTCTCTCGATAGCTTCGCGCCGCGTCGCCGCTGCGTCGAGGAAGACCGGCAGCAGAGTGTCCGGGGGTAATCGGGGGTGGTTCTGCCGCATAAAGGGTCGTGGATATTCGACGCTCCGGCAGTAAGCGCCGCGATGTCCGTCGGAGACGCAACATACAGTGCTCGTATGCGAAATCTCGTGTCACGTGGCTACGAAATAACACGTATATTTCTTAATATTCGTATATAAAGATTGATGAACAATCGAGAGTTTCTGTCTTGTATATTTTTCAAGCAAAAAGCTGAAACGTGGCTGAGGCATACGCGATATTATAGTTGGACAACTTTTGTAAAACTAAAAGAAACTATTTGTTTTCATTTTTACTTATGATGTACTTATTTAATTTAATTATGCTGTGATAATTAAATATCTATTTAAAGATAGAATTTAAAAGAAATGCGGTTTTTAAATAAATTTTAATGATAATTATCATACATGCAAATTTGCAAATAAAATGAAAAATGCTTGAAGATCATGTGCTTGATCGATATGAATTGTTTAAGTGACAAATATATTTGTCAGAGACAATTGCTGACAATGAATTGCAATAAGTGTTAGAAAAAGGTATGTTCTAGTAACAGGTTTATAAAGTAACCGGACCCTGTACGATAATCTACCTAATCTTTGTGATCTTTTTCATTTTTTGAATACAAAATTGAAAACTGATGATTTAAAAGAGGAAACATTGCTGAGTATTAAAAAAAAGTATGATATTTCCTAATATTTACGGGTATATATTATATTATATAGTGTAATATTTATTAATATGATGTAACAGGTATATAATTTGCTCTTCTTTTAAATTAGAGAAATAGAAAATAAAGTGATTCAATGTTATACTTTTATAAGATAAATTATAAATATTTAATTGACATGTAAGAATTCCAAAAGAATTATTTTTAAAACAATTGACTTATCTATTTATTTCCTCAATGTTTAGCAAATAAATTAGAAATTTCATAGTCTTAAATAAAAGAATCAAAAAACGTTACAATCAATGTATGCACTCAGTATGCCTAAGGATTGATTATATCAAATCAATCTTGCAAAGAGTTTCCTCTATTTGGTTATAAACCAAACATTAAAAACAATAAAAATATAAACTAAATACAGTGTTGTAAAATATAAGTACATAAAGTAACAATAAAATGAACAACGGAAATTAATAACAATTTCTTTGTAGTTAGAGAAAGCAGTAATTCAACTACCAAATAGTACATCATGACTTCGACGTTCTGCATTTTGCTTTACTGACAGTAACAGAACAATAACAGACTGAACAATAAACTGATATATACAATCAAGTAAGATGGACAACCTACACGACTTACTAGTGCTATCTGTTGAATTTACCATGGATACTGTAATTATCCTTTAACAATGAGTAGAGAATAATGGGTAATAATAGGGTCCGGTTATCTTATAAAACTTTCCTTTAAGTAACAATTATCCATTAAATAAGTGAAATTATGGAATTTGAGTGCTACTAAAAATTTTCGAATGTTATTTATTTATAAAAGTATTGTTATATTCTTTTGTATATTTATTTAAAAAGTTTAAAATAATATTTGAATAATTAATATTCGCGCATGCGCGTAGAATAATTAAAAATATACTGTTTATACAAACTTTATGAAAACTGCTTATTATTTTCTTTGTATATCTTTAATTTAGTTGTACAAAATAGGTGAGAAGATTATTAATTCGGATCATTATTGAAAAGGTTTTCAAAATTTTACTTCTTATCATAGTGTTCATTTCTTCTCGAAAACTTGATTAAACACTCTGTATAATGCAATCTATTAACATAATAATATATTAACATAATAAGAATTAGATTGAATAAACGTTGAAGTTGTTATATATAACTTAGCTTCGCTCTACACTTAATTCTATATGAAAAATCGTGATTATATTATATAGAATCACATTCAATAAATCTTCATTGTATAAAGAATAATTTTAGAATACATGATGATTCCTGTCAATATAATTTTCTTTTCCTTTCCTTTTATTTTCCTTCAATATAATTTATGTATTGTGAAAAATAACTTTGAACATAAAATGATAGTCAAAATTTATGCAATATTATGTATAATTTAACTTGTATATCTCAATAATGTTAGCTAATAAAAGTGATGGAAGTGAAAAGAATTTTAATAAACATAAGCATGCTAATTATATAAACTTATATGGATATTTGAAATTGTCGAAATATTAGTAATTCTATAATATGCATGTATAATCTTACCCCAGAAAATTTAACTTACAAAAAAAGCTAAATATTCCGACTGACGATTAGTACGCGAATCTATGTTGATTAAAATTGTTTTACGAGTTCTGTTATAAAGTTATCTCTTGACCTAGTAACTTCGAAATACCATGTACTAACATAAAAAACTTATACTATAAGAAGCTAATACGAACCAATAGAGGTTATATAAATAACTCAAGTGTCGAGCAAAACTGCGATAAGCTTCTGACATGACGTGGAACGTGGACGATATTATTTCCAGGTCATAAACTGAGCTTTAGACAAATGGCGTGAAAATATAGTTCAGGTTTGAAAATACACTTCCGTTGCTGCGAAAACTGAGTCGAATGAAAACAAGTCGCGCACTTATTAGCGCGGATTGTACTTAGCCCACTTTTTCGTGACGTAATTGTCTCGAATAACGTCTCGTTGCAGAAACTAGTGAAATTGTCTTATCTCTGTAACAGAAAACGTATCATTATCGTGCATTCCTTTTCGTTCTCATACACATTCGATGCGTTTCCTGAAAGAAAGAGAGCGGAATTGTTTTTCAAAAATATTACAAAAGAAGAAAAGCGAACAATTCAAGTTACAAAATTTAAAAACATAATTTACACAATATTGTTATAAAGATATTCAAAGAATTCTTATTTTTTATTGTTTAAAGAAATTTGATAAAATTTATGATTACAGATTGTTAAATGTTGAATTAAAAAAATTTGTTTTTATTGTAAACAAAATTGTAATATTAGTTTATTGGGAGATAAAATAATATTCAATTTACATCTTCTTACAACTTTCACAAAAGTAATGCAAGAGATAAAATTAAAAGTTCTTATTCATTCAAATTTCTCTTTCATAGATGAACTCAAAAAATTAATTAATACATATACAATACATAACGTAAATAATAACTTTTAAAAAGTATACCTTGTTTTTGATTTCGCCAAAAATATATGACGAATAACAATCACACAATTAGTAGTTTTTAATAGTTTTTAACGTGTAACTCAGGTACTCGCCGAGTTTTAAGGAGTCGAAGTCAATGTCGAGCGAGGCTAAGTTATCTAGTGTACGAGAACGAGCTTCCATACGTCAGCGAGAGTAACACCGGTACACTCGGCACGTAAACATCGGAAAATAGACGAACCCATCTCGTCGGTCGTAAATCCTCAGTTGGCCGTGGCGGTAAACACGCGCGCTCCATGAATTGGGCATAAATATAATTTAAAGTTTGTCGATCGTCATGTAATTTGAAATTGCACGTGGCGTGAGAAAAGGGAACATGAGCTTAGGAGGCACGAGAGAGCGAAAAGCTCGCTTATGTAACGCAATCCGCGGCGTTCCGCGTGTGAGCGATTACGGGACAATGTAATCCTGCGGCGCGGCGGCGATCGACTTAAAGCGGAACTTAATTCGCTTCCGCGGCCTCTGTGAATCGGGCACTTTTTACCGGTCCTTCTCTTTCTTGTCTCCCTTCTTCGCGCGAAAGGTTCTTCGCCCTGCATTATTCATGGAGCCGGGCAATTACAATTTCCTCATGCCCGGTCGTGCGAAGGAGAATTAAAAGCGGTCCGGGTTTCATCGACTCGCCGATTGGTTTGGATCGACGTGCAAATTAATGGCTGTGTTATTCAATTGCGCAAAAAGACGAGAGAGGATGATGGAGTGTTTGCGCTCACACAGCGTGCGAATAGCATTACACAGAGTTTTAATATACAGAAACTCGTGTTATCCGAATTATGAAATAATAATTTATTTCATGATATGCACTACAAGAATTCTGGATTATATTATGATGTTTATATGGCTTTTGCAGGTTTAAACATTTATTGGAGTTTTTATTAATCTCGTTCATTTATTCGAGATTTAAATTTTGATGAGAAAATTTTGCTCATTAATTTACATAATTTTTTTTAGAGAATTAATATTGTAATATTAATTATTTTCTGAATTTCTCGTTACGTCGTTTTATTGAGTTACTGCATAACAACATTGCGTGTTTTATTTCTAGATGTTATATACTGACATATTATATTTTTAACATTATTCTAGATAATCGTTTGGACCACATTGCTCCTCATAAAGAATAAGTATTAAAAATGCTAGAAAATGAAGTTACGCAAATTGCTAAGCGCGAAAGTGTATAAGAGTGATATTTCAACATTCTATAAAACTAACGCTTTTGTTTAACAATGATGAATGTACCAAAGATAATGGCATTATTAGAATAATTATGCCAAAAACGACAACACAAGAATTCTCATAATGATCAATAAAATCTGTCGAAACAAAGATCGCATCACCAGTCTCTACAATGATAATTTATCGGACGAAATGGATTCTTCTTCAAAGTGAGGTACAGCATAAATTAAGAAGACTGTTTAAATTTCAGATATAATATATTTTCCTTGATATATTTGAAAATGGCGCAAAATTATGATATAGCATTGGACGAAAACGATAGGACTCGCACGTCGATTTACGCGTCCATTACTTGATTCTGGCCCTTCTCGACAATTTCGGTCGATGATTGGAACTTGTTGCTAAGCTTGAATTGACTCAAGAATGAGACACGTCGCGGTATTATGGGACACTTCGAGAATTGTTTAGACGGCTTATCCAAGCGGACATCGAAGAAGTCCTGCGAGAAGGCGTCGCGACGCTTGAGATCCCTGATCGCTAAGACCAGAAGATGGGGTTTGACAACCGAAGAAGTTGCAGAATTGCCCACAATAAAAAAGCTGGTGCCAACCCGCGTCACTTCGAGCTCAAACATATGGACGACTTTGGCTATGATTGCTCTAGTCTTGGGCGGCGGTATAATTCTAACATACATCTGCACACCTTGTATCACAAGGAACAAAACGTGAGGCTGATATGGAGGAAAACTTTATGGTGTAAGGAACTCGTTAGAAGATTATTGTTGAAAACAGGTAATCGATTATTCAAGTTTACTTTTAAATAATAAACTATTTTTTTAAATAAAACTTGGCCAAAAAGGTGTAACATTGTAATAACGTTAGAATATTTAAAAAAGAAAAATAATAATATATAGGATATATTAGTTTTTATACAGAAATTCTCTTGTAAAATTCTTGTAAATAAGTAATTCGATAGTTAACCAAGAGGGCATTTCTTTCATGAAAAATGTTTAAATGATATTTAATTCAGCAATTATAGTTTTGTAATAAAAATTAATATTAATGGAATAGTAAATAAATATGCAATAAATGTTAGTGATAAAAAAATCGTATGATCTACTTAAAGAAGTGAAAATGATCTCTATATCTTTTTGGTGACTTTACTTAAAAAAAAAAGAACAACATATCCAAAATACAATGTCTTTCTTGAAACTGTTTCACTTTCATCTGAAATATTTTTTCTCATTACGTATTCTTTAAGATCCTCATATTTGCATGCCTAAAGTAGTATTATGAAATGGGACACTGTATACCTCTTTATATATTAAACAAATAAGTACTCTAGTTCTGTAATAATTTAACAAATTTAGAAATATTATACATGTTGTCGTTGTTACTCGAGCACACAATATCAAAAATGAAAAATATTGTAGTTTGAAGAAAAACAGAAAAATGTTTTCAAAAGTATATGCATGCAAGGAAGTCTCGATTATCTATAAAAAAGATTTCTTAAGATCTCGTTTACATACGATAATATTGTACGCATAGCGCATTGCACACACGACTGTATTGTACACACAGCATTGCACATATAACTGTATTACACATAATGTATTACACATACGATTGTATTGCATTCTTTTATATCGTTCAAATCATAAATAACTTTAAAACAAGTTTTGAAAGTAATACGTTTCATAGAAATATCACGACTGTGCATTACGTTTTATACTCAATAAAAATTATATTACGAATATTTAATATTATATTACAATTGTGTTTTTAAAAATTATTATATAACATTATATCAATTAAATTGATCTATATTATTGAATAATGTTTGCTTGAGAGGTTCTGAATCACTTAATAACATATCTTTAATCTTTTTAAAGAAAGTAAAAAGGAAATAGAAACTTTTTTAAAATTATCAAATTAATAAATCTGTAAGTATAGTTTGTATAAGGCTGATATAATACATGGTTTCTTGATTTTAAAACTATGATATTTAATGTATTCGTTTTTTTTTTTAAATGCATTTTATTACTTTTATTTAAATACGAAATACACTTTCCGTAACTATATGTTTTTCTATTTTTAAAAAATAAATAATTTATGATAAATTTATTGTAGTTTTTTACATTCTTCATTTTTATTATATACTTTTTATTCATTTTGTTACTACTACTTACTGTAGAATATACATATTTTATTGTTTTATATAAAAAGATAACATTCAGAAAAGATTAATAAAGTATTAAAATCAAATATTACATTCAAATTATGTAAACACTTACAATATAACTTTGATAATTTGAAATAAATTTTGTGATTACATTTTTAAAGTATCAAAATTACAAGCGTGTGTATGTTTGTTTATTATACGAAACATTTGACAAAGTTAATTTTTTAAATATAAATATAATAAAACTGCAAGCTTAAAAGTAAAACTCGATAACATGTATTTATAGTAGTTTATTTCAAGTCATAAGTTTATAATACTTATTTTTATAATTTCATTTATAATTTTATAAATGTGAAATGTAACTACATTAGTTTTAGATCCTTTTATATTGAACAAACATTGTTAGAAGTATATTGAAGGATTGCTTTGAATTCATTGTCACCCAAATGCATTGCCATCAAGTTTTCCTGCAAATAAAAAATTAATATTAATATACAATAGTATAATAACGATTATATTATATTAATATATAATAAATTTTTTGACAATTCATTATAATATTACTACATTAAAATTTCCATTTTTTACATTAAAAAAATTCTTTTATTATAGAAATTATAGATACATAAAAAGCTCGATCTGTTAACGTAGTTGCAGTTGTAAGAATTGACCAATCACAGTTGAATACTATATGAGAAGGATATTGGACTGTGGTTGGTGAATTTTTACAACTACGACCATTTACATTCAACTATAATACATTTATGCAATTGTAGATCAGACCTCACACCTTAATATTTTGCAGAAACAAATTTTATATACGAGGGTGGTTCGACAAGTAACTTGGTTTGATATTAGAGATAATAATTCGAATTTTGTAAAATAGTTTATTTTTCAACATGGTCCTCTCGAAGTTAAACGCACTTGTTCGAACATCTTTCCAAATTCGCGATATTTTCATGAAAGTAAGCCTCCGAAGCCCTCAAAATACTCGTTAACCACATGTATGATTATTTTCATTTCTAACTCAAATTTTTATCTACTCAGAACAGTCTTGAATTTTTGGAACAGGTGGTAATCCGAGGGCGCTAGATTGAGTGAATAAGCTGGATGCGAAAGCGTTTCAAATTGCAGTTTTGTCAATTTTTGTTAAACGAAACGGTTTAAATGTGTTATTGAAATATTACTCTTTAAGTAATTGTCAAACAACAAATTGTCAGGACGATTTGTAAGCATAAAATATTTATTTATTTATAATAGAAAGGACATTTTAGATCACATATACTAGTGTCGCTGTGACTCTCTATTATTATGTGGACCAAGTTACTTATCAAACTACTCTTCTATGTTATATGTATGTATAATATATACTATAAAGTATATAAAATAATTACTAAATATATATATATATTTATTATTAATTTATAAACTTATATCTTTTAAAAATTGTCAATAATAATACAGCAATTATTTAAAGCACATAGCAATTAAGAAAATAATAAACAGTTACATCATTGAAAATATGATAATAAAAAATGTAAAATATATAATTGTACAGTTTAAAAAGTTTAAAAAGCAATTACTATAAAATGTTTTAAATAATTTATACTTACCGTTAACCGACATTTTCGCGACATATTCCATGAGCAAGCTTAAAACCTGGAGGACAGGGAGTGGGTTTTCTAGCAGGAAGATCTATGATGTGTGATTCAGTCATTACAATCGTGATAAAAGTTGACACAAATGTAATTATTAAATATATAGATAACATGTTTGCACACATATTGCCCATTTTCGTACTTTTGCAGAATATGTCGATGGAAATTAAAACAAAAATCAAATATCTGAAATCTTGCAGCCGATACCGTCTGAGTAATCGTGGAGGTAGAATAATTTTCAACTGTAACACTGCACAAAAGTTTCTTTTATATCGTTCAAATCGTAAATAATTTTAGAACAAGTTTTAAAAATATTATGTTTCATAGAAATATATCACGACTGTACATCACGTTTTGTACTCAATAAAAATTATATTACGAGTATTTAATATTATATTATAGATTTGTTTTTAAAAGTTTTTGCTATAAGTTATTTTAGTTTCATTTTTTAAATATACACATGTATATTATAGTTTCTTATGAAGAAATATTAAAATATTATATAAATATACGATTTTTATTAAAACTTACTTTAATATATTAAAACAAACTTTTTTATATATTTTTTTTTTAAATAAAAAAGTGATTATTAACAATTAAAATTACACGCGTTATAAATCATCTGTATGTTTATTATCGATTAAATTTATCTATATTATTGAATTATTGATTGCTTGAGAAATTCTGAATCAGTTAATAACATCATAATCTTTCTAAAGAAGATAAAAATGAAATAGAAACTTTTTTAAAATTATTAAATTAATATATCTGTAAGTACAGTTAGTATAAGGCAGATATAATATTATTCCTGATTTTAAAATTATGATATTTTTTATATTTGTTTCTTTTAAATGCATTTTATTGCTTTTATTTATTAGGAGTGGTGGCGTCGAGTGGCTCACCGCTCTGTGCGATTGACTCGCGATTTGTAGACCCGAGTTCAATCCCACGTGCGCCCAAACGCGATGATTTTTCGCGTTTAATGAGCCAAAAAATGGCTCCACCTGGTGATCAAAAGATCTATGATCATCAGCGCCTTTCGGATTCGGCGTTAAAAACTGTAGGTCCTATACATCAGTAGTATACATATCAGTAGATATTTGTCTCTAATATCTAACTGAGGTAGGATTCTGTGGACCAATCACCCACAAATCAGAAAAACTATCTGATTCGAGAAACGAATATAGGCCTCGGACAAAAGAGGTCTATAGACGTCCTATGCTCCACATAAGGAGATAAAAGGTGTCGTTAATTTATTAGGAGTATAAATTAGTTCGATCCGTTTTCCAAAAGATGATCGCCTCCAAAAACGAGTCATTTTTTCGAGATGGAATTCTAAAATTGCCTGAGAGATGGTAAAAAGTAGTAACCAATGATGGACTATACTTTAATTAATCTGTTCATTCATTTTGTTTTATAATTAATGCATTTTTGAACACAAAAAACAAACCGAACTAATTTGTACTCCAAATAAATACTAAATACTTTCTGTGTTTGTGTGTGTTTTTCTATTTTTAAAGAATAAATAAATTTATTTATGTTAAATTTATTGTAGTTTTTTACATTCTTCATTTTTATTATGTACTTTTTATTCATTTTGTTACTACTACTTACTGTAGAAAATACATATTTTATTGTTTTATATAAAAAGATAACATTCAGAAAAGATTAATAAAGTATTAAAATCAAATATTACATTTAAATTATGTAAACACTTACAATATAGCTTTGATAATTTGAAATAAATTTTGTGATTACATTTTTAAGGTATCAAAATTACAAGTGTGTGTATGTTTGTTTATTATAGGAAAACTTTGACAAAGTTACTTTTTTAAATATAAATGTAATAAAACTGCAAGCTTAAAAGTAAAACTCGATAACATGTATTTATAGTAGTTTATTTCAAGTTATAAGTTTATAATACTTACTTATAATTTCATTTATTATTTTATAAATGTGAAATATAACTACATTAATAAAGAGAAACAGGGCTACGAGCCAATGAATTCGTTAAAATCTTTAATTTATTCTAATATATTGCGAAGAATATCACGTAATATTGGCGTTTCGTCTCAGCTTCCACTACTGCACTCATTAGTAAGGTATTGTAGTGGAAGCCTACCTTAAAGACCTGGGAAAGTTATTTAATCAAGAATCTATATAAAGATATATACGCATGGCAAAGCACTTTCGAGAATTTGCGTATATCGATAGACCACTGATGGCGGGTCGATGAAGTAATATTCTTTGCAATATGTATCCAATGTAATGTATTGCGAAGAATATTACTAATAATTATAAAATTTAAATATAAGTACAACACGACACTTGCAGAAAAAGTGTCGTGTTAGACACGGAAATAAAAAAAGTTAAGTAAAAATATATAACAGCCGGAACTCTGTTTAAAAATGACTTCAGAGCATAGAATTCTGCCAGTACTAACTAGAACTGGCATTAAAACTGGTACATACAACCAGCACTTTTTCTCCAATTGTCGTATTGTACCTATATTTAAGTTTTATAATCATTAATAATTGTTCAAATTTTGTGTTCTCTTATTATATATATTTCAGTAGAAGAGGAGTAGTACTAATGTTGTCAAAATATCCAATGAGATGACCTCCTCGCCTGTACGCGATACGTGTACGCGACAAGGCTGCCAACGGTAGATACAATAACAACTTATTTTTTATTTAAAAAATATGTAGAATTAAATTTTACTATTTTCTGCTTAGTTTTTCCAAGAAAATCGAGTTTGAAAATCCGCTGTGTACTTATGCCGTTACGGCTAAATTATGGTTTGTCGAGGAACATGCAACGCATACAGTGTATCGCATTTACAAACAATCTTTACACGGTATCTAAAAGCTATCATAGATTTAAGGAAAAATATATAGTCTTTAATGAACAAAATTTCATATGTTACTGTGAACTTAAAGTCATATAACTTTATTTATTGACTAAATGCGTCACTTTTATATATGCAATAAATATTATATTGCAAATACTAAAGGTTATGATCTTTTTTTGGAAATATATACATATATGTATACATTTTTTACACTAAAAATTTTAAACATGTTACTTTTATTTAAATTTATTTATTTTTAAATGTCACACGGTCAGTTTTTTCAAATTACTGTTATTTTGCCGCAAATTGAATAAACATTGTTAAAAGTATATTGAAGAATTGCTTTGAATTCGTTGTCACCCAAATGCATTACCAAGTTCTCCTACAAATAAAAAATTAATATTAATATACAATAGTATAATGACAATAATATTACATTAACATAATATAAATTTTTTATTAATTTGTTATATTTTTATTACGTCAAAATTTCCATTTTTTTACATTTAAAATTCTTTTATTTTAGAAATTATACATATAAAGCTCAATTAACGTGATTGCAGTTGTAAGAATTGACCAATTACAGTTGAATATTATATCAGAAGGATATTGAACTGTGATTGGTAAATTCTTACAACTACAACCACTTAAATGCAACTACATTTACGCAATTGTAGATTAAACTTCACACATTAATAGTTTGCAGGAACAAATTTTGTATACGGGGGTGATATGGCAAGTAACTTGGTTTGATATTAGAGATAATAATTTGAATTTTGTAATGTAGTTTACTTTTCAACATGGTCCTCTCGAAGTTAGACGCACTTGCTCGAATGTTTTTCCAAATTCGTGATATCTTTATGAAAGTAAGTCTTCGATGCCCTTAAAATACCCGTTTACCACATGTATGATTATTTTCATCTAACTCAAATTTTTATCTACTCAGAACAGTCTTGAATTTTCGGAGCAGGTAGTAATACGAGGGCGCCAAAATGAGTGATTAAGTTGAATGCGAGGGCATTTTAAATTGCAGTTTGATCAATTTTTGCTAAGCGAGACGGTTTGAATGCGTTAGCTAAACACTTCTGTTTAAGCAATTGTCAAATATCAAATTACTGTCAGGACGACTTGCAAGTGTACAATATTTATTTATAGGAAGGACATTTTAGATCACATATACAAATGTCGCTGTCGCTTTCTATTATTATGTGAATCAAGTTACTTATCAAATTACCCTCGTATATTTATATGTATGTGTACAATATATGATATACTATATAGTATATATATATATATGATAAAATAATATTATTAATAATATATAAAATAATTACTAAACATATGTATTTATTATTAACAAGAATATAAAGGCTAATGAGAGCTATTCGCTGTTATTAGTGCGATCATAAGATATATTGTAGTGTGAATTTTATATACGTTCCCCCCAATGGTGCGCCGAAAATCCTTCGGACTTAAAATGCAATTCTAATCAACTACCGTAGTAATATCACAATTTTTTGATGCTTATAGTATCCTAAAGTTTTTCTTTAGGTCCATTTTTATAAAAAGTTTTAAATAATTTATACTTACACAAAATAAACGTAAACTTTGCGACAAACTCCATTAACAAGACTATAACCTGGAGGACATGTGGATATGGGTCTCATACTGGGAAACTCTTTGACGTATGATTCAGTTATTACCATCGTGATAAAAGTTGACAAAAATGTAATTATTAAATATATAGATAACATGTTCGCACACATATTGCTCATTTTCATATTTTTGAAGAATATGTTGATGGAAATTAAAACAAAAATCAAATATCTGAAATCTTGCAGGCGATACCGTCTGAGTAATCGTGGAGGTAGAATAACTTTCAACTGTAACACTGCACAAAAGATTCTTTTATATCGTTCAAATCGTAAATAAGTTTAGAACAAGTTTTAAAAATATTATGTTTCATAGAAATATAACACGACTGTACATCACGTTTTGTACTCAATAAAAATTATATTACGAATATTTAATATTATATTACAGTTGTGTTTTTAAAAGTTATTATATAATATATATATATTTATCAATTAAATTGATCTATATTATTGAATTATTGTTTGCTTGAGAGGTTCTGAATCACTTAATAACATATCTTTAATCTTTTTAAAGAAAGTAAAAAGGAAATAGAAACTTTTTTAAAATTATCAAATTAATAAATCTGTAAGTATAGTTTGTATAAGGCTGATATAATACATGGTTTCTTGATTTTAAAACTATGATATTTAATGTATTCGTTTTTTTTTTTAAATGCATTTTATTACTTTTATTTAAATACGAAATACACTTTCCGTAACTATATGTTTTTCTATTTTTAAAAAATAAATAATTTATGATAAATTTATTGTAGTTTTTTACATTCTTCATTTTTATTATATACTTTTTATTCATTTTGTTTAGAATATACATATTTTATTGTTTTATATAAAAAGATAACATTCAGAAAAGATTAATAAAGTATTAAAATCAAATAATACATTCAAATTACGTAAACACTTACAATATAACTTTGATAATTTGAAATAAATTTTGTGATTACATTTTTAAAGTATCAAAATTACAAGCGTGTGTATGTTTGTTTATTATACGAAACATTTGACAAAGTTAATTTTTTAAATATAAATATAATAAAACTGCAAGCTTAAAAGTAAAACTCGATAACATGTATTTATAGTAGTTTATTTCAAGTCATAAGTTTATAATACTTATTTTTATAATTTTATTTATAATTTTATAAATGTGAAATGTAACTACATTAGTTTTAGATTCTTTTATATTGAACAAACATTGTTAGAAGTATATTGAAGGATTGCTTTGAATTCATTGTCACCCAAATGCATTGCCATCAAGTTTTCCTGCAAATAAAAAATTAATATTAATATACAATAGTATAATAACAATTATATTATATTAATATATAATAAATTTTTTGACAATTCATTATAATATTACTACGTTAAAATTTCCATTTTTTACATTTAAAAAATTCTTTTATTATAGAAATTATAGATACATATAAAGCTCGACCTGTTAACGTAGTTGCAGTAGTAAGAATTGACCAATCACAGTTGAATACTATATGAGAAGGATATTGGGTAAATATATAGATTAGGGGAGCCCCCCCCGATGATCTTGACCTTGACATATGTTGTCAAGGTCATGACCCTGAGTAACCTCCCGCAGGTTTTAGGTGGCGGTCGCTGTCCGTTAAAAAGTTATTAACAAAAAAAGTTTCAAAATTAACGTATAATTTCTGAGTGAATAAACTGGATGCGAAAGCATTTCAAATTGTAGTTTGGTTAAATTTTGCTAAACGAAACGGTTTAAATGTGTTATCGAAATATTACTGTTTAAGTAATTGTCAAACAACAAATTGTCACGACGATTTATTATCATAAAATATTTATTTATAGAAAGGACATTTTAAATCACATATACTAGTGTCGCTGTGACTCTCTATTATTAAGTGAACTAAGTTACTTATCAAACTACCCTTGTATGTTATATGTATATATAATATATACTATAAAAAGTATATATAAAATAATTACTAAATATATATATATTTATTATTAATTTATAAACTTATATCTTTTAAAAATTGTCAATAATAATACAGCAATTATTTAAAGCACATAGCAATTAAGAAAATAATAAATAGTTATATCATTAAAAATATGATAATAAAAAATGTAAAATATATAATTGTACAGTTTAAAAAAGTTTGTAAAAAGCAATTACTATAAAATGTTTTAAATAAATTATACTTACCGTTAATTTTAGTATAATCTGCGACATTCATCTTCTACACGAATATGTTTTGGAGGACATTGTATAGGAACATTTACGACGTTTGGTTCAGGTATCATTACCATCATGATAAAAGTTGACAAAAATGTAATTATTAAATATATAGATAACATGTTTGCACACATATTGCCCATTTTCGTACTTTTGCAGAATATGTCGATGGAAATTAAAACAAAAATCAAATATCTGAAATCTTGCAGCCGATACCGTCTGAGTAATCGTGGAGGTAGAATAATTTTCAACTGTAACACTGCACAAAAGTTTCTTTTATATCGTTCAAATCATAAATAATTTTAGAACAAGTTTTAAAAATATTATGTTTCATAGAAATATATCACGTCTGTACATCACGTTTTGTACTCAATAAAAATTATATTCCGAATATTTATATTATATTATAATTCAATTAAATTGATCTATATTATTGAATTATTGTTTACCTGAGGGATTCTGAATCAGTTAATAACATCTTTAATCTTTCTAAAGAAAAGAGAGAGATAAAAAGGAAATTAAACTTTTTTTAAAATTATTAAATTAATAAATCTGTAAGTACAATTTGTATAAGGCAAATATAATACATGGTATCCTTGATTTCAAAATTATGATATTTTATGTATTTGTTTTTTTTAAATGCACTTTATTGCTTTTTTTTTAAATATGATATACTTTCTGTGTGTGTGTGTGTATGTTTTTCTATTTTTAAAGAATAAATAAATTTATTTATGTTAAATTTATTGTAGTTTTTTATATTCTTCATTTTTACTATCTATTTTTTATTCATTTTGTTATTACTACTTATTGTGGAACATATATGTATATTAGACCTTGAATAAGTTCTCGCCGATTTTTCGTGAAAAGTAATGCTTTATTTAATAAAAGTCGTAAAAAGCATGTCACTGAAAGTATAGTCCATCGCTAGCCACTACGTTTTCCCATCTTTCTGGCAGCATTTGAATTCCACGTCGGAAAAACGACGTGTCTGTTGAGGCTATCCAAGAGTCGATCCATTTTTTGGCATCATCATAAGAATGGAAGTGTTGCTTAGCCAGCCCATGTGCCATCGATCGGAACAGGTGATAATCGGAAAGGGTAATGTCTGGTGAATACAGCGGGTGGGATAGGACTTCCCATTTAAGCGTTTCTAAGTAGATTTCACCGGTTGTGCAACATGTTGCCGAGCGTTGTCATGTTGTAGAATCACTTTGTCGTATCTCTGCTCGTATAGCTGTCGTTTTTCCTTCAATGCTAACGCATCAATTGTAGTCGATAGCGAGCTCCCGTGACGGTTTCGTTCGGTTTTAACAGCACATAATACACTACGCCGAGCTGGTCCCACCAAATGCAGAGCAGAAGCTTCGAACCATGGATATTCGGCTTTGCCCACGATGTTGATGCATACCGGGCTTATCCCACGATCTTCTACACTTAGGATTATCGTAGTGTATCCACTTTTCATCGCCAGTCATCATACAATGCAAAAATCCTTTCCTTTTCTGCCGTTGAAGCAGCTGTTCACACGCGGAAAGACGCTGTTCGACGTCTCTCGGCTTCAACTCGTACGGCACCTAATATATTTGCTTTTGAATCATTCTTAATAATTTCAAACGTTTCGAAACTGTTGTATGATCAACTCCTAATGATTCTGCAAGTTCAGCTAGCGTCTGACATGAGTCTTCATGCAGTAATGCCTCCAATTCTTCGTCTTCAATCTTTTTCGGTGCGCTGGAGCGTTCTTTACCTTTAACATCAAAATCATTATTTTGAAACGTCTAAACCAATCTTTGCATGTTGTTTCCGATAGAGCATGGTCACCGTAAGTCTCAACAAGAATTCTGTGTGCTTCAGCTGCAGATTTTTTTTTAATAAAGTAGTGCAGTAAAATTTCCCGCAAATACTCTTTTGTTGGCACGAAACTTGACATGTTTAACATTATGAAACAAAAAGTTGTTTACACTTCGGCTAGATGACATACACGCAATTTCAAGCTTGCTTATCGTACTTCCTTATCGATATGTTCCCGTCTTCAACTAAACGCACGCAGTTCTGTTAACACCATATGTTGGAAAACGGCGAGAACTTATTCAAGGTCCTATATTGTTTTATATAAAAAGATATTATTTAGAAAAGACTAATAAAGTAATAAAATCAAATATTACATTCAATTTATGTGAA
This sequence comes from Cyphomyrmex costatus, assembly GCF_001594065.2. Taxonomy (NCBI): domain Eukaryota; kingdom Metazoa; phylum Arthropoda; class Insecta; order Hymenoptera; family Formicidae; genus Cyphomyrmex; species Cyphomyrmex costatus. Next base: position 6,239,847 of record NW_017275207.1, read on the forward strand.
CATTTCCCATACAACTTTGATAATTCAAAATCAATTTTGTGATTATGTTTTAAAATGTGGGAAGTTTTAAAATTACAAGCGTGTGTATGTTTGTTTATTATAGGAAAACTTTGATAAAGTTACTTTTTTATATATAGAAGTAATAAAACTGCAAGCTTAAAATTAAAACTCGATAACATGTATTTATAGTAATTTATTTCAAGTTATAAGTTTATAATATTTATTTATAATTTTCTTTATTATTTTATATATGTGAAATATAACTACATTAGTTTTAGATTCTTTTTTTTATTATTAGTTTTATATTCTTTTGTATTTCTGTCGATATTAAGAAAAAAACAGGTCCGGTAGCACTGTTCATAGAGTTCTACATTTCCTTTTAAAAATAAACAATAGTTCCGCACGTAATACTAAAAAATTAAAAATGAAAATATGTCGTGCTAGTTTCGAAAATCTAGCACGACATTTTCTTCTTTAAAGTACCAAAAAAACGACAAATATCAATTTCGGGAACAATTTCATTTAGTTACCACTCGAGTTATACTAAAATATATCTATAAAGTGTCATGTTAGACACGGAAATAAAAAAAATTAAGTAAAAATGTATAGCGTCCGGAACACTACTTAAAAATGACTGCAGAGTATAGAACTCTGCCAGTACTAAGTAGAACTGGCGTTAAAACTGGTCACAACCAGCACGACACTTTTTCTCCTATTTTCGAATTGTACTTATATTTAAATTAACTTGAATTAATATCCGCTCAAATAAATTTTTCAAATTAAACTTAATAAACCTCCTAGGTCAAGACAAATTGACCTATACTAGTTGTTAGATATATATATAAATTTATTATAATATAATAACACTGGTAAATAATTAAGGGGACATTATTTCAAATTATTAGAGTTGCGTTCAATAAGACTGACTGTAGTTCGGCGCGCAATTTGGGGGCACTTTTCAGATAGGTTTGCGTTTTAAGACCGACGATTGTTCGGCGCGTAAGTTACGGGGAGAGGGAACACGTATATTTTTTTTACTTTGGATAAATATTGCGAAGAGTATTATATTGACTCACCATCAGAGGTCTATCGATATTCGCAAAATTCTCGCAAGTGCTGAGATACGCGCATATCTCTTTATATAGATTCTCGATTGAATAACTATTGCAGGCGTATAAGGTAGGCTTCCACTAAAATGTCTTACTGATGAGTCCAGTAGTAGTGGAAGCTGGGACGAAACGCCATATTTATGTGATATTCTTCGCAATATACTAAATTAATTTTTTAAAAATAGTGACAATTTGGTTGCGGCTGTTGAGGACCTTGTGAAGTCGAAACTTTCCGTATACCAGTGTTATTATTATAATAAATTTATATATATACTAACAACTAGTATAGCTCAATTTGTTTTAACCTGAGAAGTTCATTAAGCTTATATTTAAATTTAATAATTATTAATAATTGTTCGAATTTTGTGTTTTTATTATATATATTTCAGTAGAACTCGAGTAGTACTAATGTTGTCAAAATATCCAATGAGATGACCTCCTCGCCCGTGCGTGTGCGCGACATGGCTGCCAACGGTAGATACAATAACAACGTAATTTTTTATTTAAGAAATATATGTAGAATTAAATTTTATTATTTTCTGCTCAGTTTTTCCGAAAAAATCGAGTTTGAAAATTCGCTATGTATGTATACCGTTACAGCTAAACTATGGTTCGTTGAGCGATGTACAATGCATATAGTGTAACGCGTTTACAAACAATATTTACACGGATTCTGAAAGCTATCATAGATTTAAGGAAAAATACAAAGTCTTTAGTGAACAAAATTTCATATGTCACTGTCAACATAAAGTTATATATAACTTTATTTATTGACTAAATGTGTATAACTTTTATATATGCAATAAAGATTATATTGCAAATACTAAAGGTTATAATTTTTTTAAAAATATATATAGGTATAAATTTTTTACACAAAAAATGTTAAACATATTACTTTTATTTGAATTTATATATTTTTAAATGTCATATACTCAGTTTTTTTAATTACTGTTATTATACAAACTATTTTAGCAAATTATACAAACATTGTTAGAAGTATATTGAAGGATTGCTTTGAATTCATTGTCACCCAAATGCATTACCATTAAGTTTTCCTGCAAATAAAAAATTAATATTAATATACAATAGTATAATGACAATAAACAAGATGATGACAAGGGCAATATAAGAGTCATAAAGAATTTTTGTTCAACAATAAAACATATAATCAGTCAATATTTCCAATAAAATTAATTTAAACATTACTTAACATTAAATCGCCTACAAACAATTAACTATGATAATAAAATAAAAATAAAAATAAGTATTAATAAATATAAAAAACGTTACAAGTTTCGGCTCTCGGATTGAGCCCTCTTCAGACATTAAAAATCGGTGGATAAAATTAATCGTTATAAACTAGTCTTTATAAAATCATTCATACAGTTTCTATTTGATCCCATGAGTCTTCACAGAAAAACCGACATTAGTATAATGACAATTATATTATATTAATAATATAATATCAATTTTTTTATAATTATTAAATTTTTTTACTTTAAAATTTCCATTCTTTACATTTAAAAAATTATTTTATTATAGAAATTATACATATAAAGCTCAATCTATTAACATGGTTGCAGTTGAATTGACCAATCACAGTTGAATACTATATCAGAAGGATATTGGACTGTGACTGATGAATTCTTATAACTACGACCACTTACATGCAACTATAATACATTCACGCAGTTTTGATCAGACCTCACACCTTAATATTTTGCTGGAACAAATTTTATATACGAGGGTGGTTTGACAAGTAACTTGGTTTGATATTAGAGATAATAATTCGAATTTTGTAAAACAGTTTATTTTTCAACATTTTCAACATCCTCTCGAAGTTAAACGCTCTTGCTCGAACGTTTTTCCAAATTCGCGATATTTTTATGAAAGTAAGCCTCCGAAGCCCTCAAAATACCCGTTTACCACATGTATGATTATTTTCATCTAACTCAAGTCAGAACAGTCTTGAATTTTTGGAACAGGTGGTAATCCGTGGGTGCCAGATTGAGTGAATAAGCTGGATGCGAAAGAATTTCAAATTGCAGTTTGGTCAATTTTTGCTAAACGAAACGGTTTAAATGTTTTATCAAAATATTACTGTTTAAGTAATTGTCAAACAACAAATTGTCTGGACGATTTATAAGCATAAAATATTTATTTATAGAAAGGACATTTTAAATCCCTCTCACATGTACTGGTGTCGCTGTGACTCTATTATTATGTGAACCAAGATACTTATCAAACTACTCTTGTATGGTACATATATATATAATTATAATATATACTATATAGTATATAAAATAGTTACTAAATATATATATATTTATTATTAATTTAAAAAGATATATTAAAAATTGTCAATAATAATACACCAATTATTTAAAGCACATAGCAATTAAGAAAATAATAAACAGTTATATCATTGAAAATATAATAATAAAAAATGTAAAATATATAATTCTACAGTTTAAAAAAGTTTGTAAAAAGCAATTACTATGAAATGCTTTAGATAATTTATACTTACTGATAATCTTAGTAAACTTCGTGACATCTACCTCCTATAAGCACATGATTTGGAGGACATTGTATAGGAACCCTTATGATGTATGATTCAGTCATTACCATCATGATAAAAGTTGACAAAAATGTAATTATTAAATAAATAGATAACATGTTTGCACACATATTGCTCATTTTCATATTTTTGAAGAATATGTTGATGGAAATTAAAACATTAAAATGTCTGAAATCTTGCAGGCGATACTGTGTGAGTAATCGAGGAGGTAGAAAAACATTCAACTTTAACACTGCACAAAAGATTCTTTTATATCGTTCAAATCATAAATAATTTTAAAACAAGTTTTAAAAATATGTTTCATAGAAATATATCACGACTGTCCATCACGTTTTGTACTCAATAAAAATTATATTACGAATATTTAATAATATATTATAGTTTTGTTTTTAAAAGTTATTGCTGTAAGTTATTTTAGTTTCATTTTTTAAATATACACATGTATATTATAGTTTCTTATGAAAAAATATTAAAATATTATATAAATATGCTCTTTTTATATATTAAAGCTTATTTTAAGATATTAAAAAATAAACTTTTTTATATAATTAAGGCATACTAAAGCACTCTTCTTTTATACAAAATAATAAACATAAAAATGGCATTGTAAGAGTCAGATAAATAAGAAAGATATTCTAAACGACAAATGAAATCATGTATTTTAAATTTTGTCAATTGTGACAGTACTTAAAAACTAACTTAAAATAATAACATTAAATGACAAATATATATCACATTATTACTAGTTTCGACCAACAATTCTGGTCCTCTTCAGATGAAACATTAGCGAAGATAATATAAAATTATGGATAACAACATCAAGAGTTATGTGAAAATTATAAAATTGTTATATAAATCTTTAAAAAACAATTAAAGATTAACTGCCTATAGATTTTAATGAACATGTATTATTTAAACAACTGTAATTCTGTATTCTAAAAAATAATAAATTAACAATGTGCAAACATACCAAAAGATTTATATCTATATTTGAAAATGTTAGTTGATCCGTGTATATCAATGTATGTACAATAATAATCAAAATGATGGATGTCAAAACAATTAGCAGTCAGTGGAGAACATGGACCTATGAATATAGATTCTTAGGTCCATTGTGGAGAATGAATAAAATATAATATGTCAAAAAAGTAAAAAACTGTGTCGTAATACATTGTGTAGTCAATTATTTTATAGAATTTAGAATTACAGTTGTTTAAATAATATATGTTCATTAAAATCTATAGTTATTTTACACATTTATATAAAATTTTATAATTTTCACATAAGTCTTAATGCTGTTATCCATAATTTTATATTTCAACGCTAATGTTTCATCTGAAGAGGATCAGAATTGTTGGTCGAATCTAGTAATAATGTAATATATATTTGTCATTTAATGTTATATTTTAAGTTAGTTTTTGTACTGTCACAATAGATAAAATTTAGAATATATGGTTTAATTTGTCATTTAGAATATCTCTCTTATTTATCTGACTCTTACAAACTTTTTTAAACTTTTTTAAATAAGAAAGTAATTATTATTAACAATTAAAATTACACGAGTTATAAGTCATATATACGTTCATTATCGAGTATAGATCAATTAAATAGATCTATATTATTGAATTATTGTTTGCTTGAGAGATTCTGAATCAGTAAATAAAATCATAATCTTTCTAAAGAAGATAAAAAGGAAATAGACACTTTTTTTAAATTATTATATTAATAAATCTGTAAGTACAGTTAGTATAAGGCAGATATAATACATGGTTTTCCTGATTTCAAAATTATGATATCTTATATATTTATTTTTTTTTAAATATGAAACACTTTCTGTATGTGTGTATGTTTTTCTGTTTGTAGAGAATAAATAAATTTATTTACGTTAAATTTATTGTAGTTTTTCATTACTTTTTATTCATTTTGTTAATACTACTTATTGTAGAACATATATATTATTTTATTTTATATAAAAAGATGATATTCAGAAAAGACTATTGAAGTGTTAAAAGAAATATTACATTCAATTTATTTAAACATTTACAATATAACTTTGATAAATCAAAATAAATTTTGTGATTACGTTTTTGAAGTTTTAATATTACAAGTGTGTGTAGGTTTGTTTATTATAGGAAAACTTTGACAAAGTTACTTTTTTAAATATAATAAAATGTAATAAAACTGCACGCTTAAAAGTAAAACTCGATAACATGTATTTATAGTAGTTTATTTCAAGTTATAAGTTTATAATACTTATTTATAATTTTATTTATAATTTTATAAATATGAAATATAAGTACTTTATTTTTAGATACTTTTGTATTGAACAAACATTGTTAGAAGTATATCGAAGGATTGCTTTGAAATCATTGTCACCCAAATGCATTACCATCAAGTTTTCCTGCAAATAAAAAATTAATATTAATATACAATAGTATAATGACAATTATATTATAATAAATTTTTTAATAATTCCTTATATTATTACTACGTTAAAATTACCATTATTTACATTAAAAAATTCTTTTATTATAGAAATTATATATATAAAGCTCGATCTGTTAACGTGGTTGTAGTTATAGGAATTGACCAATCACAGTTGAATACTATATGAGAAGGATATTGGACTGTGATTGGTGAATTCTTACAACTACAACCACTTACATGCAACTACATTTACGGAATTGTAGATCAGACCTCACACCTTAATATTATGCAGGAACAAATTTTATATACGAGGGTGGTTTGACAAGTAACTTGGTTTGATATTAGAGATAATATAATTCGAATTTTGTAAAATAGTTTATTTTTCAATATGGGCCTCTTGATGTTAAACGCACTTGCTCGAACGTTTTTCCAAATTCGCGATATTTTTATGAAAATAAGCCTCCGAAGCCTTCAAAATACTCGTTTACCACATCTATGATTATTTTCATCTAACTCAAATTTTTATCTACTCAGAACAGTCTTGAATTTTTGAAACAGGTGGTAATCCGAGGGTGCCAGATTGGATGAATAAGCTGGATGCGAAAGCATTTCAAATTGCAGTTTGGTCAATTTTTGCTAAACGAAACGGTTTAAATGTGTTATCGAAATATTACTGTGTAAGTAATTGTCAAACAACAAATTGTCATGACGATTTGCAAGCTTAAAATATTTATTTATAGAAAGGAGATATATATTAAATCATATATACTGGTGTCGCTGTGACTCTATTATTATGTGAACAAAGTTACTTATTAAATTACTCTTCTATGTTATATGTATAATGTATGTATATATAATATATACTATTAAGTATATAAAATAATTACTAAATATATATATATATTTATTATTAATTTATAAACTTATATCTTTTAAAAATTGTCAATAATAATACAGCAATTATGTAAAGCACATAGCATTTAAGAAAATAATAAACAGTTATTTTATCATTGAAAATATGATAATAAGAAATGTAAAATCTATAATTGTACAGTTTAAAAAAGTTTGTAAAAAGCAATTACTATGAAATGTTTTAGATAATTTATACTTACCGATAATCTTAGAAAATTTCGCGACATCTATCTCCTACACGCACATAATTTGGAGGACATTGTATAGGAACATCTATGATGGTTGATTCAGTCATTACCATCGTGATAAAAGTTGACAAAAATGTAATTATTAAATACATGTATAACATATTTGCACATATATTGCTCATCTTTATATTTTTGAATAATATCTTGATGGAAATTGAAATAAAAATCAAATATCTGAAATCTTGCAGGCGATATTGTCTGATCGCGGAGGTAGAATAATTTTCAACTGTAACACTGCACAAAAGATTCTTTTATATCATTAAAATCATAAATAATTTTAATACAAGTTTTAAAAATAATATGTTTCACAGAAATATCACGACCATGCACCACGTTTTGTACTTAATAAAAATTATATTACGAATATTTAATATTATATTGTAGTTTTGTTGTTAAAATTTATTGCTCTAAGTTGTTTTAGTTTTATTTTTTAAATATTTATATACATGTATATTATAGTTTCTTACAAAGAAATATTGAAATATTATATAAATATGCGTTTTTTATATTTTAAAGCTTATTTTATTATGAAAGATAATAATAAAGCTTATTTTATTATAACGTATTAAAATAAACTTTTTTATATATTTTTTTAAATAAAAAAGTGATTATTTTTAACAGTTAAAATTACACGCGTTATAAGTCATCTGTATGTTTATTATCGAGTATAGATCAATTAAATTGATCTATGTATATTATTGTGAATTATTGTTTGATTGAGGGATTCTGAATCAGTTAATAACATCTTTTATATATGTATGTATATCTTTCTAACACAGATAGAAAGAAAATAGAAACTTTTTTAAAGTTAACAAATTAATAAATCTGTAAGTACAGTTTGTGCAAGGCAGATATATCTAATACATTTCTTTCTTAATTTCAAAATTAAGACATTTTATGTATTTGTTTTTTTTTAATGCATTTTATGTATTTGTTTTTTTTTAATGCATTTTATTGTTTTTTTTTAAATATTTAATACTTTCTGCGTGTGTGTATGTTTTTCTATTTTTTAAGAATAAATAAATTTATTTATGTTAAATTTATTGTAGCTTTTTACACACTCTTCATTTTTATTATCTACTTTTTATTCATTTTGTTATTACTACTTATTGTAAAACATATATATTATATTGTCTTTTATAAAAAGATAATATTCAGAAAAGATTAATAAAGTATTAAAATCAAATATTACATTCAATTTATGTAAACATTTTTCATACAACTTTGTTAATTATAATAAATTTTGTGATTACTTTTTTGAAGTTTTAATATTACAAGTGTGTGTATGTTTGTTTATGATAGGAAAACATTGACAAAATTACCTTTTTAAATATAAATGTAATAAAACTGCACGCTTAAAAGTAAAACTCGATAACATGTATTTATAGTAGTTTATTTCAAGTTATAAGTTTATAATACTTATTTATAATTTCATTTATAATTTTATAAATGTGAAATATAACTACATTAGTTTTAGATTCTTTTGTATTGAACAAACATTGTTAAAAGTATATTGAAGGATTGCATTGCATTCATTTTCACCCAAATGCATTACCATCAAGTTTTCCTGCAAATTAAAAATGACTATTAATATATATAATAGTATAATGACAATTATATTATATTAACAAGTAATATTTCTTTTTATAATTTATTATATTATTACTTCGTCAAAATTTTTTACATTAAAAAAATTTTTTTATTATAGGAATTATACATATAAAGCTCGATCTGTTAACGTGGTTACAGTTGTAAGAATTGACCAATCACAGTTGAATACTATATGAGAAGGATATTGGACTGTGATTTGTGAATTCTTACAACTACGACCACTTACATACAACTATAATACATTTACGCAGTTTTGATCAGACCTCACATCTTAACATTTTGCAGGAACAAATTTTATATACGAGGGTGGTTTGACAAGTAACATGGTTTGATATTAGAGATAATAATTCGAATTTTGTAAAATAGTTTATTTTTCAACATGGTCCTCTCGAAGTTAAACGCACCTTTGCTCGAACGTTTTTCCAAATTCGCAATATTTTTATGAAAGTAAGTTTCAGAAGCCCTCAAAATACCCGTTTACGACATTTATGATTATTTTCATCTAATTCAAATTTTTATCTAGTCAGAACAGTCTTGAATATTTGGAAAAGGTGGTAATCCGAGAGTACCAGATTGAGTGATTAAGCTGGATGCGAAAACATTTCAAATTGCAGTTTGGTCAATTTTTGCTAAACGGAAAGGTTTAAATGTGTTATCGAAATATTACTGTTTAAGTAATTGTCAAACAACAAATTGTCAGGACGATTTATAAGCATAAAATATTTATTTATAGAAAGGACATTTTTAATCTCTCTCACATATACTGGTGTCGCTGTGACTCTCTATTATTATATGAACCAAGTTACTTATCAAACTACTCTTGTAACATATATGTTACATGTATACATAATTATAATTTATAATATATACTATATAGTATATAAAATAGTTACTAAATATATGTATATATTTATTATTAATTTATAAAGATATATCTTTTAAAAATTGTCAATAATAATACACCAATTATTTAAAGCACATAGCAATTAAGAAAATAATAATCAGTATATCATTGAAAATATGATAATAAAAAATGTAAAATATATAATTTTACAGTTTAATAAAGTTTGTAAAAAGCAATTACTATAAAATGTTTTAAATAATTTATACTTACCGTTAATCTTAGTAAATTTTGCGACATCTATTTCCGTAACGCATGTAACCTGGAGGACATTGTATAGGAGCATCTATGATGGTTGATTCGGTCATTACCATCGTGATAAAAATTGACAAAAATGTAATTATTAAATACATAGATAACATGTTTGCACATATATTGCTAATTTTCATATTTTTGAATAATATCTTAATGAAAATTGAAACAAAAATCAAACATCTGAAATCTTGCAGGCGATACTGTCTGATCGCTGAGGTAGAATAATTTTCAACTGTACCACTGCAGAAAAGATTCTTTTATATTGTTAAAATCATAAATAATTTTAATACAAGTTTTAAAAATAATGTTTCACAAAAATATTATGACCGTGCACCACGTTTTGTACTTAATAAAAATTATATTACGAATATTTAATATTATATTGTAGTTTTGTTTTTAAAAGTTATTGTTGTAAGTTATTTTCATTTTTTAAATATATACATGTATATTATAGTTTCTTATAAAGAAATATTGAAATATTATATAAATATGCGTTTTTTATATATTAAAGCTTATTTTATTATAACGTATTAAAATAAACTTTTTTATATTTTTTTAAATAAAAAAGTGATTACTATTAACAGTTATAAAATTACACGCGTTATAAGTCATCTATCGTTCATTATCGAGTATAGATTAATTAAATTGATCTATATTATTGAATTATTGTTTGCTTGAGTGATTCTGAATCAGTTAATAACACATCTTTAATCTTTCTAACGCAGATAGAAAGAAAATATAAACTTTCTTAAAGTTAACAAATTAATAAATCTGTAAGTACAGTTTGTGCAAGGCAGATATAATACATTTCTTTCTTGATTTCAAAATTAAGACATTTTATGTATTTGTTTTTTTTTAAATGCATTTTACTGCTTTTTTTGATTATGAAATATACTTCCTGCGTATGTGTATGTTTTTCTATTTATAAAGAGAATAAATAAATTTATTTATGTTAAATTTATTGTAGTTTTTTACACACTCTTCATTTTTATTATCAATTTTTATTACTTTTGTTACTATTACTTATTGTAGAACATATATGATATATTATATTGTTTTATATTAAAAGATAATGTTCAGAAAAGAGACTAATAAAGTATTAAAATCAAATATTACATTCAATTTTTATGTAAACATTTCCCATACAACTTTGATAATTCAAAATAAATTTTGTGATTACGTTTTTGATGTTTTAAAATTACAAGCGTGTGTATTTGTTTATTATAAGAAACTTTCATAAAGTTACTTTTTTAAATATAAATATAATAAACCTGCAAGCTTAAAATTAAAACTCGATAACATGTATTTATAGTAATTTATTTCAAGTTATAAATTTATAATAATTATTTATAATTTTCTTCATTATTTTATAAATGTGAAATATAATTACATTAGTTTTAGATTCTTTTGTATTTCAAACTATAATTTAATAGTAATATGTTGATACAATGTTAATGTAATGTTAACAATTTCTATCAAATTATTATGTGAAAATTTGTTGTGCATAATTTGATAAATTTGTTACAAAAATTGATATAAGATGCCGTGCAATAAAAGAATTAGTCTCACTTATAAAGTTTTTCTAAAAATGAATATATCTGATAAGAGTATAACAGGTATGTGTTCTGATATTTCAAAAAAGCTATATGTACCTTTTGACATAAACTGATCAACCACCATCCTGATGGTTGGTACGTAAGAACAGAAAGGTATACATATGTAATTATTTTATATATATTTATGCACGATTAAATTAATCGAGGAAATGAAATCAATTACGTTAGAATCTTTCAAAAGACTTAAATATCATCTTTAATAGTCCTGAGTGGGAGGGGGAGAGAGAGAGAGAGAGTGAGGGAGGGAGGGAGGAAGAGAGAATTAATGGCTTTTTCATTAAAACTTTTAGGATAAAAAGTAACATAAAACTTTTTACAGATTACTTGAACTTATTATCGAACGCTTATTGTCAATCAGCGTTGTGAGTGCATCGCGCCCATTTGCACACTATTTATTTAATAATGTTGTACAAACTATTATTATATTTTATTTAATTTTCTTTATAATAAGATTTGGGGAAGTGCAGGAGTTGATTATACAGAATTTAAAGCATTCATTAAAATAATTTTTATCTAAAATATGTTTCAGATAAAATCGTGGATCAAAACATTTATTAATTTTTTATGCAATAAATTTATATATATAATATATATATGTACGCACACACACATCCGCTGAACCAGTATTGACTCTTGAAGGCATTTAATAATATTTGATGTAAAATATTTTTTTATAGACTATAATATTATCACTATTATCCAACTACCTCGATAATTCGACCTGACTGGTTTACATGGTCGGATAATCAAGATATCTTGTAAAATTAATTGGTCTTTTTATATATGCATAGTGAGTGAGTTAGTGGGTGAGTAAATGAGTGAGTGAGTGAGTGAATGAGTGTGTGTTTGACAATAACTATCAAATATTTAGTGAAATAGTGCCAATTAAATGTTTTGTTAATATAATTAATTATAACTTAATTTTTAATTTTATAGATATAATAAAATATGCTTAGCCCTAATTAGCATACAATTATCGTTATCTACTACTATACAAAAATTTACTATATCTTATTAAATATTTGAATATTGGTAAGTAAACATTTAATAAATGTTAACACATATTTATTTAATACAAAAACTATTAATTTGATTTAATTATCATTTTTTTCATTGAGTAAATATTTATTTGCTGTAAGTAAATGTTTACTTACAAATATTTGAATAATATTCGTTAAAATTTTTTTTTTTTTCAGTGTAGCAAAGAAGAGTATTAAAATTATTTTTCCGCTTGTAAGAATTTAATCTTACTATTGTTCCACTTTTTATTCAAATTCTAATTTCAAGCATTATATTAATACAAAAAGCAAAGAAATTTGACGTGTGTCGCGAATTTATAACGCGCTGGCGCAATTTTGATAGCATCGGTATACAAATTAAAAAATGCAGAGCAATGTATACGCGTTGTGAATTTTTCACAATTTTCATAATGCCGACCTTTATTACCGTGCTCGCGTTTGTTCGCGCATCGCCGCGTCGCGCGCGTCGCACGGGCGATAAAACCGTTCATTAATTAGCCGGCGCAAAAAGCAGTGTTATTTATATCGCCGGCCAAGAGCTCCTTTTTTCTCCTTTCCTTTGCTCTCACCGTGTCTCTCCCTATTTTTTTTCTTTCACTCAAAGTCACGGCGGTTGTACAATAACGGCATAAAAGCCCAACACAACGAAACGTTAAGCGATGTTTTCAGTGCGGTAAGAGAAAAACGTGCTAATTAAAACATCCAAAGTGTTATATTTGTCATAGAGGTGCCGATTATCCGTGTCGTTGCCTTCGTAAATTTCTAATTTAGGCAATGCCGTACATCGAAGGGTTTGCTCACGCGGAGCATAGTTACAATACCTTTCGCTACGGTATGCTGGCGAGCTAACGCTATACGCATGCTGCACAGGCGTTTCAATTATTTTACAGCTCGGCGGATTTTATACATAACGGAATAGCCTGCGATCCTGGGTTTATTATATATCGGCATCAATTAGTTAAAACGCTTCGGCCTGATGAGTAAACGCGCATGGGTGCATCTGTTAGAGATTGAAAAATTCGCGTCCTGTTTTTTGACAATCGGTTTGTCGGCCAACTTGTTTCTCCAACGAATTGAATTGAAATTAAAGAAGAAAAGAGACTTACATTATGCGTCGTAACATCAATTAGGACGCTATTTCCTGAATTCCTACCAAGAAAAATAAACCGCATTCTATTCTTATTTGCGCATTGTTACAAAGAATGGTCTTGGATCTTTTAGAGAAACGATTGTGGCCTGCTAGAATGCGTGTTATACTTCAAAATGCTAATGAAATTCATTAAAGTTAGAAATACTGTTGCTTATTAAACGGCCGCACTTATTGTAACAATGACTCGTGTTATTTATAGCATATTATGTTAAATCCTTGTTTCGCATAAACTACCACGGAAGCTTACTAAGTAGCCATGTATATTCATACGCGAACGTACGCCAAAACTTACTAAACCTATTTAATACCAAAATATTGTCAAGGATTTACATGTGGGTCTAATGAGCAGATTGGATCTAATTCTTTGACTTACAGCCATACCATAAATTCAGTCCGCCGTACGGTCCGCGCATTGGTTTAACGATTAGAAACACGTGAATATAAAAAGTTAGATGCCTTAATGTAAAGAATACTTAATTTAATTTAAATATATTTTTTTGTAACTGAAAAAGATTAAAGTATTCTTTTAAATTTGCCTTATGGTGCGTATACCTATATGTACATTTTTAATAAATATATAAAATATGGTTAAAAAATTTTAGAAACATTTTTCCATTTTAAATAAATCGAAAATACAATTTTTAATTTTATTTATTGAAAAATGAAAAAATCGTGTTATCTTTGTTGCAGATCTCTAAGTGATGAGCGAAATAATATGAATGGCAAAATAATGAAGACGGAACAGATAAAGTATATACATATATATTTGAATATATTTATAAGAATACTGTACGTATATATAATATCAATGTAATTTCAAAATGTAAAATAAAAGAAAAATAACAGGACGCGTATTACCACGTCGTATAGTCATTTATTGTGTATTAGGTTATCAATATGTGAGTCGCGTGAGTAATTAAAATATATGTTTTTTATATGAGTACTTAAAAAGACACCGTAATATAAATATCCCACAAACTTATTAATCCATTAAAAAATATAATTAAAGTGTATTAAAAATATAATATCAAATAAATTCATTATATTTTACTGATTGTCATAAAAATTCAAATATAACGTTTAAGTGATAAAAAATTGATAATTTAATTAAATGTTATAGATTTAAAGAAATATCATTGTTTCATGTATAAAGAATTATTTTAATGGTTATGATAATGTAACATTTTATGTCTATCTAGATTTTTAGCGAGAAAAACATATACACCAAAAGCGATTACTTATGTAAAGAATGTATTAATTAAGTATAATATCAAATAAATGCATTATATTTTACTGATTGTCATAAAAATTCCAAATATAACATTTAAGTGATAAAAAATTGATAATTTAAATAAATGTTATAGATTTAAAGAAATATCATTGTTTCATGTATAAAGAATTATTTTAATGATTATAATAATGTAACATTTTTTATGTCTGTCCAGATTTTTAGCGAGAAAAACATATACACCAAAAGCGATTACTTATGTAAAGAATATATTAATTATATACTATGACTTATATACATTAAGATTATTGCTCAAGCGTAAGAATAATTCTTGGATATTATCGTGTAAATTTTACTTTTTTATACGGGCAAGCAAGTGTTCAGTGATGCACGTGGCGATAATTCAGAGTGACTTATATACATTAAGATTATTGCTCAAGCGTAAGAATAATTCTTGGATATTAATAATTGTGTAAATTTTACTTTTTTATACGGGCAAGCAAGTGTTCAGTGATGCACGTGGCGATAATTCAGACTGCGTTGTATCGATTACCTATTAAGGAAAGAACATTTGTAATCGTTATATTTTTGCAATATTTGTGTTGTAATTTCTATTATAATTATAAATGTTCGTAAAAAAAACACAAAATTATATCACGGCGAAAAGACTGGATATTATCTCGCATAACACACTTCTCCGAGGGACATCCCAGAGAAAGTCCTTAGAATGTAGCATATACTATATTCTTTAAATGTTCTTAGGACAGAGAACTGTGTTGTGTAAGTACATCTCTCCTTTAAAAAAAAAATATATATATATATTTAAGTACACATGTATATTGTATATGTATAATTATAATTCAAACGATGCGTATACTTTATCAGGTCGATTGTAATCCAATATTTTTTTTATTTATTACGCAATTTATGTTCGTTATTATCCAACGTTTCCCATTTTATTATTATAAAGTAGAGTAGTACATACAATACTTTTATTGAAATAAAATAAACCTTATACATAACGATTGCAGTTTATATTAGATATATTGTATTTAATAAACTTACAATTTTTATGTCAGTTACGAAATTTTATCTTTAGGAATCTTCACATTCAAATTTGATATACATCATTTTTGTTAAAATTTCAATCATGTTATTTCCTCTTTACTTACTTTTTCTTCAAGTATTGTACTTGTATTTAAATTTTATAATTATTAATAATTGTTCGAATTTTGTGTTTGTATTATACATTTCAGTATAACCCGAGTAGTACTAATGTTGCCAAAATATCCAGTGAGACAACCTCCTCACCTGTGTGTGTACGCGACAGAGCTGCCAACAGTAGATACAATAACAATGTAATTTTATACTTAAAAAATATGTAGACTCAAATTTTACTATTTTCTGCCTAGTTTTTCCGAGAAAATCGAGTTTGAAAATCCGCTGTGTACGTATGTCGCTCGACGAACCATAGTTAGCCGTTACGGCTAAACTATGGTTCGTCGAGCGACGTGTAACGCATACAGTGTAACGCGTTTACAAACAATGTTTACACGGAATCTAAAAGCTATCATAGATTTAAGGAAAGATACAAAGTCTTTAGTGAACAAAATTTTCATATTTCACTGTCAACACAAAGTTACATATAACTTCATTTATTGACTAAATGCATGCATCACTTTTATATATGCAATAAAGATTATATTGCAAATACTAAAGATTATGATCTTATTTTGAAATATATATATGTATAAATTTTTTACACCAAAAATTTTAAAATGTTAAATATTCTCATATTAGTTTTAAAATTCGTTGAGCCTTATTACAATAAATATTTAAACATGTTGTTTTTATTTGAATTTATTTATTTTTAAATACCACTTACACAGTTTTTTTTAAATTACTGTTATTTTGCCACAAATTGAACAAACATTGTTACAACTATATTGAAGGATTGCTTTGAATTCATTGTCACCCAAATGCATTACTACATCAAGTTTTCCTGCAAATAAAAAATTAATATTAATATACACTAGTATAATGACGATTATATTATATTAATATAATATAAATTTTTAAATAATTCATTATATTTTTATTATGTTAAAATTACCATTTTTTACATTAAAAAAATTCTTTTATTATAGAAATTAAACATATAAAGATCGATTAACTCGATCTATTAACGTGGTTGCAGTTGTAAGAATTGACTAATCACAGTTGAATACTATATGAAAAGGATACTAGACTGTGATAGGTGAATTCTTACAACTACAACCACTTACATGCAACTACATTTACGCAATTGTAGATCAGACCTAACACCTTAATATTTTGCAGGTACAAATTTTATATACGAGTCTGATTTGACAAGTAACTTGGTTTGATATTAGAGATAATAATTTGAATTTTGTAAAGTGGTTTATTTTTCAACATTTATTTTTCCTGTCAAAGTTAAACGCACTTGCTCGATCGTTTTTCTAAATTTGCGATATCTTTATGAAAGTAAGCCTTCGAAGCCCTTAAAATATCCGTTTACCACATGTATGATTATTTTCATCTCTAACTCAAATTTTTATCTATTGAGAACAGTCTTAAATTTTTGGAACAAGTGGTAATCCAAAGACGCCAGATTGAGTGAATAAGCTGGATGCGAAAGCATTTCAAATTGCAGTTTAGTCAATTTTTGCTAAACGAGACGGTTTGAATGCGTTAGCTGAACACTTCGGTTTAAGCAATTATCATAACAAATTACTGTCAGGACGACTTGCAAGTACAATATTTATTTATAGGAAGGACATTTTAGACCATATATACAAATGTCGCTGTCGCTTTCTATTATCATGTGAATCAAGTTACTTGTAAAACCACCCTCGTATATTTATATGTATGTGTACAATATATGTATACTATATATACATATATATGTAGTATATGAAATAATATTACTAAAATAATATATAAAATAATGATCAGTTATAATTTATATCATTGAAAATATGATAACAAAGAATGGATAAAATACATAATTATACATAGTTTAAAAAAGTTTGTAAAAAGCAATTACTCTCTCTATAAAATATTTTAAATAATTTATACTTACCGGTAATCTTACCAAATATCTTTACATACTCCATGAGAATCAGGCCTTTGACCTTGAGGACATGTGGTCGGTCTTTGAGGTTGAAAGCCTATGATGCTTGAGGCTGATTCAGCCATTATCATCGTGATAAAGGTTGATAAAAATGTAATTATTAAATACATAGATATCATGTTTGCACATATATTGCTCATTTTCATGTTTTTGAATAATATCTTGATAGAAATTGAAACAAAAATCAAATATCTGAAATCTTGCAGGCGATATTGTCTGATCGCGGAGGTAGAATAATTTTCAACTGTAACACTGCACAAAAGATTCTTTTATATGATTAAAATTATAAATAATTTTAATACAAGTTTTAAAAATAATATGTTTCACGACTGTGGATCACGTTTTATACTCAATAAAAAAGTTATATTGCGAATATTTAATATTATATTACAGTTTTGTTTTTAAAAGTTATTGTTACGAGATATTTTAGTTTTATTTTTTAAATGTACACGTGTATATTATAGTTTCTTATAAAGAAATGTTAAAATATTATATAAATATGTCCTTTTTTTTATATTAAAACTTATTTTAACGTATTAAAATAAACTTTATTTTTTCTTTAATAAAAAATAATTATTATAATGCTTAAAATTTCACGCATTTAAATCATCTGTATGTTTATTATCGAGTATAAAGTAAATCGGTTCAGCCGTTACTGAGATCTGATCATCTCAATCGCCCGAAATTCTCAGATTCCCATAAAGGAGGCACGGTAGTGTCGCTGCGCCTGGCTTAGCGCCGAGGCACTACCGTGTCTCCAGATTAAATAATTGCAGGTATAAAATAATTTACAATTTGTAGCACTTTGCACACAAAAGTTTTTTTTTATTATTAGTCATAAATAGTTAGAGTTTTATCAAATTTAAATGTCCACAAATACATTACGACTAATTATCACACACATTTTACAAATAATAAAAATTATATTACAAATATATACTATACATATAATGTTATAAAAATATTAACATTTATTGTCATTATTATCAAATTATTATTTTATCACATTAATCAATTTTAATTAATTCTATTATAGACTTCTGATTTAATGAAAAAGTCCCCCCTCTTTCTCTCTTTCTCTCAACGTTTAAAAATTTGTAAATATCTCCAAAAAATTGGGCATCTTAAAAATAAAATACATTAGGTTCGTTCGCGTTGCTTAAAATCTTCAAAAATGTTTGCACTTAATGAGATATATACATAAATATTCAAGCATTGAGGGGAGAGAAAGCAAAGAGCTAATATGTGCAAAAAGTGCAAGCAACGTGAACATATTTATAATGACATTTGAGGTTGTTTAACTAAGAATTTTACTGGCAACCTAGAAAAATAAAATATTTCTTCTATTGAAATAATAAATATGTTATATCTTCCAATGAAAATGATTCTCAATTTTTTGTATTTCCGTCATTCGAGTATATACATGATATAAAAAACATGTATTAATTGAAAAGGAGCAATTACATAAACAGCATATGTAAGAGTAAATACATTACACCTGCGACTACTTTTTTATACCTTTTTAGAAAAAAACTCTGCAGCATCTTCCCAATTTATATTTGCAACCAAATGGGCACCGTTTAATATACGGAAAAAATTTGGCTTCTGCGGAGATTGCCATTATGATAAAACTTGACATTAATAAAAAAGTTATTACAAGATATGTAATGAGCAAATGATATTGGTACGATTATTTTCTATGTTTTTTAAGAATACTACAAACTAAAACAGAAATCAAATCTAGAATTTTGCAGGAATGTAATACAGCTGTAAAATAATCACAGTAGTGAATTAATTTTCAACTTGTAGCATAACATGAGAAGACCCTTTTATATCATTAAAGTAATAAATTGAATTAATAAATATAGAGGAGAGGCCCCTATTATGAGATACCGAGTTCATTTTGTGTAATTACTAAATGTTTATTGGTAGAATTAAAAAAAATAATAGGTCATTTTGAAGAGAATTTAATAAGCTTTAAGATAGTGTTATGTAAAATTTAATTCAAATTTTATTTTATTTTTTAATTAAAGAAATGTAAAAAGTGAACAAATCGCAAAGTCGAAAAATTGTGCTCCTAGTATGAGATACCCCGAGAAATCGATAATAAAGCACAAAGTACATCAGTATTAGAATTAAAAAAACTTTATTTGATGTTTCTAACATATCAACGAGTACAGCTTATGCGCGTAAATTGAGCATGTGATGCATTGTATTCAGGATTTGTCTTCAGTAGTAATTGGAATGAAGTATTGCAGAAACAGACCCTCAATGTTCATTCCGGTTATTCTTTTTATTATTGTACAATAACATTTATACTTTAACATTGATTTTCACTTGGGCACAGAAGTATAGATTATTTCATATTAGAAATATCCTGGGTATCTCATATTACGAGTATCACGTCTTACAGCTTTACGATCATCAAATCTAACTTCTTTAATTAAACAATTCAACATATTTCGTATTTTTCTATCAGTACGAACTTACTCTATTACTGCATGAAGAATTTATTGCCAAATAATTACTTATTAAATAATAAACAAAGATTAAAGGCTTATCTCAATGAAACTTGAAAACATTCAAACTCTAAAATTTTATTTTACAATTACTGTAGGCATGATCTAACAATGAATTTTCCACTAAATAGTTTTCAATCCAAGAGCAATAATTTCATGATAGAATCAACAGATAGCATTTATTAGTTTAGCAGAAACGCCGCTATCTCATGTTAAGCGCCTATCTCATAATAGGGGGCTTTCCTCTATGTATATGTATAATATATGATAAATGTGTCACGTATTTATATTAAGTAAAAATTATATTGTAAGTACTAAAATCGTTCTATTTTTAAATGTGTACTCGTAATAATTTTTATAATAAATAAAAACATTTTACGTTTATTCAAATTCTTAATGGTTATTTGTAATCGTCATTTTTTTACATTATAAAAGATAATTATAAAAATCACATAAAAAATATTATTACGTTTTATGAATTATTTCTTTATACTCTATATTTATCAAATAATATTTTATACATAATTTTGAATAATTAAATTTTTTCAAATTATTAAAAAAAAGTGTAAGAAAATAATCAATAAAATCCTTTGCTTATATTTAATAATAAATATAGAATATGAATTTTTCGTATATACGAGTGAATCTGTAGGTAATCATTTAAATTCTAAAAGATATTACTGAAAATTTTACATCTTTTTGATATTTTATCAAACAGACTTGTCTGGATTTTGATAATTATTATAATAAAAATTGATACCATTACAAAAAAAAACAGTCATTGTATGGTATTGCAATATATTAATCAAGTATGTATTAATACTAGCAGTTAGTGTTAGTATGGCTTTTCTTATTTCTCGGATTTTTCTCTGTTTGCTAATAGTGCTTGAATAATGACTAAATAATGACTAGCAACAAAATTTGTAAACTATATTAAATTTTAAAGACCGTCAATGTAACAACTAATGTAAAAGCTTATAAATATTTCATGCTGCAGAATGACAAATATAAACTAAATTTTATGTGTTGCATCTTGCACGGAAAATTTTTATTAACGATTGGAAATCATACTTAAAATAATCCATATTTGTAACAAACGTGACGCGCATGTTATAAAAATTATATTACAAATATTAAAATATTATATAGCTTTGTTTTTCCGGAATGCATATTACAACTTTACCAACCGATCAACTTGCCAAGTGTCTAGATTAGGATGTTTTTAGATGACAACAATGTTATTATTATGAGTAATTCGTTTTTAATCTTAAGCAGAACAAGTCATCATAATGTGAAAATAATTCCAAAATGATTATTAAAATATATTTTTTAATTATTACGACTCATTTTAACATTATTAATGTTATCGTGATTTGTTGTTCTGTTTAAGAACGTATTCCATTTTCTCGCAATTGTTTTGTGTTTCGAAATTAATACTTTGCCATAAAGACAAATAAAAAATACAATTTTGCGAAGGTTTTGTTAAACTTTAAAAAAGTATTAACTCTGGCATTTAGAATTTGTATATTAGTGTTATACATCTTTACTACCGTACCTTTAAAATATTATACTTATTTATTTATATTTAGATATTTTAGATTTTTTTATATCCTTCCTTCAATGAGTGTTATAGGATTCAAAAATAAATTCAAAATGTTATGCATTTGCAATAATTTTGTATTTTTTTGTATATTTTCACATTTACAATATTCATTTGTAATCCATTGTTTCTGATATATTAATCAAATTGTTGTCAGATATTCATGTACCTGAAAGTCAAAAATTGTATATAAAGATCAAGTTTTCTAAAAAGTTTCCAGGTTTCCCTATTTAAAATATTCAAGTACACAACGTGAAGAATAAAAAAATAATCGATGATAGTTTTAAAAAAATAATTCTATAAAGAGAGAGAGTATTTGTAAAAATATATGATGAACAAAATGACTTATACCTTAATAAGTTTTTAAGCGGCATCTCCACTGTCTGCCTACTCTTTCGTAACCAGAGGGACAAGGGGAATAACGTTTAGGAGCTTCGATAACGGTTGATTCAGTGGCCACCATCATCATAAAAGTTGATATTAATAAAAGAAAGGTCATTAGATACGTAATTAATCTACTGGTACGATTATTCTCCATGTTTTTAATGAGACTGTAATAGAAATCAGATCTTGCGAAATGTAATACAGTAACAGAATAATCACGATCGTGAATAAATTTTTAACTCATATGACATATATCAGAAGATTTTCCTTTTATACTATTAAGGTCATAAATTGAATTAAAAATTTGTGTGACATTGATAAATGCATCACGTTTACATACAATAAATTTTATATTATATTGCAAAAACTAAAGATTATGATTTTATTTTTAAATATACATACATATAAAAGTAACATTAAAGTTGTAAATTAAGTTAACAAATATATATGTGTATATGCAAATCTATTTCTTTTACAATAAAAATTGTATCGCACATGTATTAAAGATTTTAATTTTATTTCAAAATATATCTAATAGATTTTTTTATAGAATATATTATTTGTATTTGTTTATTTTTTTTAGAATTAGTAGATATACTTGTCTTTTTATATTTAATCTACATAAAGTGTTGCAGGATTTAAAAATCAAACTTAAAACTTTTTAGTGTTTAAGAAATCATAAACGTAATCAAAAATAACCAAAAATTTAACTCGCTAATCTGATATATTTATAACAAAATCTACCCTTAAAAAATTCTTAAATAAATCGCAACATTGCAGAACATACTATTTCGTTACTTTTAGGCGAGCAATTTACCTCCATTTCCAGTTTATTAATCGATTAAGTAACATTCTACACACACACACACACGCACGCACGCACGCACGCACGCACGCACGCACGCACACACACGCACACGCACACAAGCTGAAAATGATTTAATTTAATTCTTCATATTATTTTGTGAAAAAACATTTATATATACTTTATTTTCAATACGGTCATTAAATAGTTATAAATAATTTTTTGTATATAAAATTTAAACTGCGAATAAAAATTTTGAAATAATTATGTAAACTTAATTGAATCAAAATGTACACTTTTTGTCTCTTAGAATTTTTTTAAATATCAGTAGTTTGTGAGATAAAAAATGTTTAAACTTGAAAAATGACTACCTTTATAATATTTTTTCTCACAAACTAATCATTTAGTCACAATGATATATTGTGTCGATCTGATAATCCTATTTCCTAATGATAACTGTACAGATAGTGTGAATCAAATTTTAGCTGGTAAATTTGGCGACAACAATTCTGTTGCCGCAAAGTTATACCACGCGAAACCTGAGAATAACTTTCACCCTCGTCTCGTTCCTTGTCTAACGAGTGTTTGGCGCAAACTTTGACCGGGCCGTTGTACATCACGAAATCCCTTAGTAAAACGCGTGTACGTGAACTTCACCATCGTACGTAATTCGCGGACAATCGACCGCATACGTGGCTGGACAATCGTAAATTGCGCGAAGCCGCTTATCCATTACTTAGATAATGAGCAAAACTTCAACCCTACCTACAAGGAAGGGTAAGAGATGTCGGAAAAAGGCTCTCGACCGCAGGGTCGTGCACTTACGCAAATTGAGGAAAATAGAGGAAACGAAAGCACTACGGGATCCCTGAAGTACGGAGAATCGTTGCATGGCGGCATAAAAAAAAAAAAAAAAGAAATTGAAAAAGGCAACTTTGACGTGCCAAGTAAATACCGACTACTGATCGAAATGTCAAGCGTACAATTATGAAATTTTTATTTTGATGCCGCAACGTTAACGAGCAACAGAATTGCCTAAACAATTGGCTACGAGTTTGTGCGCATTGCCATTAATTTCATTAATGAAAATGTTACTGAACGTATGTACATTTCTACAAGAGAATCGTGAATATACAAATTTTATTTACATTCCACAGCTCGCCCGCGCGCGACAAGCATTTATTCAGGGGGTCAAACTTCTGCGAGTAAGTGTATCCGTAATCATGCTGTTAAAAGTAATTGTATTACACCAGAAAGAGAATACGAGGGCTTCTTTGCTTTTAATGGCGACTTCATCTTCCCATGCTGCTTTTGGAGCGCTTCCTGTTCGCGGTTGTTATATGCATTACGTAACGTAATGCAACGTTCTACACCTTGTCGTAATAGCGTTTCGCCGGATACAACTCTCGCGCGCATTATTATATCTTTAATCTGCATCCAAAGTGACAGTGCGAATTTGCCTAATGACACCGGAAACGCGGCTTTCGAATTCTGGATTATTTCTTTGAAAAGGGAAATAACCAAGCGCTGCGCGCCGCGGTGCGACCGCGGCTCGCGACGTGCAAAGGAATGCAATTTTCTCGGGTTACTGCAATTTTCCATGGGTTCCCGTCTTAGTCATGCGCCGTACTCGTTTCTTCGCTCGATCCCATCCATGCTTCCCGCCAAGCATTTCTCTAATTGCATCCTTATATTTTCACGCCATATATTATCATTCAGGAATTGTTTTTGCCTCACAAAGCGCGATTTCCCGGATCCTTCGTCTTTAATCCGGATTAGCATTCTAATCCTGCATACTGATAAATGAATGCGCTACGTTTTATTGCGCCTTTTATTTTACGCAAGTTTACCTTACGCAATCACGAAGGTATATATCCAGCGATAAAGCACTGTTAACTCATTTAAAAGCGAGCGCAAGAGTTGAGAATAAAAGTTATGTAATATATTTTATAGCACGTTAATTAAACGAGTAACAATCGTGGTGATAAACAGTTAAAAAGTTCTGGACATACATGTATAAATTTGTAGTAGATTTCATTACGGTTTACAGCGCGACATGGCACTCCATATGCACGGAATAACATGGAATAGCGTCAATTGCACGACAATCTGTACCTTTTAATTTGCAACGAGGATTTTATTCA
>NW_017275208.1:0-1911 GCF_001594065.2 Cyphomyrmex costatus
TCTAGTGAACAGCACCGATTTTATAAAACGACCAGTGATTCTTGAAGCATTTTTTACGTACTTTGATAATATATTATAAATGTTTAAAGAAAAACATTAATTTTTCGATATTTTGCAAAATTAACATTAAAATTCGATTTTTCTCAAAGAAAGACATCTTAGATTTTAATTTAAAAAATATAAAAAAAAAGAAGACAATTTTTCCAACAAAAAAGTTTCTTACTTCCAAGTTGAAGAAATTACTCCTTCTCAAGTTATAAGGCATTTTGTGTCTGAACTCGTACTCCGAGCCTCCGCAGCACGCATCGCCATCGCCAGCCGAGAGTCGCGGCGTTCCATGACTCTCAACTTTCGCCCTTCTTTTGTTTCCGATTTTAAGTTTTTTAAAGATAACATTTGTTTCTCCTCTTGCATTGACTTTAAGTGTTTTAGCAGCCGGTAGATGGCCGATTTTCTCGAAATTGAAATCACTTTCAGATTCCTATAGGTGCAAAACTGACCGACTCGTGGTTTTGAAACGAATGATATATTATTACACTGAGAAAAAGAAATTGTTGACCCAACTAAATTGGCGGTCACGGGCTGTCAAGCAAATATTTTGCTAGTCGAAATATTAATGTATTTGAGTCAAATACGCAGTAGTACATTGAACAATGACTTATTTATTTCGACAGGACATATTTTTCAATTAACAAAATATTTGTTATTTGGAAACAAAAGAAGGGCGAAAGTTGAGAGTCATGGAACGCCGCGACTCTCGGCTGGCGATGGCGATGCGTGCTGCGGAGGCTCGGAGTACGAGTTCAGACACAAAATGCCTTATAACTTGAGAAGGAGTAATTTCTCCAACTTGGAAGTAAGAAACTTTTTTGTTGGAAAAATTGTCTTCTTTTTTTTCATATTTTTTAAATTAAAATCTAAGATGTCTTTCTTTGAGAAAAATCGAATTTTAATGTTAATTTTGCAAAATATCGAAAAATTAATGTTTTTCCTTTAAACATTCATAATATATTATCGAAGTACGTAAAAAATGCTTCAAGAATCACTGGTCGTTTTATAAAATCGGTGCTGTTCACTAGAAATTATAGAAGTGAGAAGTTTGACATAACATTCTCAACGCCGAAACTTTGAGCCCCTGTAAGTAGACAACGCGTTGCATAAACACCGTAAAAATTGCTGTGAGTTATCATGGTTGATAGAACAATAGATTGTGCAAATTTCAGCCCGATCGGAAAAAGAAATTTTTTTTGGGTGGATCACTTCGCGTGGAATGCCCCAAAAGTTAAATAATAATTATAGAATTTGTAGTGAACATTTCACACCATCAATGTTTTTAAATAATTTAAGAAATAGGCTTCAATCACATACAATTCCAACAATAAATTTGTCAGTAAATGTGGAATCCTTATCAGTAAATGTGAAAGGTAAAAATTATATATTCTGTTCTATTTAAATCTATACTAAATTTATAGAGCACTTTATTACATACTTTTATTAATAAATTTTCATATTTAAAATAATAAATGTTATTAATGTAAATATTTATTTTAACTTTATTTCTTAATTGTAATTTTATATTTATATTATACACTTCTTAATAAGTTTCCTTTTTATTATCAAATTCAATTGAAATATAACTAATTCACATTGACTATTTATTATTAACATATTAATAATTTTACTAATTATGTAATGAACTTTTAATGCTTTTTTCTGTTTTAACCTGTTCTATTGTTTTATTAAATATAAAAATTATTGAAACTGATTCTTCAAATAAAATAAACTTCAGCTGATGTTAATGTTTTACTATGGAATTACCAGAAATAAATATAAATGCAATAAATGTAAATGAGCCAAGTACATCTAAAACACATAAATATTTAGGAAAAGAAATGATTAATATTGACAAAG
>NW_017275208.1:10832-13278 GCF_001594065.2 Cyphomyrmex costatus
ACTACTAGACTCATCAGTAAGGTAACGTAGTGGAAGCCTACCTTAGACGCCGGTGCAAATTATTAAATCAAGACTCTACATAAAGCAATATATTTCAACAATTTCGAGAATTTCGCGAATAACAATAAACATCTGATAGTGAGTCGACGTAGTAATACTCTTCTCAATATTTATGTAATATATATTATATAATCACTCTCCCCCCAGCTTATCCACTTTAAGTCCCCCACCAAAATTGCGCGCGCCGAACTACAATCGGTCTTAAAACACAACTCTAATAATTCGAAAATAACGTCCCCTTAATTATTTTTCCCACGCGTTGTTCGACCAGCGTACAACACATTAAATTAAATTGATATCCGCTCAAATAAATTTCAAATTAAACTTAATCTACCTCCCAGGTCAAAAACTAATTGAGCTATACTAGTTGTTGTAATTATTAATAATAAATTTATATATGTTTCTGACATATGTTATTCGCGAAATTCTCGAAATTGTTGAAATATACATATATTGCTTTATGTAGAGTCTTGATTTAATAATTTGCACCGGCGTCTAAGGTAGGCTTCCACTACGTTACCTTACTGATGAGTCTAGTAGTGGAGGCTGGGACGAAACGCCGACTTGTGATATTCTTTGCAATGTACCAAAAAAATTAAAAAAATAATATAAAAAGGGAAAAAAAATTAATTAATTTTTAAGAATTCGGTTGCGATTGTTGAGGACTCTGTGAAGTCGAAACTTTTCCGTATATACCGATGTAATTATTAATAATAAATTTATATATGTTTCTGACAACTAGTATAGCTCAATTAGTTTTTGACCTGGGAGGTAGATTAAGTTTAATTTGAAATTTTTTGAGCGGATATCAATTTAATTTAATATTGAGATAACTATCAAATATAAAGGTGTATTATACAGACAGATTGGATTCAGGTCTTTTCTTTCAATAAATCTGAAAATAAAATACAGTATATAGAAATAGTTATTTTTTAAATATGTAGAGAAAAGAGAGGACAAATATTAGAAAACTTATCTAATACGATATCGAAGAGATCTTTTAATAATTTCACGGTAATTCCATGAATCAGAAGCGTGCTTGGTGACTTTAAAATGTGTGAACGTAACAAAGAGATATCAGGTCAGCAATCACGTCAGACGGTTACATTAAATCGGGAAGATTCAAAATTCACTTCCTACTGTTTTGTAAAAATAATAACAGGCCTTTTCTTTCAATCTGAAGAAAAGGACAGTACAAAGAATCAGATCTTTTACAATTATATTATATAAAGAATTGAGAAAACAAATTAATAGAAATTCTACACATATCTGAAATGATTGGAATTAATATTGTATCAGATAATTTTAGAATCTCTATTAATTTATTCTCTCTATTTTTCACATAATTATAAAAGAACTGATCCTTTGTACTGAATTACAATTTTAGATTTATTGAAAGGAAAGGCCTATACCAATCTCTGTCATATTTATATACCATTTACTAAAATATCCAGAAAACTATTTGTCATCCTCAAAAGGCAATGTGTATTGTTACGTCCGGCGCTCATTTTTCAGCTCAATCTTCGCCCCTGAATCTCCCATCTCGCTCACACTCACTGTTATCGCGCCGTACGTTTCGCCTGCGCACCTGATTAACTCTGATTAGCGCCGCGCTATCGCGAGGGCACCACCTCCCGGGCGCTTCACGCCGATTAACTAATTAGTAAAATTCGCGTTTTTATGAACGCCACGATACAGCCGAAAGCATGGCGATACTGGCTAGCGCATCTCGCGCAAAACTGCGATGAACTATCTCAAGTTAACTCAGCTCTTTTACCAAAATCATTAATTAATAGGCTGGCGTAACGAGAATACAAATTTACTGCGCATCGCGCGATACTCGTTGATCAGCGCTGACAGGTAGGGCGAAACCCTATGTGTAAAAACCAAAGTTCGGTATGCGGCCTTATCACGGCGCCTCCGCGCTCGCTAGCAAAAATCCGCTTCGATACGATGTTTTGTGTAAATTCGAACTAGGATCTTACAAAGTATCGAAGCTGTACACCCATCAGGTAAAGAGATATTAAATATTCACAAAAGTGATTTATGACCCATTTTTGGGGGGAAATTCGGCGTTTCCACACGCCGCGGCCACCAAGCTGGTCCTATATAATCGAGCGAAACCGAGCGCTCTCGTTCATTGTTGTTCCATCTCGGATAGCTCTATAAGGTTAGTACAGTAAGTCTTTCGTGCGCGAATCTCTCGTTTTTATTTCCTATTATTGTACATAATCGTTCTAACACTTTGTATTATATTAAGATTCGTTCGTTCTATTTTCTCGTATAATATTAGCACGTGTTAAATCCATTCTAAATTCTAAGTTCGATAGTAAGTAAATTCCTTATTCTGAGCAAGAATTATAATATTACGCGCTTATTATTGCTC
>NW_017275208.1:19823-23154 GCF_001594065.2 Cyphomyrmex costatus
ACCCTCACGGGAAGAATCGGCCAAACAGCCCGAATCCGCGGAGAAGCCGCACAACTCATGCCATGTACACCCGTACCAGTACGACGACGTCCCACCGGGAGCTGCTTCAGGGAGATCCCAGTTTTCGGGCCCAACGCTCCTATGTACCTCCACCCGAGGACACGCGTGCTCAGTACGACTGGTACTGAGATACCCTGCGGCGACAGGACCAGTAGCATGTTTCGTATAAGGGAGCATTGGTACTCTTTCTGCCCGCACCCTGAGCGCATCTCAAATCCTGAAACGGTCAAGACGGACTCCGTAACCTGGGGACCGTTCCCTGGGGAGCATGACTCTGGCAGAAAATCGAGCGGTGCACCTGCTGCTGACTATAGTACAGACGAGCACGTTGAACTCGATTTCTGGTCGTGGAGTGTCGTAATTAAAATAGCGATGATTCTAGTTGCGGTATTCGCGTCCACGCTCGTAATTTGGGCAACTCGCGATGTAACTGCACACCGAACACAGCCTAATCGTGGAGCAGCGCTGGCGTGCCCTAACGCCGTCACGGAGGATGCGTATATAACTACCGCGTCGCTAAGAGAAGCGCCACTAAAATCCGCAAGAAACTCCGCGGAATGCCCTCCACGGATACAAACCGTTTCTTCTAACGCGTCCGACCGGGTGCGGGAACTAAATACGACCACTGTCAGGGCAACAGAAGCTACATCTGACCAGGATATCCGTAGGGAGTTGACCTCAGTAAACCAGGCACTCAATTTGTTGGAGGAGCGACTCGACATCTGTCTGCAACCAACCAGGTGGCCATTTCCAAATACAGCAAGACCTTCGTCGCGTCGGCCTCACCCGACGCTCCAGCTTTAAGGATGGGGGTGTTACGTCCGGCGCTCTATTTTTCAGCTCAATTTTCGCCCCTGAATCTTCCATCTCGCTCACATTCATTATTATCGCGCCGTACGTTTCGCCTGCGCACCTGATTAACTCTGATTAGCGCCGCACTTACGCGAGGGCACCACCTACCGGGCGCCTCACGCCGATTAATAAACAGCCAATAAGTCATGATTAATTAACGCCACGATACAATTTAAAGCACGATGATGCCGACCAGCGCCTCCTGCGCAAAGCTATGCCGCGCTATCATACCTAAATCGGCCTTTCCTGCCGAAATCACTAATTAATAGGCTGGCGAGACAAGAATACGAGTTTACTGCGCATCGCGCGAAACTCGCTGATCCGCGTTGACAGATAGGGCGAAAACCTATCTAGAAAAACTAAAGTTCGGTATGCGGCATTATCACGGCGCCTCCGCGCTCGCCAACGGAAATCCGACTCGACACAACGTTTTGCATAAATTCGAACTGAAATAATACCAAGTATCAGAGCAATGCACTCATCAAGTGCCGAAATATTAATTATTCGCAAAAGTGATTTATTGCCCTTTTTTCCTGGAAATTCGGCGTTTCCGCACGCCGCGGGCCACCAAGCTGGCCCTATATAATCGAGCGAAACAGAGCGCTCTCGTTCATTATTGTTCTATTTTTGATAGCATTAATAACTTCTTCGCGAGCGGAAATATTCGAGTCTCAAAGTAAATCATTGTACAGTGGATTAGAATCCGATTATATTCCAGCGACGTAAACCTGATCGCAAGTCACTCGCAAGGATATAGTAATAACCGAGTGTCGTAAACGCGAGCGTAAGTACACGAATTAACTAATTAATATTAATGCGCGTTCCGCCGCGATCCACAAATTCATTTTCTTGCGATTCTACGAGTGTAAAGTACGTAGCGCAAAATCAGTTAATCAGTCGAACGCGTATTAGGCCGTTACTTATTTTCACATTTTCAAGTTTCTTTTTCGTCTCTTTCTCTCGATTATTTTTCAACTGTCAAATTTTCTGCGTTAATAAATACCGCTATATTCGTATAAAGTGAACAATGATGGACCATCGTTTTTTTTGTGTGTGTGTTGTGTCGTCCAGTTAGTTCTCCCGTCCCCCAGTGAGTAGCATTTCTCCTCCCCTCAACGATTGAAAGCAAACGGAGTTTGAGCGCTGCCACATCCAGTAGCTCGATTCCGTGCCCCTCTTTTTTTTTTATGCTGCTCACTGGTCGCCGCGATCGAAGAAACCGCGAATCATAGATTATAGTTCGCGCCCATCGCGGATCGCTAGGCGAGATTCCGCCCGGCGACGACGTCGTGCGGATCTTCGCATTATTATTGCGCCCCCTCCTTACGAATAATCGTTTTTGTCTTTTTCTTTTAAATTACATCAGGAGCACGGTAAGATTGCTCCCCCAGTGAGTAGCATTCCTCCTCCCCTCAACGATTTGAAAGCAAACGGAGTTTGAGCGCTGCCACATTCAGTAGCTCGATTCCGTGCCCCTCTTTTTTTTTTATGCTGCTCACTGGTCGCCGAGATCGAAGAAACCGCGAATCATAGATTATAATTCGCGCCCATCGCGGATCGCTAGTCGAGATTCCGCCCGGCGACGACGTCGCGCGGATCTTCGCATTATTAATGCGCCCCCTCCTTACGAATAATCGCTTTTGTCTTTTTCTTTCAAATTACACCATGAGCATGATAAGATTGCTCCCCCAGTGAGTAGCATTTCTCCTCCCCTCAACGATTTGAAAGCAAACGGAGTTTGAGCGCTGCCACATTCAGTAGCTCGATTCCGTGCCCCTCTTTTTTTTTTTATGCTGCTCGCTGGTCGCCTCGATAAAAACGTCCACTGATTCGGGAATCGCGATCCCGTCCGACTTTAGTTCTAACTCTCCGCCTTTTTCGCTAGACAATAATGTTATTCTCGCATCCGACAGGTTATGGGTCGCACCCGACGGGGGCGTAGAGGAGGGCAAAACACCCAACAAAAGAGGCTCTGGTGGGAGCTCACCCAACGTGGGGAGTTCAACCCTTCCCGGGTTTTCCCTCGGGAGACGCACCCACCAGATCCTCCGAGATCAATTGCTGAGCCGATCATCGGCTCTGCCCCGAGGCCTCCGAAGCCTCGCGCACCGGGTCCTGCCGCGACCGCGATTCGCCCGGCGCCTCCGGACGCCGCTACTTACGCGCCGACAAGGAAGACTACCCGGCCCCTGCCGGTGTCGCGCCAGGTCCCGGCCTCGACGCACAGGCTTGCCCCTCCACCCCGCCGCCTGTTGTAGCAAGGCCACGCGTCCGGAGCATCGCCGTGGTGCCAAGGAACCGGCGGTTCCTTAGGATTCTGGTTCCGAGTGGCAACGCGTTCGTACCAGCCATAGCCCGGACGACCACCGTTCCGTGGTGGTAAAGGACCATCCTCCTTTCCCTCTCTATTCTCTCTCCC
>NW_017275209.1:0-634 GCF_001594065.2 Cyphomyrmex costatus
ATTCTCCATCACAATAAAGTATTTTTATCGATCTCGCGTTTCATTTTCTTTTGTATATGTCTACATGATATAAGACTAAGTTACTAATAAATATTAATGGATAACAAAAAAAATTAGAATGAAATTATAAATTGGGTAAATCTTCGAAATAGGGGAAACAGCTTCGATCTTCTTGACCTTGACATATGTTGTCAAGGTCATGACCCTGAGTAACTTTGCCTTAACAACTAGCCGTCGTTCGCCCTTCGTTAAAAAGATATTAACAAAAAAAGTTTCAAAAAATAACGTACTATTATACTGCTGTATATAATAAAAAAAACATTACTAAATGACAATAATGTTAAATAAACGTTGAATATCTATGGAGAATTATGTTACGATTCTAACGGATACAAATTACTCATTATTTCAAAAAATCGTTAAATACGTTTGTCAAAATGAACTTAAAAGAACTTTCACGCGAATCACAACTCACTCTCTCCTTCCCCACCTTAATGTGTAAAACATTAAGTAATAGACTCATAATCGTTATATAACGAGAGGAACACACACACACACACACACACATACACGGGCGGGTGCAAGGGGGCGGCCTTCGGCCTCCGGCCACCCCCCCCCCCCCCCCCCCCCCCCG
>NW_017275209.1:695-3569 GCF_001594065.2 Cyphomyrmex costatus
AGGGGGGGGGGGTAAAAGTTACTTTACAAATAAAGTAGATGTTTCCCATTTACCGGAATGACATATATTGTATTATACGAAATTAGACTTTTGATCTAAATATCTCCGAAACTATAAGAGACCGCCGCCTAGTTGTTAAGGCAAAGTTACTCAGAATCATGACCTTAACAACATATGTCAAGGTCAAGGTCATCGGAGCTGGGTCCCCTATAGTGCATAATTACCGTTTCTAAAAATCATATGGATTTGTTATTAGTGCGCCATCTATTATGTCAGACCCGGCATTTATTGAGTGATGTGTTATATCTGTTCAAGTCGTAACCAGACAATCACCTTATTTTGATAATTCATGTAATAATAAGATACTTCCGATAATTTAAAATAGAATTGAAATAAGACCAAAAACCGGCATTATGAAGACTTTTGCTTTCAAAATATTCAGCAAAATTTTCAGAACAATTTTAGTTTAAGTTCAACATTTTTCAGAAATGTTTTTGCTAAACATTATTTTAGAGAAATTTCAATAAATTTTCAAAGAATTTTTTTGGAAAAGTTTTAATTTAAGGGGATGCTAAAGTCGTCCTGTTTTATCACGATTCTTTTTAAGGATAAATATCCGAATTGGCTTTACGGATTGCAAAACCCTTTCACAGAATAAAAGTACGCACGAAAAGGTATACAGGGAACCCTGATTTCACGAGAAAATCGGAAAAAAAATGCACTTTTTCTGACACGTACAGCTGTCACTTGAGGTTAACATTCACTTAATATAAAAGTTTTAGAGATCGCAGATTGCAAATAAGCGTCTTGCAGTATTGGGATGACTTGTACGAACAATCCTGAGTTTGCGGAACCAAGATTAAATCCGTAGAAAAAAATATTTCTTTTCAAATAGAAATCACGATCTATGCGAGGATCGGGACGTCAACAGAGCAGAAATTGCGTTTAGAAGTAGTTGCGCCGTCGGCCGCCGTCTTGAAATAGATGGCGTTGTAGAGCAAAAACAGGTATTGAACGTGATCCTACTTTAGCAGAAAAAGTGAATTTTTTAATTTTTTTCCCGATTTTCTCGTGAAATCAGGCTGTATACCTTTTCGTGCGTACTTTTATTCTGTGAAAGGATTTTGCAATCCGTAAAGCCAATTCGAATCTTTTTCCTCAAATAGAATCATGGTAAAAACAGCTGATTTAGCATCGTCTTAAATTCAGCAATTTTTATTATTTTTACTGAAAATATTAATTTTCAGGAAAATTTTAACAAATTTTTAGCATTTTCACTAAAATTTTAGCAAATCTTTCTATGAAATTTTAGCAAAATTTTCGACTAAAATTGTTTATTAATATTTAACATAACTCATTTATAGCCGAGTATGAAATTGGCACGCCAGAGCCAAGCACACCGTGTACTTTTACAATACATGCAGAAATCAAACGTAATGGCAGCATACTGTCTCCCACTTATCCTGGCACCTATCCGAAGGATCTTATTTGTAGCTATCAGTTTGTTGGACGACGTGGACAACGTGTGCGGTTGGAATTTCGTGACTTTGATTTGTTCTTTGGAGGGCCACAGTACGTATATGCAAGGCCAATATTTTAATCTTAGTAAATAACAGTCAAATAAAAAGAAATTAATCTTATGCAGTGTTGTGCAGTACCTAGGTACTGTAACTAGGTACAAGTTTGCGTACCTAGGAACTGTACCGAGTACTTTTTTTTCTCGTACCTATACCTATACCTAGGTATCATTTCTTGTGTACCGGTACCTATATTTTAGGTACACTTTAGTAATTTTTCTAATCCTCAACTGTTTAACTGAAAACTTATCACACAAGATCTGAGTGTGTAAACTTATTAGAATGATCTAAACTAGAATAAAAGTCTAAATGTTTATGATTTTTTTAATGTTATCATTCTAATAAATTTACCCAGTGAACATGAATGTCTAATAGACAATCCGAAAGACGTCTTAAAGACGTTTACAAAAAAACATCTTTAAGATAACTTTTAGCCAAGTCCTAAAGACAATTCTTTTTAAGACATCTTTCGGACGTCCCTTCCTGGATGACTTTAAGATTTTACAAAAAAATATCTTGAAGACGACTTTTAGTCAAATCCTATAAAGACATCTTTTTTAAGATATCTTTTGGACATATATCTGTTTAAGACATTTTGCAGAACAAGAATAAGACAATGTTTTATAATAATTCGTAAATCAGCATATGGGTAATTCTTTTACAAACCGAACGGATAATTAATTGGCACCTCTTCGATTTGACTGAAACTTTTTTTACGGATTCTATGTCGAAAAAAAAGAGATACGTGTCCGAGGAATTTTGTTTTATTTGCATATTTTCGATAATGCAAGTGATCGAACATTTGAGAATGGCAAGTTTTTTGGCTTGGAGATTCATTTTCATAAATTCATAGGTCCGAATCTTTAAGAGCTACAAAATTTTCACCAATTGCACTTTTGTAGCTGAAGGACTGAACTGTAAGAAAAATTTTTTTTTAACAAAAAATAGTAACAAATTTATATTGTTATTAACAATTTAATTGTTTAAATCGATTTTTAACAAACGCCCCCAAAACGAATCAAGTTTTTAGTATTTTTATCGCATTCTCCGTCAAATTTTACGTCAAAAACATGTTTTCAAAATATGGTACCTTTTCAATTATTATTGTTAAAATATTAATTTATATAGCGCGGAACGGCCCAAAAAACGGTTTTTTGCTAATAAAACGAAATCTGTAACTCGTATCAAAAAAAGTTAAATGTAAAAGTTGTAGATAATTGACAGATCTACAACTTTTATCGAAAATTTTTTTTGACATAACCTCAAAATTTTAAATTAAATTGCAAAAAATGTTAAA
>NW_017275209.1:4659-5000 GCF_001594065.2 Cyphomyrmex costatus
CCCTTTCCGTCATAGTGTTCCCTACAGGGAACACCTTTTGTCTGTTGGTTTTTTTCATCTTAAAAATCAATTTATCATTCTGCGTGCTTCATTCTTTAATTTCTGTAAGGCTAAGGTGTTTAACTAACGTATAAAAATCAATTTGAAACATTTTTCAATAACATTAATTAATTATAAACAATAATACACCAAAAAATTACCGTTTTTTTAAAAAAGAAATCGTTTGTGAAAAAATGCCTTCTATAAACATATATGGGAAAGTTATCATTTATACGTTTTTCGCGTCGCTGATTACGAATCCGAAGTCAGAATTTTGAAACTCAAAATGGCGGATCCAATAT
>NW_017275209.1:7172-62003 GCF_001594065.2 Cyphomyrmex costatus
CTTAAATAAAATGACACAAACTCAACAAATGGATATTGCTTTGAGATTCTGGAATAATGATAGTAATCAAGTAGAAACACACTATTTTTCTTCTACTTTTCTTGGCCATGCTCGTGCTAAAGATTTATTAAGAGCTTTTAAGGAAGAAACTAAAAGATTTAAGTTTACAGAATTTGTTACAAGTATCTATGGACGGCCCCAACGTAAATTGGGCCTTTTTACTCGATCAACAAAATATTTAACAATTTTCAAATCAGGATGAAAATACAAAAAATATTTCAAAATATTTATTATTGAAAGTCAGGGAAAATTACAAAATTTTGTCAGTAAAATCAGGGAAATATCAGGAAATTTTAGGATGAAAAATTTGTGGCAACCCTGTAGTTTTTTTCTTTCTATTAATAGTCATTTTCAGTAAACAATTCTTAAAATTATAATATGATTGATCGCTTGGAATCTGAGTTTTCTTATTGCAAAATTGCTTGATACATATTTTCACAAAATTATCTCTATTCTGTAATGTTTCTTGCGCTGGATTGCAGCCTATTGACCATATCTTTTTTATATTATTTTTATTTATTATGACACTTGTGTATAAACACATAATTTATTATCTTTTCTATATACCTATTGTAATTTCAAAATTAACATTGTTTTTCTTATTTTGACTTCAGTTTTATTTTTTTAAATAAAAAACTCTGACTTTGATACAAGATGCATTCTATTTAAGACCCATTCTACTTAAATTATGCAGTGTATTAATTAGTATATCTAATATATTAGTTTTTAATTACTCAATGTTAAAATCTTGGCTTGTAGCTCTATTTTTATTTTGTTTAATTTTAAACTTTATTAAGAAGAAAACAGTTGTAAATAGAGAATTGTCATTAATTTTAAACTTTATTAGGAAGATAACAGTTGTGAATAGTTGCAACATTTTTTTTAGTAAGTTTATGTTTTCAATATAGCCTGCTGCCGAACGATTGATTTTGACTTATGGATCTATAAGTAAGAATCAATTCCTCAGTGAGCAGGTTGCATTACAAGACTCATTGAAAAAAAAAAAGTTTCAATTCTGTCCACAATTGTATAATACACAGGATACTTTTATTTTTTAGTATAAATTAACTGCATATTCGCTATATGCCGCGGTTAGTGTAGGCCTACAAACGCAAGATATAATTGAGTATTTAAAGAGATTGAGTAAGACTAGTATTCCTGATGGTATAATTGACTTTATCAAACTGTGTACATTGTCTTATGGAAAAGTGAGTAAACGATAATATTTTATAAATGTTTAATAATATCGAGAAATTAGCTTAATAAAATAGCACGTTTTACGTACAGGTTAAACTTGTTCTAAAACATAATAAATATTTCATTGAATCACCATTTCCTGAAGTGCTGCAACGATTACTAAAAGATCCAGTAATTCAAGAGTGTCGATTAAGAAAGCTTGTGGAAGATACAGAAACCGATGATATTGTCACAAATGTTCATGCGAAAATAAAAGTTTCACAGGTTTGTTGAAATATTCATCCCAATAATTTATCAAGTAATTTTGATAGTAAGACCAATGATTTGAGAAACAAGCCATAATAGAGAATCAAGCTGGATCTTGAGTGTTTCTACATATAATTATGTGTGAATTTATGTATGTACTACATATGTAGAATTTTAACTGCGCACGCTGAATTTTTTTTTAGACTTGAAACGCAAGCTCTACTAAACTAGTAATATCACGAGTTAAATTGACTAACAATTTTGATTAACAATTTAACAATTTTTTGATGCTTTTACGCATTTTAAATTGATCTTAATAATGTTGAATGACATATTAAAATCTGTAAATAATTAATTCTTTTGGTATCAGAATAGAGGTATTTTCAATTTAAATGAAGAAAGTTTTCAAGATTATGAAGATAATGAGATGAAATTGTAATAATTGTAAGTTATGGTTTAGTTTACACGTTGAAAAAAACTGCAATCGAAACGTATGTAATTTTAATTAAATGATTCAATTAACATTGTCATTAATATTAATTAATATAGAAAAATTAAAAAAAAAAATTTCTTAGTATAAGATCATTAACTTGTGATTGGTCGTAATTTAAATAGTGTATTTTAATTAATTTTTATTGCGAAAAATATTACTTTGGCCAGAAGACTAATGTTCCGATTTTGACTCCATAATCTAAAGGCTTAGGACGTTCACACAGAATGCGAAAGATCCGGGTTTGACTTTCGGCCGAGGTAATATTTTTCGCAATAAGAATTATTTACAGATTTTAATATATCATTCAACATTATTAAGATCGATCTAAAATGCGTAAAGAACATCAAAAAATAAAATTGTTAAAGTTAGTCAATTGTTAATCAATTTAACTCGTGATATTACTGACAATGAGTTTAGTACAGCTTGCATTTCAAATCTGAAAAAAATTCAGCATGTAGTTAAAAATCTACATACGCGTAAGTCCATATTCAGAACGCGTTTTTATTGGTCGCGTTCAGCAGACTCAATTGTTGCGGAGCGGATCCGTGAACGCTCGCTGCTATTGGATGATCTAAAAAAATATACCAATAGCAGTGAGCGCTCACGGATCCGCTCCGCAACAGTTGAGTCTGCTGAACGTGATCATTGATAAAAACACGTTTTTATCTCTGAAATTCAATAGTATGCATAACAAACTATAGCATGTTAGAACGCTAACATCGTTGTAAGCGCGTTATGAATACAGGTCGTAGTATATACAGTCTATCTAGTAAGAGCGTGACAGACCTATCTCAAAGAAAAATGACTTATTAGCTTTAAATTTATATTGATTGTATTCAGTAGGATTATGGCAAAAATGCGATTATATAATATTAATAAGGAGTCCAGTCACCAGCTGTGTCTATAATAGACCACTAAAGAAATCGCATATTCATGTAGCAAGACCTCCAGATTCGTCGAATTTCATTTTTTAAGTGCTTCGAAGTTAAGGTCGGTCTTCCACAAAGCTTCCTCTTGATGAGTGACCACACATTTTCAATGGGATTCGCATCGGGTGATTGTGAAGACCAGTGGAGTGTCTCGATGTCATTTCCCTCTTTGCAGGACGTGCAGAGCCGGCTTCGGTGTTTGGAGTCATTATCCTCCTGAAGTAACTAATCTTTATCTTTATTGATAAACCAGCATTGGGCAGACGGAATCAAAGCTTTTTGGTATATTTTTAACATTTTCTCAGCATTTAGGTTGTCAGTAAAGAGATAAAGCCTGCTTCGATGCGAGACGCGTAGACAGCACTCATTTTCGTTTATTCTAACAAAATCATTTATTCTAATACAATTCAAGCAACAATGGGTACTTTGCTTATAATGCATGCAGCACAAAGATGACACCTATCGGCGAAAACAAAAATTCAGAGTATATCTTTACTCGACTGTGGGTAAGCCTTGTTGCGCTCTTACTAGATATATTGTAGAGATAAGTATGCCTCGGAGGTGCCAGTCTATTATAGACGCAGCTGGTGACTAGACTTCTTATTAATATAATTGCATTTTTGCCATAATTCTACTGAATATAATCAATATAAATTTAAGGATAATAAGCCATTTTTCTTTGAGATAGGCCTGCCACGCTCTTACTAGACAGACTGTAAATTCACACGCAATTGTAGAAGCACCCAAGATCCATCTTGACCAATACGGCTTGTTTCTCATATCATTGTTTTAATTCTCACAGTCTTATAATTTAATATTGCTTAATAGTAAGATATGATATATGTTTATTCCTTTATGTCTGAATATATAATAGTTTGGATCAAAAACAGTCGTAAATATGTCTATGCTTAGTAAGACAAATTCAGAGATTGAATCTGATCCAATATTAACAGAAGTAGCTACCATTCCAGAAGATATAACTGCTTTTTATGATAAGATTGACAAGGAGGATGAAGATGAAGAAGATCAAGAATTGAAAACAGTTAGTTTTGAAGTGAATCAGGTATATATCTGTTTTATTTTACATTTATACAAGCTGAGGCATTTAAAACATGTCACATGAATAACTTGCTTATTTTTAACAATAGCAGAAAAAGTATCAAACAAAAGTTGCTTGGTTTCGAGGAACACATAATGTGATGTCAATAATTGTTTTGTAGGTGAAGGCATAAAAGGATAGGTAAAGGTCAAATCTGTTTTTTTAAATGGAATGATGTTTTTTTATTTACATTCTGATAGAGCATTTTAAGTCAAATATAGTGACCTATAATTGAAGGTCATTCAAGGTTATGCAAGGTCAATAATGGAAAATATAATAATTGAATTATCTTCAATTATAGGTCAGTATGTAAAATGCTCTATCAGAATGTAAATAAAAAAAACATATCATTCCATTAAAAAAAACAGATTTGTCTATCCTTTATGCCTCCACCTACAAAACAATTATTAACATCACATTATGTGTTCCTCGAAACCAAGCAACTTTTGTTTGATATTTTTCCTTCTATTGTTAAAAACAAGCGAGTTATTCAGGTTACCTGTTTTAAATGCCTTATCGTGTATAAAGTATGATGTAATGTATTTATATTAATATTGTATTATTATGAAGGAGAAAATTGAAGTTATACAAAAACGATGCATTGAGTTGGAGCATCCTTTATTGGCAGAATATGATTTTCGCAATGATAGTGTAAATCCTGATATAAAGTAAGTAAACCGATAAAATTTTATTTTGAAAAGTGTTTCTTATTTCAATAAGTATATATAAATTAAAATAAACATCTAATATTTTATTAGTATCGACTTAAAGCCATCAGCTGTATTAAGACCTTATCAAGAAAAAAGTTTAAGGAAAATGTTTGGAAATGGACGAGCTAGATCCGGAGTAATAGTCTTACCTTGTGGTAAGTGCATATGATAAAATCCAATTATTTCAATTATAATGTAGATAGAAGAATTATGGCAGTATATCTGTAAACGATTTTGGATCTTCTTAAATGTAGGCGCTGGTAAAAGTTTAGTTGGAGTAACAGCTTGCTGTACAGTACGTAAACGTGCCCTAGTGCTATGTAATTCCGGTGTATCCGTAGAACAATGGAAGCAGCAATTTAAAATGTGGTCTACTGCTGATGATTCAATGATTTGTCGTTTCACCAGCGAAGTAAAGGATAAACCTATGGGTTGTGGAATATTAATAACTACGTATTCCATGATCACACATACTCAGAAACGTTCGTGGGAAGCTGAACAAACGATGCGTTGGCTTCAAGAACAAGAATGGGGTATTATGGTCTTGGATGGTAAAGTTTATTATACTAATTATTTAGTAAAGTGATATTTCTTTCTATATAATAAATATAATTTTTATTTAGAGGTGCATACTATTCCTGCAAAAATGTTCCGTAGAGTGTTAACAATTGTTCAGTCTCATTGCAAGTTAGGTTTAACAGCTACACTCTTACGAGAGGATGACAAAATTGCCGATCTGAATTTTTTAATTGGTCCTAAATTATATGAGGCTAACTGGTTGGAATTGCAAAAAAAGGGATTTATTGCAAGAGTACAATGTGCAGAAGTTTGGTGTCCTATGACATCAGAATTTTATAAGGAGTATCTTGTTTGCAAAATGAGTCGAAAACTGGTTAAATCTTATTATATCTTCATAATTTATAACTTTAATTTATATTGTATCTCTGCATATTACATTTTTTATAATTTCAGTTATTATATGTGATGAATCCAAATAAATTTCGTTGTTGCCAATATTTAATCCAATATCATGAAAAACGTGGCGATAAAACAATTGTTTTCTCTGACAATGTGTTTGCACTGAGACATTATGCTATTAAAATGAATAAACCATATATTTATGGTCCTACTAGTCAGGTAAACATTAATTTAATTAATTAAATTAAATTAATCGTATATAATAATGTGATACACAACAATGATTTTCGAGTACGTTTATACTCGAAATTATAAATTTTGAATATCTAGTTCTAATTTTTTAAGCAATAATAAATAAAAGATAGGTCAGTAAAAAGCATTTGATTACAGATCACAAATTCGAAATAATTTATTAATTCTTAAATATAAAATAATGTATACAAAAATAGGGCAAAGAGCCAGTAAAGAGACAGAGAAGTGAGTAACTAAATTTAATTTAAATAATTATAAAACATTTAAAGTAACAAAGAAATTTAATTTAAGTAATTACAAAACATACGTTTCGATTTCGATCGGGTCTCTCATTCTCAATGTTACAGTTAATATAATATAGACATCGTTGTACAGTGAATAACTTACAAAAAACATTATAAATATTGCTTCTACAGAAAATTACAAATATCGTTATGCTTCTATAAATTGATTTCGAATAAAAGAAAATAAATTAAAATAATTATGATTACGACGCATCGTTTCATCCATGTATATAAAAATAATAAAGGTTAATAAGGCTCTGTGAGTATAAAACAATGTATACAAAAATAGGGCAAAGAGCCACTAAAGTAACAAAATTCACAAACTCGTATTTGGACCGTGAAATTTCAAATACCGATGAGAATAAGCTATCTACGGTCAAGCTGGATATTAAATGCTTTTATTATAATTTTCGTGTGAATTTATATACTACGTATGTAGATCTCTAAATGCGCGCCGAAATTTTTTCAGACTTACAACGCAAACCAATGAACTACCACAGTACTATTACGAG
This sequence comes from Cyphomyrmex costatus, assembly GCF_001594065.2. Lineage (NCBI taxonomy): Eukaryota > Metazoa > Arthropoda > Insecta > Hymenoptera > Formicidae > Cyphomyrmex > Cyphomyrmex costatus. Next base: position 13,873 of record NW_017275209.1, read on the forward strand.
TTAAATTAACAATTTTTTAAAGCTCATTGCATCTTGGATCTTAATAATACGTTGAATGACATATTAAAGTCTATGAATAACATATTAAAAATCTGCAAATAATTTAAATATATTGCGAAGAATATTACCTTTGCCGGGAGTCGTTTGCTTAACGCGCAAGTGTCCTAGCCAATTAGACTACCGAGGCCTTAATAATATTCCTCGCAATAATCGTATATGTAGGAACCAATGTCTTTGCAGAGGGGTGACGAAAACAAACAAACTCTTATTTAGACTGTGAAATTTCAAATACCGATGAGAATAAGCTATCTACGGTCAAGCTAGATATTGAATGTTTCTATTATAATTTTCGTGTAAATTTGTTTTTATAACAAATTCAATTTAAATAATTATAAAACATTTAAATATCTTAAATATAAATTAATGGATAACGTTTCTACTTAACTTAGTTAGTCTTTATCAGCCACAAAAAAAATTATATTGAAAAAGACAATAAGAAATTATTCAAAGAGACCACAAGAGACAAGCTGGACAAATTATATATTAGGTTAAATTATTACGAGGTGTGACATTCAAGTCCAAATAAGATATAATAAATACTATTTTTTCATTTGAAAGCGAAAAAAAAGTAAAGTCAAGTTGATAAAATTCTTTATATAAGTCATAGTGGTAAGATGTGTTCATAAGTTAGTCGTTCGTATTGAAAGAATGAGATATTCTTTGTCAGATAGTGTAAATAGATCCAGAAATAATGTTTTGTAAAGAAATATACACTATCTAATAAAGAATATTATATCTCTTTCTTTCAATATGAACGATTAACTTAAGGACACATCTTACCAATATGACTTATACAAAAAATTTTATCAACTTGATTTTACTTTTTTCTTGCTTCCAAACGAAGAAATAGTATTTATTAGGTCAATCGGAAAGTTCCGTCCATATAGCGGCGAGTATCTATAGCAGCAACTGTCGATAACTCTAATGTCTAAATCAAGCTTAATTTCTTATTTTTACTATGTATTTGTCAATAAAATTCAGTATATAAAGGTATACGTTTGCATCAATGACATTGTTTCTTACTACATCCAAAATGTCGAAATTTGAGCCAAATGGACGACATTACGCGAAGTGTTAATCTTTTGCTTCAAATGGAAGAAAACTGCAGCTGAAGCTCATCGAATGCTTGTAGAAGTTTATGGTGATAGTGCTCTTTCCGATAAAACATGTAGAGAATGGTTTCAATGCTTTCAAAATGGTAATTTTGATGTAGGGGACAAAGAGCGTTCTGGACGACCAAGAGTACTTGAAGACAAAGAATTACAGGCATTGGTGGATGAAGACCCATGTCAAACGCAAAAACAACTTGTAGAAACATTAAATTGTGCTCAATCTGTTATTTCCGATCGTTTAAAAGCCACCTGTTAATTCTATTCGCTAGGCAACAAAGAAAGGGATTTTTGCATCGAATTGTGACTGGCGATGAAAAGTAGATATATTTCGATAACCTCAAACGCCGAAAAATCATTTGCGATCCAAGCCAATCATCGACGCTGAAACGTAATATTTATGGGAAGAAGGCCACGTTCTGTATTTGGTGGGACCAGAAGGGTGTAGTGTACTATCAGCTGTTGAAATCTGGTCAAACAGTCACAGAGAATCTCTACCGAGAACAAATAATCCATTTGAGCCCAGCATTGTGCGAATACGAATAATTTCTTTGAATGATTTCTTATTGTCTTGTTCAATGTAATTTTTTTTCGTGGCTGTTAAAGACTAAGTTAAGTCAAAACGTTCTCCATTAATTTATATTTAAGAATTAATAAATTATTTTATATTTGTGATTTGTAAGCATATACTCTTTACTGACCTATTTTCTTTTTGTTAATGCGAAATTATGCTTCGTAACCATTCTTCATAATGATTGATGTTTTTTTTTCATTTTTAGAGTGAAAGGATACAAATCTTGCAAAATTTTAAATTTAACATGAAAGTGAATACAATATTTGTCAGTAAAGTAGCTGATACTTCTTTTGATTTACCAGAAGCTAATGTCTTGATTCAAATTTCATCTCATGGTGGATCTAGAAGACAAGAAGCACAACGATTAGGACGCATTCTTAGGGCTAAAAAAGGTATAATTTATTTCATATACTATACTTTAGAGAGACAAGTTTATGTTATTAAAATTTTCATCAATTAGGTGCAATTGCGGAAGAATATAACGCATTCTTTTACACGCTTGTATCACAAGATACGATGGAAATGAATTACTCCCGAAAACGTCAACGATTTCTCGTGAATCAAGGATACGCGTACAAAGTTATCACAAAACTTGCAGGCATGCATGAGGTAATGACATTTTTCTCTTTTCATTTTTATGCACATTATATGATCATATCTTAAAATTGGCGTGTCACGCTTTTTTGAAGCCTCTATTCGTTGAGGCTGTTGGAATTTTTTGATTTTGATGTGGTTTCGTATTCGGGGATTTTCGGGGTCGATTATTTCGAATCTGTATTCAAAAATTGAAAATTCGAAATAGTGGATCCAATATGGCGGACGTAAAATTAACGTAAATCCTAAAGATTGTTCGATTTTGGTGAAATTAGATATATTGGTGATTTAGGGGGTGTTCGTTACGAATCCGTTCTCAAAAATTGAAAGTTCGAAATAGTTGATCCAATATGACGGACGGAAAAGTAACGGAAATCATAAAGATTGTTCGATTTTGGTGAAATTAGGTTTATTGGTGATTTAGGGGGTGTTCGTTACGAATCCTTACTCAAAAATTGAAAGATTGAAATAGCTGATTTAATATGGCGGACGGAAATGTTACGGAAATCCTAAAGATTTTTCAATTTTGGTGAAATTTGGTATATTGGTGATTTAGGGGGCGTTCGATACGAATCTTTATTCAAAAATTGAAAGTTTGAAATAGTTGATACAATATGGCAGACGGAAATGTTACGGAAATCCTTAAGATTCTTCGATTTTGTTGAAATTTGGTTACAGGTGGTTTTTGAGGACGTTCGTTACGAATCCATATTTAAAAATTGAAAGTTCAAAATGGCGTTTCGATTCAGTTTTCTAAAATCTGTTTTCGTTAATCTGGCGGATGGAATATAAGGGGGATTTTGGTTTTAGTGTTTTTGCAGTAGAATTTAAATTAGCAAAAAAAAAGCCCTCTAAAGAATATGTACTTGATTTTTCATTTGCTGCTATTTTTTTTGTGGCTGTGCCAACTTTAGTCTTAAGTCAGCACAGCCACACTGTGGATCGAATCCTTCGACGTAAACAATGAGCAAAAAAATCGGATTCTGGATGTTCTTAGAGCAAATAATTCTAGAAACATTTTGAGACCAAAATGATCCCGGCAATTGATTGCTTTAATATTACACGGTTAGTGAAAATAATCTTAGGGATTGTTTTGATGTGGAAGGGCGAATGCGCGCGAGTTTCATATCCCCTCCCTCACCCGGCTCACCGATAAACCGAGCAGTCATCTTTTAACCCTTTAACGCCCAAATGTAGAAATTTTCTTCATGAAGTTTGACACAATATTTTAGTATTAAAACTGTGTAGGAAAAATTCTGTGATAGCCATTTCTTATTGGCCAAGGACCGCTCTTTCCATTGGTGCATGCCAAAATTGTTTAAAGTTTCAAATAAAAAAGTTATACCCTTTTTTTTAAAAAAAGAACATGAATTTTCTTGGTTTTATTTTCAATTAATTGAATTTTATTATGGGTAATGGCATTAGAATATCTCTAAAAGTCGCAAATATCGTGTCAAAAATGAATTTGCTATCAGATACGGGTGTTCCGAAAAAAAAATTCAAGATGGCGGACACAAAATGGTGATAAAAGTGAATATTTTATGTAATATCACAGCCATGCCTACAAAATGGAAAAAAATTAATAGATTTTTATAAAACTTGGTATCCTAGCATTTTTGAGGTCGCTGATCACGAATCTGGAGTCAGTTTTCAAAAACTCAAAATGGCGGATCCAATATGGCAGATGACATTTTTTTAAATGAATCAAATTCACTTGAAACTTGTTGCTTGGGAGTTTTTGGGGTCGCTGATCACGAATCTGACGTCAGTATTAAAAAATTCGGTAAATATTTCGAATTACACAGTCAGCCTCAAATGACTTCCGAGTGATCTTGACCGTGACCCTCAAGAAGGTCAAGGTCATTGACCATTCCCGTCGCTCGTCCTTCGTTAAAAAGTTATTAACAATCATAGTTTTAAAATAAACGCATTATTTCTGCTATACATGTATGATATAAAGTACTATTCTACACCTGTCCCTGTTCAGAAACGTTGAACTTTCCACGCGAAGTAACTTTTACCCCCACCCCCCTGCACAGGGGCATACGACTTTTACGATTGTACTGTTGCTATGATAGTACTGTCGGGGCAGACCTCCGTGTAAAATATCAAGTAATAGACAAGTAATATCAAGTAATATCAAGTGATAGTAAAATATCAAGTAATCGTTATATAACGAATGGAACACACACACGCATACGCTAACGCTAACGCCGGCGGTATCATCGAAAACTACCAATATTGATATCACCTTAAAAAATGCCTCTTTCATGTTATTATAAAAGTAACAACAGATCCATATTGGGTCCACCATCTTGAATTTTTGATAACACTAATAGCAGATGCGTAATCAACAACATCATAACTCCCAATAATCAATTCTAAAAATTGAATCCCACTACAAAAAAATGCATACAGAAAGGCTTTGGAAATTCATGCATTTTACATATACATAAACGCAATAACCGTCATATTCAGGATGCCACAGCAAAAAAAACTGTCCATTTTCAAGGCTTCGGCCTATGAAGACTTTTGATCGGCATGACTAAAACTATAAAATAGCACAGTTTCAGGGCATTTGACCGAAACCCATTTTCCATAAGATTCTTGCGGGGTCCTTTATACTAGACCGTACAATAAAAAATAATTGCTTGTAATTTCAGAGTATCAATTTGTTAATGACTCAAAAAAGAACATGGCGGCCTGCTCTCAAACTTTAATAAGTTTATCGATGTCTACTTAGAAGTAATGTCGAAACTTTTACAGAGTATGTATAACAACACATGAAATACAAAAAATATTGTATTAGAACCGTATCTTTAAAAGCTCTATAACGAAGTGAATATATAAAATAATGTAGAAATGTAGTCTTTTTCTTCTTTGATTTTCAATTCCGCCAATCAATGTCCAGGTTAATGCGAATATTTAAATTAATCATTATCGAAACACTATTATATTTTGTACTTGCACTTTTTTTGTGAACCAACTGACAAACAACATACTTGATAATATAACAAATCATGAAATACAAAAAATATTGTATTAGAACCGTATCTTTAAAAGCTCTATAACGAAGTGAATATACAAAATAATGTAGAAATGTAGTCTTTTTCTTCTTTGATTTTCAATTCTGCCAATCAATGTTCAGGTTAATGCGAATACTTAAATTAATCATTATCGAAACACTGTTTACATTTTGTACTTGCACTTTGTGAACCAACTGATAAACAAGATACTTGATAACTATGATAGTTATACTTGATAGGCTGCTTTTAATCTAAACCATTTTCATAACTTTTACTTCAACTATTTGTTTCATCCATCGGAAGTTTTTTGAGAGCAGGCCGCCATGTTCTTTTTTGAGTCATTAACAAATTGATACTCTGAAATTACAAGCAATTATTTTTTATTGTACGGTCTAGTATAAATTTCAAATTAAATCACAATAACCGACTTTTATATTTTGTGCACTAATTGTAAGAATAACATATTACAGTTATTTTCTAGAATACTGTAATATGCAAATTGTAATCTGTTTTACTTATTATGTTCATTTTAAATTTGCACCTTGAATAATTTATCAGTTACTTTTCGTAATACATATTCAACATAGAAAATATGTTATGTATGTTCACTTTGAACTGGCACATTTAGTAATATATCAGTTACTTTTCGTGGTAATATATTATATTAGATAATATCATTTAAAGTGTTAAAGATTTAAATTATTAGGGATCTTTTTTTGATTAGATGAACATTTAAAGATTTAAATCTTTGAGAGGATTTGTTTTTGAACATGCCTTGATCTTATCATTTTTATGATAAAATTTATTCGAAATGAATAATAAGACGTTTCGACCTTTGGTTCAGGTCCTCTTTAGTACAAAGAAAATGGATTAAATATAAAAGGGTAAAAGTGCATAAAAAGGGAGACCAGCGTTATGATCTTGACCTTAATATATGTTGTCAAAGTCATGACCCTGAATGACCTTCACCAAGTTTTAGCCGTCGCTCGTCCTTCGTTAAAAAGTTATTAACAATCATAGTTTTAAAATTAACGTATGCTATACACGTATGATATTAAGTACCATTCTACACCTTTCCCTGTTTAGGAACGTTAAACTTTCCACGCGAAGTAACTTTCAGTCCCCTTCCCCCCCTGCCAAGGTGCACACGATTTCCATGATTGTACTGTTGGGGGAGACCTCTACCGACGGGGCGGATGCGGGAGGGGGGCGAATAAAAAACGGTGTTACAATAATCAGTAATATTATTGATTATTGTAACATCGTTTTTTATCACAACAATGACTAACAAATTTTAAATAATGGACAAACAAATTTTATCCGACGATTTCGACGATTGACTACAATTTTTTAAGTATCCGGACAGATCGCATAATGTTTAAGAATTTTGTATTGTAATAATTTCGTTAATATTTGAAAATTTGTTAATATTGAAAATGACCCGATCGGCGTCGAAACGTTTGTTTTACTTATGTTTTATTATTTATCTTTAATTTATTGTCTTTGTTTCTTTGTAAATGTATTGTTTTTATTTGGCTCGTTGCTCGTTATACTAATTTAATTTTTATTTATACAAATATATTCTAAGTCTTTTTGATTTCTTTCTTGATAATTTTTAGTAAACTTAACAATTTGATGATCACAAGATTTGATTTCATTTCGGACATTACCACCATCGTATTTTGTACTTTACACTTAAATAATTTATATTTTGTATGCGCTACCATTATGTATATAACTTTTATATTTAATCAATTTTCTTTATACTGAAGAGGACCTCAAAGGTCAAAATTGTATATATTTTATTTTTCTTCACCCGTGCACGTAATGTGCCCTACACACCTTAACGCTTTTGCGTGCGGTAAATAGCCAATACCTGAAGCCGTTAAGTTATTTCTCTAATCCCACTCTTCTGCGCAAAAACGTTGTTGTATAGGGCACATGTAAAGACGAGCACTTGTAAAGAAAAATTCTATGTGTCGCGAGTGGGGGCATATTTGTTTATAGGTCGACACAGGCGCGCTTACGCATTCGCTTCGCTCATGCGGTCGCACCCGTCCCCACAATAAACAACATTCCCCCACTGTTACACAATGTACTATTTCCTCTCGCGTGCACGTAATGTGCCCTATACCGCAACGCTTTTGCGTGCGGTAAATAGCCAATACCTCAAGCTGTTGAGTTATTTCTCTAACTCCACGCAAAAGTGTTACGTTATGAAAAATAACGCAACGCAGTGGTAGCGCTCGTACAAATATCAACACGGAGAAACGCGACCGGAGCGTCCTTTCGGTGTATCTGGGGGGAGGGGTAAGCATAGTTTTCTCCAATAATAAAAGTAACTACGACAAAACGACAATACAGTATCTATAAATATCATTCAACTTACAATAACGTTTAAATTTAATTTTAAATTGTAATAATCTCACAATTATAATTAAAAGTAATGAGCAATACAAAATTTTGTATTGTTAAATATTTATTTATGAAATATTTTAATTTCTTTTTGCGGGAGGGGGCTGTGCCTCCCTTCCTTCTTCTAGTTTGTTTATTAATTTTTATATTTGAAATGTGTATTATGAAACGTATAATATTGGAAAATCTTTCTAGTCTGAATTGGAGGAATGACAGATGTTCTCTGTAACCTTTCTTCCTACGTAGGATTCCTACGTAGATTTTCGTTTATATCCGGTAGCACCTGACTAATTTTGAACTTGTTGTAAAATCAGTTTAATATGTAAAATTAATTTCTTTTGTTCCCTCTCAATTCTTTAATTCTTTTTTTTTATGTGAAGCTTTTGCTTTTTCCTGAGCAGCATTTTTGGAGGATAATGATGTTAATACAGCGCTCATTACTGCACGAGATTTTTTCTTAGTACTTTTACGTGGTAGTACTTTTGAGATCTCCAAGAACTCAGCATGGTCTCGAGCGTAATGTGTAGGATTAGTATGCTGTAGATCCAGTGTTCAAATCTTTGTCATTTTTTAATCATAATTTTTTTTTAAATAAATGAAGAGAGTTCTTAATAAACAGCCAAATATATAATTATTAAAGTCATTTTTAAATCAACAGTTGTAGGAAAAATAATGATTCGATGCGTTTACGGTTTATGCATCAAATGACTAATATATTTTTATGTTACAGAAATCTTTTTCCTTTAAAGAAAAAGCCGAAAATAAATCATGTTTTATTCTGTTGATGTTGTCACAAATGTGTTTTGGTATCGATCAGTATTTTGTTAAATAGTTTTTTTTTAACTATCATTTACATAAGAATATGTAAAAATTCTAATAATGAACAAAATTCCGAGAGTAAGTCATAATTATGAAGACGATGCCAATATAATTTTATAATGAACAAATTAAAAAGCATTTATATTTTGTGCAATTCTAAAATAATTTCTTATATGTCTATTGAATAAAGTGATCCGATACTTTTCCTATAATTGTTATTTAATCCTTTTAAAAGCATACACGTATGATTTTAGTAATTATATATTTGGCTGTTTATTAATGACTTTATTTATTTTAGAAAAAATTATGACAAAAAAAGAAGAAAATGCGCTATGGATTTGAACACGGGATCTGCAATATACTAATTCCGCATCTTACGCTCGAGACCACGCTGAGTTCTTGGAATCTCGGCTATAAATAGAGTACATGACGCGCGCGCGCGTGCACGGAAAATCATAAACAATTAATATCTCGTAAACTATCGCGCTTTGACATGATTTATGCTATTGTGGATTAATTTTAAAGTTATACATATTATTAATACAATTTATTTAAAAAAACTAATATGTTATGTAGAACGTCCTTTTGTTCCTTATTCAGGAGATGTGATAGTGTCTCCGTCCATGTTCAAAAACTGAAAGACACTACGGGTGATAAATTTCTAATCCGATCGAACAGTGGTACTCAATTGGTGCATTTCAAAAAACTCCCTAGCTTAATCGGATTTTGGTGCCTGTCTCAGGAGGTAATCGAATTGAGTTGAACGGATCGTGAAAAGAGGAACAATTTTGCGAATTTGTGTATGAACTTAATAAAAGCAGAGTGCATAAAGACAAAGAGATACATACGTTAATTATTATTTTAATAATTATTGTGTATTTTATTCTAAAATGTATATCAATAATGGAAATATGTATAGTATAGTAAAAGAATTCTGGAAAAGTAAATATATAACCTTACTTTATTACAAATAAATGGAATACAAGGCTAATGAGAGTATAATCGCTGTTAGTATTGCGAAATTATAAAAACATATATTTATTAGCAATTAAAAAAAAAATATATATATTAAATAACTAAACGTTTCGGCTTACATCCGAGCCATCTTCAGTAGTACATTCGCGGAAAAGACGTGGAGAAGTAGGAAAGTGGTCACTCTCATCGTCAACAATCAAAACCACATGGTTGGTAGGTCATGTGCAATCGACTAGACGAAAATCTAAGTACAAATTGAAATTAAAAACTATGATTGAAGAAAAATGAATAAGAACACTCACCCACAAATTCATGATTAAAAGATCGAATTATATCAAAAGAATAATTGACAATAATCAAATAAACAACAAATTAATATAAAAGATAGTCAAACGATAAAAATCCGAAGATAACATTGTGGTGGTCAGGATTTAAATGTAATAACTGTAAACAGGAGAAATCTATAAGGAGCAAAGACAGTAGTTATTACATTTAAATCCTGACCACCACAATGTTATCTTCGGATTTTTATCGTTTGACTATCTTTTATATTAATTTGTTGTTTATTTGATTATTGTCAATTATTCTTTTGATATAATTCGATCTTTTAATCATGAATTTGTGGGTGAGTGTTCTTATTCATTTTTCTTCAATCATAGTTTTTAATTTCAATTTGTACTTAGATTTTCGTCTAGTCGATTGCACATGACCTACCAACCATGTGGTTTTGATTGTTGATGAGAGTGACCACTTTCCTACTTCTCCATGACTTTTTCACGAATGTACTACTAAAGATGGCTCGGATGTAAGCCGAAACGTTTAGTTATATATAAATTTTTTTTAAATTGCTAATAAATATATGTTTTTATAATTTCGCAATACTAACAGCGATTATACTCTCATTAGCCTTGTATTCTATTTATTTGAAATTTTCGAGAGTCGATTTGTAGATTTAATTTTTGATTATACGCTAGCTGCAAGATACGTTTAAATCTTACTTTATTAATTTTTTATAATTTAAATATAATGGTAAATGTTCCACTTTACACAGTCAGCCTCAAATGACTTCCGAGTGACCTTGACCCTCAAGAAGGTCAAGGTCATTGACCATTCCCGTCGCTCGTTATTCGTTGAAAAGTTATTAACCAAAAAGAATTTAAAAATAATGTACTATTTCTGCTATACATGTACGATATTAAGTACTATTCTGCACCCCCTCCCCATATGTAAATGTGTTAAATCTTCTACGCGAAGCAACTCTCATCCCCTTCCCCCCTGTGCACGGGCACACGACTTCCATGGTAAATGCCTAGAAAATGGGAAGCACCTACGTTATTTGTAAAGTAACTTTCACCCCCCCCCCTGCACAGGGGCACACGACTTCTACGATTGTACTGTTGCTATGATAGTACTGTCAGGGCACACCTCTGTGACGGTGTGGGTGCGGGGGGGGGGGTGGTCGAAGACCGCCCCCTTGCACCCGCCAGTGCGTGCGTGCGTGCGTGCGTGCGTGCGTAAAATATCAAGTAATAGACTCATAATCGTTATATAACGAATGAAACACACACACACACACGCACACGCACACACACACACACACACGGGTGCAAGGGGGCGGCCTTCGGTCACCCCCCCGCACCCACACCGTCACAGAGGTCTGCCCCGACAGTACTATCATAGCAATAGTATAATCGTAGAAGTCCTGTGCCCCTGTGCAGGGAGAGGGGGGGGGGAGTGAAAGTAATATCGCGTGGAAAGTTTAAGGTTTCTGAACAGGAAAAGATGTAGAATAGTACTTGATATCATACGTATATAGCAGAAATGAATATATTTTAGGCATAGATTTTTGGCAAAGTTATTTTATGTTGAAGTTTGTCTGCAGTTTTTTAAACAAAATTAGAGTCATTTAATATAAGGAAAAAGGATCATGTTTGCTTCAATGTTAAATAACTCGGTGAAAAAAAATCGTACAAAGCTCAGCAGAAAAACAAATTGAAGGTAAAGATTTACTCTTTCGAAAGCTGTAAACCACATTTGTGCACAATTTTTACTTGGCTGCGTGAAACTTGGCAAATTTTGTAAAAAATTTTTAGGTTTGACACACTTTTATTTATGACTGTGCAACTTCACGAAATATCAGTAAGACCGTTTTTTCATCAGTCTGAAAAGTAAAGATTTCAAGCTTTAAAATGCTTTTTTAAACATCTCGATACAATGATTTTTGATGAAGTTATTCTATCTAAAAGTTTGTCTATTTTTGCAGGGTGGAACAAGTGATCCTTTAATTTTGTTGAGCAGTGTATAATATTTTCAAATCATTTTTTTATATATTTGTAATATATTTATACTCTAAAAAGTAAGTGATATTCAAAAAAAATCATATCATAAAAATGAAAAGTTCAAGCCATGTTCAAAAAAGTATACTCAAAAATTTAAACCTTTTTAAACAAAAGAATTAAAAATGAGCATATACCACGAACGCTGGATAGATTTAGCGAAAATACAATGTATTTCGTAGAATCTTAAAACGAAATTTTTATTATTATTAGTAAACGATTCGGTCTTTAATATGACCATTATCAGTAAACGAAGAAAAATTAATTTTAATATATTGCGAAGAATATTACTCAAATACGGCGTTTCGTCCCAGCTTCCACTACTGGACTCGTCAGTAAGGCATTGTAGTGGAAGCCTACCTTAGACGCCGGTGTAAGTTATTAAATCGAGATGCTATATAAAGAGATATACGCGTGTCTCAGCACTTGCGAGAATTTACGAATATCGATAGACCTCTGATGGCGGGTCGACGTAGTAAAAATTACGTGATATTCTTCGCAATATAGAATATTAGAATAAATTATTAGATTCAGATTTTAAATTGTAATTTGACTCTTATTCGCCATTTTTAACGTATTAATTATTGTTATATAAAAGAGTCCTTTAATTCTTCAATTATTTGTTTTCAAACCGCGGGCTGTAACAACGCGGGTAGTACATTGTTAGTCTATTCATTAAGTAAAAATTAGATTTAGCATTTATAATTGCGTTTCAAGACCGAAAATCCTTCGGCGCGCAAATATTTAGGAGGGGGGATATTTTATCCATAGTAATGTATGTATTATATCCATCCCCCTCTTTTAATTTGCACGCCGAACTATCGTCGGTCTTGAAACGCAAATCTTTCAAATCCCCTCCAAATTGCGCACCGAACTATCATCGGTTTTGAAACGCAACTCTAAATGGTGGCCTAAGACACATGTTAATGCTCGTGTAAATACAAACGATAATATAAGTTTTTAATGTGGTTTAGTAATAAACAATAAAGGAATTAAAAATGAGCATATACCACGAACGCTGGATAGATTTAGCAAAATTATATTGTATTTCGTAGGATATATATTAAAACGAAATTTTTATTATTATTAGTAAACGATTCGACCTTTAATATGACCATCATCGGTAAACAAAGAAAAATTAATTTAATATATTGCGAATAATTTAATATATTGCGCTTTATATAGAATCTCGATTGAATAACTCTTGCAGGCGTATAAGGTAGGCTTCCACTACATTGCCTTACTAACGAGTCCAGTAGTGGAAGCTGGGACAAAACACCATACTTAAGTAATATTCTTTACAATATATTAAAATTAATTTTTCTTCGTTTACTGATGATGGTCATATTAAAGACCGAATCGTTTACTAATAATAATAAAAATTTCGTTTTAAGATTCTACGAAATACATTATATTTTCGTTAAATCTATCCAGCGTCGTGGTATATGCTCATTTTTAATTCCTTTGTTTATTATTAAACCACATTAAAAAAAAATTTATATTATCGTTTAAACCTTTTTATCTAATAATAATATTATATTACCATGAAAAGTAACTGATATACAGGGAATGGAAGTAACTCGTTACTTGTAACGAAGTTACAGTTACAAGTTACTTTTTTGGTAACTTTACTGGTAACTGCGTTACTTTCTTTTTTTGGTAACTGTAACGGTAACGAGTTACATTTTTTGGGTAACGGTAACGAAATTTACAGTTACTTTTGTCGTTACTTTGCACACGATTGAACACGGTTCGATTGGATACATGCTATTTATAGCGCTTATCAATAAGACTTGAAAGCCCTTAGACATTCGGCCGTTATGATTCAGTAATTATTTTACACTTCTATCTTCTATGTAATACATAGGACATACAAATATTTCAGTTTGCTGCATATTTTACAGGTTTTAGAATTACAAAATTGTGTTTAAAAAAAATTAAAAAATAAATTAAATAATAGTAAAATGAGAAGGGCTATGAACCAAAAAGCGAAACAGTTTAAAAGACGATGACAATAAGTGTCGAAACGTCGTTTGTTTTTATCTTGTTTTATCTATGTATTGTTCTAATATATATTTATACATTTAATTACATTGTCATCGTCGTTCTTATCGGAAATAAACTGTTTCATTATTGACTCGTAACCCTTCTCATTTTACTTTTATTTAATTTATTATTTGAGCCATTCTACATTGTTTTTTTTTTTTTAAATAAAACTATATATTTGTCAGTATTACATATAAAAAAAATGCAAAAGTACATTTTTAAATTGATTTTAAAAAAGTAACGGAAAAGTAACGAAAAGTTATTTTTCAAGTAACGGTAACTGTAACGAGTTACTTTTAAAAAGCGATAACTGTAACTAGTTACATTTTTTACTCGGTAACGAGTAACTGTAACTAGTTATTTTTAAAAAGTAACTTTCCATTCCCTGCTGATATATTATTAATAAAGGTGCCAGTACAAAGTGAATACTGATACACGCCGAGCCACCGAGATTGCTGAGAAAGCATCCTTGGTCGCTAGCGAGACAAGCAGTTACGGCGACGGGAACGAAGGCTTTGGGGAGGAGGGGGAGCGAGCGAAACAGCGAGAGCACAGGCTCTCTCGCTCTGGTCGTTTGTTTTCAAGCCCCCGAAACGTTTTAGGAAAAATATTCGAATTGACTTTATGGATTGCAAAATCCTTTTACAGAACGAAATTACGCAAGAAAAGACATCTTGGTAAAGACGAATTCACAAGAAAATTGGAAAAAAAATTAAAAAATTCATTGTTTCTGGCATAGTTTTATTTAATGCTCTACAACGCCATCTATCTCAAGACGACGCAACTACTTCAAACGCAATTATGGTTCTGTCAAATTCTATTGACTTTCTGAATCTTCGCATAATGTGATTTCTATTTTAGGAGAAATATTTTTTCTGCGCATTTAATCTTGGTTCCGCAAACTCAATATTGTTCGTTCAAATAATCCGATGCCTGACGCTTATTTTCAATCTGTGATCTCTAAAACTTTTATATTAAGTGAATGTTAACCTCAAGTGACAGCTGTACGTGTCAGAAAAAGTGAATTTTTTTTCCGATTTTCTAGTGAAATTAGGATTTCCAATATAGTTTTTCGTGCGTACTTTTATTCTGTGAAAGGATTTTGCAACCCGTAAAGACAATTCGGATATTTCTCTTTAAATAGAATCGTGATAAAACACGACGATTTTAGCCATCTCCTTAAGAACGAATTTGTGGCTCGTAGCCCTGTTTCCTATTATTACAAAAAAAATTTTTTTCTCCTATCAGAACATGGTGAAATTCTATTTCAATCGGGCTTTTAATCGTTTGCTGAATGAGGATGATTTTATCTTGTCCAGAATATCCATCGCATCATTAAAATAGCATTTCTAATATACATTAATTTTGCGGTTTAGAATATAATATGTGAGTTTTATGTTATACAATTGTTGAACATATATCTGAGGAGGGCTGAATCATACAGCTGAAACATGTAATGTTAAAGTAAAGTTTACAATTAAATCGTTGTATTCCATTATTTTATTTGAAATTTTTGATAAATTATTTCTATTAATTTGACTCTTACCAGTCCTTTTGTATTACACAATTGTCATTTTCATTTATAGAATAGTTAGAAGAATCACGTTATATGTAAATAAAAATTATATAATTATAAAATTTCACACAAAATTATATACATATATTAGAAGCATCCAAGATCGAGCCTGATCATTACGGCGTGTTCTCATCATTATTTATTAGTTTAAACTCTCACGGTCCAGTAAAATTTGATATTGTTTGTTTATGTCGCCTGAAAATAGACTAGTAAATAGAATAGTTATTTGTACGTATATGATTGAAGAATATTACTAAGTCCTTGGTAGTCTAAACGCTTAGTATGCTCGCACGGAATATCAAAGGTCCGGGTTCGATTCCCAGTTGAGGTAATATTTTTCGCAATGTAAATTAATTATTTACAGGTTTTTAATTTGTCAGTCATAGATCTTAATATGTCATTCAACATTATTAAGATCCAAAATGTTGTGAGCATCAAAATTGTTAGATTATTGGTCTATTTACCTCGTGATAGTACTGCGGTAGTTTATTAGAGTTTGCGCTGTAAGGCTGAAAAAATTTCGGCACGCATTTAAGAATCTACATATAGTATATAAATTCACACAAAATTATATATAATATGTAATATTAGAAGCATTCAAGATCCAGTTTGACCTTTACTGCATATTCTCATCGGTATTTATTATAAAATTTTCTTGAATTTTATAATTACATGATGAAAGTTTCACATATTGAAAATGAAAATGACTACGTAATAATGAAAAATTGATTTTATCATTATTTGTTTTCCTCCGAACCGTAAAAAAGAAAACGTTTATCTGAAACATTTTTGCTTGTCAGGCTCAGTAATTTATCAGAATGAAAAAAGTAAACATGACTATCTATGATTTTTTTTACATAAAATATAATTATGATTGCAATATTTTTAGGAGTCAGATTTGATGTATGGAAATCGAGACGAGCAGGGTCAATTATTGCAACAAGTATTAACAGCTAGCGACACTGATGCGGATGAAGAAAGAATACCAGGAGAGGGACCAAAACCAGTAAGTAATATTTTATGAATTCAGCTAACAATGTTCTTTGAAAATTTCTTTATGAAGTTATTTGTATTTTATGTGAAAACTTTTGAAATGTAATTAAATAGATTTGTGTATGTACGTGAACTGAAAGAAAAAATTGATTAAACATAGTATAAAATTTTTAATTGACTGCAACAGCCAATTTTAGTTGCATTAGTCTATCCAAATAATGATATTGCAAACTAATACAACCAAAAATTGGCTTAATTCTGCAGCCAATTAAAAATTTTATGCCATGTTATATTAGGTCAATCGGAAAGTTCCTATTTTTTTGCAGGAAGTATGATTTTATTTAAGAAACAAAATAAAAAGTACATCAATCAAAATATTGTCCATCGTTAGCAATGACTTTTTTTCATCTTTCGGGCAGAAAGCGAATTCCGCTGCAAAAGAATGACTCATCCTTGGAAGCTATCCAGTCAAAGACCCATTTTTCGACATCTTCATAAGAATTAAAGCGTTTCTCAGCAAGTGCGAGTGCCGAAACAAGTGGTAATCGAAAGGGGCACAGTCTAGTGAATAAGCCGCATGAGGGAGCACTTCTCAGCGAAGTGCTTCCAATGTTTCCTTAACAGCCTTAATGACTTGAGGTCGTGCGTTGTCATGAAGCAAAATCACTTTATGTCATCTTGGGGCCTATTACGGTTTTCGGATTGGGCGAAAATGACGAAAGTGAGAAACTCACCCAATTACGGTTAATTTCACCTCGTGAGAATACGAAATTATTCGTGTGAGCGGGCTCGGCATAAAATTTCACCGTGAAAATGTGAAATCACGCAAGAGTGACAAAGAAAGACGCAATACCTTATTCTGTTATTCATATAATGAATAATTTAATGTTTGTGCTTGTGCAACAAGAAGAATATAGGAGTAATAGGGAATGTAAACAAAATGTAAACAAGATTAATAATTTGCGTATTATTATATGTACTTATTATTATACATTTATCTACTAAAACTAAAATACTACCACATTACTGATAAAATCTTATATTTTAACATATATTGACAGATAATGTGTAGTACTTACTAATACTTTTTTATTGCCGCTATTATATCGTAGGCGGCTTCGTGCATAATCTTCATTCATACTCATATAATTTAATAAAATTTTTTTCTGTTTTTCTGTAACGTTCATCTCTAAAAGCCTAACCTCACTAATATAGTTAAACTTTAATCCGACTGCGAATCGTCCGCCTCACTCAAGACTTGCAAACTGTTTTGTTTGGTTTGGTTTCGTGAAAATGTGAGATTACTATACTGGAAGTGCCTAGTTATCTCACATTTTCACTCAACAATTCCGTAATTGGGTGACCAAAGTCACGTGATATGAAAATGTGAAAAGTGATTAAATTCACCGAAAAACCGTAATAGGTCCCCTTGTCTCATATTCTGGTCGTTTTTCGCGCAATGTTCGGCTCAAAAGGATTATCTGTTCTCAGTAAAGATCTCCTGTGACTGTTTGACCAGATTTCAACAGCTCATGGTACATTACGCCCTTTTGGTCCCACCAAGCACAGAGCATGGCCTTCTTCGTATGAATATTGCGTTTTGGAGTCGATGTCGATGGTTGGCTGGATCGCAGATGGTTTTCCGGCGTTTGGGTTTATCGAAATAGATCCACTTTTCATCGCCAGTCACAATTTGGTGCAAAAACCCCTTTCTTTGTTACCTAGCAAACAGAATTTCGAAGGTGATTTTTCGCCTTTTAATGTCTCTTAACTTCAATTCATATGGGACCCATTTTCCTTCCCTGTAGACCTTTCCTAAGCTTTTAAACGATCGGAAATAACAGATTGAGCACAATTTAATGCTTCTGCATTACATGATAGACATGAGTCTTCATCCACCAATGCCTGCAATTCTTTATTTTCAAATGCTGTTGGCCGTCCAAAACGCTCTTTGTCATCCACGTCAAAATTATCACTCTAAAAATGTCGAAATTATTCTCTGCATGTTTTATCAGACGGAGCACTATCACCATAAACTTCTATAAGCATTTAATGAGCTTCAGTTGCAGTTTTCTTCCATTTGAAGCAAAAGATTAACACTTCGCGCAAATGACGTTTATTTGGTTCAAATTTCGACATCTTCGATGCAGTAAGAAACATTATTATTGATGCAAACGTATACTGAATTTTATTGACAGATGATAAAACTAAAAAATTAAGTTTGATTTAGACATTAGAGTTATCGACAATTTCAGCTATAGATACTCGCCACTAGATGGACGGAACTTTTCGATTAACCTAATACCATCTGAATTGCTGCAACAGTTAATTTTTTCTTTTAGTGTGTACATTTAATTTTATGCAAAAATAAATATAAGAGGAACAACTTGATGTTCTTGATTTTGACATTATTAATAATGTCAAGGTTATGACCTTGAACAATATTCAAAACGTTTTAGCCATCGAACATTTTAGATAGTGCTGATGTTGAAAATACTGTAAAGGCCTTGGAGAGTACTTTATAAGAAAGAATTTTATTGTAATATTTTGAAATATTTGTTGAAGACGAATATAATGAAAAAATTCAAAATTACTATAATATTACTATGAAATGAGCCATTTAAAATTTTATAACTTTGATTATCTTATTTTTCATAACTTTTATATGAAAAGTTTATCTTGGAAATGTTTTATATTCAGAATAATCGACTGCATCAATTGAAATGAAAAATTCTTTGTATAATTGTGTATGTACATTATACATTACAATGTAGTACATATATACCGGGTGTCTCAGACCATCCGTCCAGCCTTTTTATCTCCGCAGGATAAGATCCAGTCAAAAATATGTTCACAAACCAAAGTTGTGGGGTTTAAAAATATCTATTTATTGATCATATCAGTTTGTGATTTTGGGTAGCTTTGCCAAGGTCATACGATTTTTTAAATCCTATATTTTATTTTAGAATTTAATAGCCGATGTCAAGAACTTTTTAAAATCCTATAATAAAGTATTTTTTGATTTAGTAAGTTTCGAGAAAGATTAAAGGTTACAGTATCGCCTTTTCTCTGTTGCGACGCACGCACGCACATACGCACACACACGATATTATATGGAAGTGGTTTCCTAAAATGTAAAAATAAAGAAATTAAAAAAACAGATTCAAAAAAGAAATTATTAATCTTTATTATAAAAAATTCCGTATTATTAAAATGTACAGAGACTAAAAAATAGATATATTTTACACAAAATGAAAAATAGTTATATTTTTAATTTTTCGAATATCTATAAATCAGTTATAGTTTTTTTTTCGTGTTGATGATGTATTCAGTATTGGATTTGTAACAAAAAGATATAAATATTTAGTTATATATTGTACAGTAATTATTATTTTATTATTATAAGTTATTTTAATTATTTACTTTTATTTTTGCAATATTTTACAGATATTCTATGTGCTTGAAAATACATATAGTTTGTACTAAAGTCATCGTGTATAGTTCGGAATATTTTATTAATGATATTGCACCATTCTGATATAAATTGCTGCGCGAAATAACGAAGCATTTCATTTTGTATATCAATACAATAAAATTTAGGAATTGTCTCTGTAAGAAGATTTATAAGTTTTTCCCTTATTTTGGTCTTATGACAAAAGTTAGGAAATCGCGTTTCAGCGATTTCTAGAACATGCTTTAGTATCTCTGTTGTATTGTTGTCTTGTAATATTGTAACGTATTCAGTGCATTCCATTTGTATTTTTTTTTAAGTATCGTGAATCTTATAGATCCATATGACAATTTGTAACGATGCACCCCGCAGTGCATCGTTCCGACCAGATATCAACCGCTAAGAGCGATAGATATTTCGCGATATAAGAAAAAATGAAAAGATTAAGCCATGTTCAAAAAAGAATCCTCTCAAAAATTCAGACCTTTAATCTTTAAATCTTTAAATGTTTATCTAATCAAAAAAAGATCTCCAAAAATTTAAACCTTTAAAACTCTAAATGATTAATAATAATATTTATATCTTTAAAAATTAAATAATTATGTGATAATAACACCTCAAAAATTTAAACCTTTAACACTTTAAATGATATTATCTAATATAATGTATTATCACGAAAAGTATCTGATATTAAATGTGCCAGTTCAAAGTGAACATACATAAAGTATATTTTCTATGTTTAATAATATGTTACCACGAAGAGTAACTGATAGATTATTCAAGGTGCAAATTCAAAATGAACATACATATAAGTAAACATACATATAAGTAAAACATATTACTATTTGCATATTATAGTTTTCTAGAAAATAACTGCAATATGTTATTCTTAGTGCACAAAATATAAAAGTCGGTTATTGAGATTTGATTTGAAATTTATACTAGATCGTACCAATAAAAAATAATCAAAAAATAACGATTATATATTATGGTTCTACACTGATGAAGGCTCTGTGAAGCTGAAACGTTTGTTATTGGAATTTTTATCGATGTATCATACAATGTTATTTTAGAGATTATATTAATTTTTGATCTTTTGATTGTATAATTGTTTATGATTAATTACAACTTATAATTGCTCGTAACGGTCGTTATCTATTATTTTGTTTTTTAAAAAATAATTACTTGTAATTTCATAGTATTAATTTGTTAATGACTCAAAAAAGAACATGGCGGCCTGCTCTCAAAAAACTTCCGATGGATGAAATAAATAGTTGAAGTAAAAGTTATAAAAATGATTTAGATTAAAAGCAGCCTATCAAATAACCATCATAGTTATCAAATATGTTGTTTGTCATTTGGTTCACAAAGTGCAAAATGTAACAGTGTTTCGATAATGATTAATTTAAATATTCGCATTAACCTAGACATCGATTGGCAGAATTGAAAATCAAAGAAGAAAAAAGTTACATTTCTACATAATTTTGTGCATTTACTTCGTTATAGAGCTTCTAAAGATACGGTTCTAATACAATATTTTTTGTACTTCACCCACCCACAGGAGAGGGGGGTAGTTTTGAACAGTTTTTCTTCTTAGGCTCATATTATTATTATGTAATGAAATTATTTAAATTTTGGTAAACCTTGACAAAAGGGGACCACCTTCCGATGACCTTGATCTTGATATATGTTGTCAAGATCATGATCCTGAGTGACCTCCAACAAGTTTTAGCCGTCGCTCGTCCTTCGTTACAAAGTTATTAACCATAGTTTTAAAATAAACGTTTTATTTCTGCTATACACGTATGATATCAAGTATTATTTTATACCTTTCTCTGTTCAGAAACGTTAAACTTTCAACGCGAAGTTACTTTCACCCTCCTCCCCCTCCTGCCAAGGGGCACACGACTTTCATCATTGTACTGTTGCTACGACTGTATTGTTGGGGGAGACCTCTACCAATGGGGCGGGTGCGGGAGGGGGGCGGGCCACAGGCCCGTGTGTGTGTGTTCTACCAAATCGTTTTACGTTGTACAGTGTTTGCATGAATGCAGTAGATTTCGCCCCCCGAGTGTCGAATTTTAAATACAATCATGGACCTAGTTTACACCCAGCCGTTCAATCCCGATTGACTTCGAAGTGAAGTGGATTTATGGAATATTTACACTGGATTCGCTCTACTCCGTTAAGAAAAGAGGATTGAAATCAGTCGAAACTAATCCGTTTACACCCAAGAAATTTCAGTTCACATCAAAGTGAATCGGGATTGGACGGCTGGGTGTAAACTGGGTCATGGTAAAGATACAATCATACAAAAATACATCACATACGCGCGCACGCACACATACGCACGCATGCACGCACGCATGCATACACGCACACACGGGGGTGCAAGGGGACGGACCTAGAGATCCTATATGGAGAAATGGACCAATGCCGATTGATCCGTGATTGGCTCTGCCATGATGTTGTGAAAGTGCCGGATGTGAGAGTGAAAGAAGCGAATGTGAGAGTGAGAGAAGCGTAGTCTGCTTATGATTATAAGAAGTATTGTCAGAGATAAAAATTAACTTAGACGAGTCTCTTTTACAGTAAGTTTAAAATCATCAAAAATATATCACTAGAACTTTTGGAAAATATATATATATACATAAAAATTCATTTATAAATACATACATACATTTTATATTTATAAATACATACATTTGTTATTTTTTTTCATTCTGGCAATTCAATTGATTTTTTGCCAACAATCTGCACAAACTCGAGATCGTATGATTTATCAAGTCTTGTTAACTCACATTAAATATGACTAATATGAGGTTAGAAATCTGTGTTATTATGCGATAAGTTTTCACCAAATAAATAAGTAGTAAAGTCATTGTTTAAATATAAAATATCACTTCAGATTTCGTATCACTGTGTGTAAATGGAAAGCAACTTTTTTATTCGAATTTAATACGTTTTGCATGTTTTTGTCTATTTTGTTTGTATTATCCACAATTTGAGTTAACAAAGTTATAATAAACAAGTAGTGTTACGTGATGTTTCGAAATTGGTGTTGATATATTGGCGCGCATTTTCAAGATCACGTGATTTCCGGTTTCACAACATCATGCCGGACATTGGCCCATCTCTCCATATAGGATCTCTAGGCGGACCTACGACGTGCCCCCCTCCCGCACCCGTCCCGTCGATAAAGGTCTCCTTCAACAGTACAATCATAGCAACAGTACAATCATGGAAGTCGTGTGTCCCTTGGCAGGGGGGGAGGGAGGTGAAAGTTACTTCGCGTGGAAAGTTTAACGTTTCTGAACGTTAGTCGTGCCAGAACGACAGGGGATTTGCGCGCGAGACTTTGAGTGGTTCGGACGTGTGCCTGCGGCGTGCTTGCCTATTATCTCGTTCTTGGCTTTCGCTTTGCGTATTTTCATCGCACGTTAGACGCTTTGCGTCCTTACCTATTCCTTTACCTTCTTCCTTGTTCCTTTTTCGTTGTCTTGTTGCTGATTCCCCCTTTTTCCTGTCTATCTTTTCTCCCGTTTCCTGCGGTGGTGTCATGTCGATGGGCTTGCCCGTGGACCAGGGCACCCTCGAGCCGGGAGGGAATCATAATGTGTGCAGCAAAAATCTCAGCAGTTATGTACCTCTAAAAGACCTCAACTCTTTCTTGGAAAGAGTCAGTGTCGTTTCGAGTAAACCGAGAAAATCTCCTTCTCGTACAATGGACTCATCGACGCCACGCCATTTTGAATTTTCTACAGACAACGGTTTTTCAATAATGACCCGCAAGAAAAACAAAGGTAAACTTCCCACTGGGAGTACTAATCAGTGCGACAATAAAAATTTTAGCATGAAACAAGATAGCATAACCTCTTCGATTCCGATGAAGACTGCTCTAGAAAATCTCGTTAAGTCCCGGTTCTTCCCTCGTCCTTGTGGGAGAACAAGATGTAGAACAAGAGTATATTTCTGATATAACTATGAGTGAGGATGAAGCCCATCCTAGCGAGTCTTTCGATCCTATTCATCCGTCCAAAATAAATCTCGCGTCCGAGGCTACGGAAGATAGCCTGCCTGCAGTTCGGACTAAGCGCAAGCGTGTCTCTGAGAAGGAACTGGGGGATCCCCCGACCAAAATAACAAACGGCTCTCAGGATCGACAATCCTCTTCACCGGTATGTAAATACTTACCTAAAGATTTGCCTCCATATATGGTAGTCATACAAAAAGAAACAGACAATGATGGCATTCGTATAAATCCTATTATGGTTAGCCGAATCATTGGTAAATACGTCGGTAACAGCATAACAGAAGTAAAATCCATAGGACGTAACAAGGTTTCAGTATTTCTTAATAATTATGAAAAAGCTAATAGTATTGTACAACTAGATTCGCTTAAATCGCATAAAGCCAATATTCCTGCTTTTAGAGTCATAAGAGCTGGTGTCGTCAAGAATATACCGATGGACATTTCTGAAGATACAATTCTCAATGAATTCTCATCGCAAGCCAAAATTCTTTCAGCAAGACGACTTCAGCATAGAGTGAAGAAGGAGGGTAAGGATGAGCTTCTCCCATCTCTATCTGTCCTTATGAAATTTCAAGGTCAATTTCTCCCACGTGCCATCACTTACTTGCACGTCTCCTTTCCTGTTCTTCCCTATATTCCAAGAGTATTAATGTGTTTCAACTGCTTTCGCTTCGGGTATATTAGCGCGAATTGTAAGGGGTCTGCGCGGTGTTCGAGATGTGGTCAGAACAGACATGAAGACTCGGAGGAATGTCCTCGACTTAATCTCCCCCCTAAATGTTGCAATTGTGGACTCGAGCACTTTCCCTCTTCCACACAATTCCCTTTATATGTCAGACAAAGACAAGTATATAAATATGCTGCACTTGAGAATGTTTCGTATGCTAAGGCACGCTCTAAGCTTGGTATCTCCAATCTCTCACCTTCCTTCTCCTTCTCTTCATCCCCCATCCCTCATTTGAATGAGTTTCCCCTCTTACCTCCCCCCTCCCGTTCTCCTCGCTCCCCTCTCATGCCTATCGATATGGATCCTCTTCTCCTCCTTCCACACAGAATTTTTATGACATTAATCCCTACGACATCCTAGATAACATTCCTGAGTTCGGTGCTTCCTCTTCTCATGAATTTTATCCTTCTTATAGTGACTAGGTACGTTCTTCCTTCCTTCATCAAAGTAGTACCCAACCTCTGAAAGCCAGAACCAATAATTTTCCTCAGCCTCGATCATCTTCTAAAAATGGACACTCGTACCAAGATCTTCGTAGTGCTCACAATGCTTGCCTTATGGTTCCCAATGGTAGATGGTCTAATGTGTCTCGTGACCTTTACCCCCCCTCTCCTCTCAACTCTCCCCCTCTCTTGGTTATCTCTCCTCTTTCCCCCTCCTTCCTTTCCTTCTTCGTCTCAACCGCCCCCCTCTAACCCAAATCCTCCTAATTTGGGACTTTCTCAATCTGAATTTTTGAATCTATTTGGACTGATTTCGAGTCTCGTTATGAAACTTGTGAACAATAATTGTCCCGAACAAGGCAATCTCGTTTATCAAGACCTTCAGCACATTCAAG
Organism: Cyphomyrmex costatus; assembly: GCF_001594065.2. Lineage (NCBI taxonomy): Eukaryota > Metazoa > Arthropoda > Insecta > Hymenoptera > Formicidae > Cyphomyrmex > Cyphomyrmex costatus. The sequence continues at coordinate 39,445 of NW_017275209.1, forward strand.
AAATCCTTGTGGATCTTGCCAAAAAACTTTATGATAATATGCCTCTCTGCTCTATAGATAGCAATAACAATTCCTCTCAATACCATCCCTTTAGAATTGCCTTTTGGAACTGTCGCGGAGCATTCTCAAAAAAACCTGAAATTGAAACCATGGTTCAAAATCTGGATATACTAATTCTAGCTGAGACTTGTCTAAGCCCTCGACACTCCTTTTCGATTCGCGGTTTTGACTGTATACGACATGATTCATCCTCTTGTGACACCAGGGGTCTCCTCATTCTCATCAGACAAACTATTCTCTATTCGATCATAGATCCGTTACCGTTATACTTTCATCCGTACATAGACTCCTCGCTATTAAGCTATATTCTGGCAATTCTTATTTCTCGATTATTGGTGCCTATCGCCATCCTAATCTCCCTCTACAAAAAGATACTTTTAACTTACTTCTTCAATTTTTAACTCGATTTCCTTCTCTTATTTTAATAGGCGACTTTAATGCGCATCACTCACTTTGGGGCTCACACAAGAATAACTCAGCGGGTTTCGCCCTTTGCGAGCTTGCGGAGTCCCTTAATTTGTTCTGTCATAATCCAAATTCCTCTCCCACTTTTATCCCTCACCCTTCTAAATCTTCCTCCACGATCGACCTTGCCTTCTCCTCCTCGGATCTCTCCCCTCTCTGTCTCTTTTCTATTGATTCGGACCTTTTCTATTGGTTCGGACTTATGGCAGTGATCATTTTCCTATTTCTCTCTCAGTTAACGAAAAAATTAAATCTGTTAACTTCTTCTCGAATAGAATTCGTCTTTCGAATATGCAATGGAGATGTGTGGCGGATATATTGGAAGACACTGCTCTTGCTATCTCTGAGGATTCCCGCTCCGCCTCTCAATCTATCTCCTCTGAGGAAGGGTATCAGGCGTTTATTCAGGGCATCATGTCATGCATAAGGGATACTAATCATTCCAAAAATAAATCTAAAAATTTTTTTGTTAATTCAAAGGGGCGATCCTTGCGATCTCCCCCCCCCCTCCCCGGCTCCCTGGTGGACCCCGGAATGCGATGAGGCTATCAGAGAACGCTCTATTTCTCTTAAAAATTTTAAAAGGCATCCTACCTCGGATAACTATGATATCTATAAAGCCACTGTTCGTAATACACGTAAATTTCTACATCGCGCTAAACGTAAGGGATGGAGGGAGTTTTGTGAGAAGCTTGATGCTCTCACCTCCTCCGCTGAATTATGGAAAATGCTTAAACGCTTTAAAGATCGCCGACTTGTCCCTGATGGCTCTGACTCATCAAATAAAGAATAAAGAATCTTCTCAAATCCTTCTGCAAGACGCTATTCATCAATTATGTCCCTCCTCCTGTTCCCCCCTTACTCCAATCATACCTGACTACTCTAATAATTCTAACACTAACTCTCTTGCCTGGTTGGATCTTCCCTTCTCCTTGAACGAGATTGAGGCTGCATTAAACTCGGTCAAGACATCCTCTAGTCCTGGTTTGGATCGAGTCGAATATCGTCTTTTGAAACTTCTTCCCACCAACCTTCTCTCCTGTCTACTTTCTGTATTCAACGAAAATAATGATATTAAATTACGGTATTAAAACAAGCCAACAAATTAAATGATGACAATTTTTATTAAAATATTCTATAATTAAAAATGAGAAACGTTTCAACTTATACATAAGTCTTCTTCAGTCTCCTTTATAAATGATACATGACAAAATAAAACGCAACGATAAACGAAGTACGGTTAATCATTCAAACTATAGTCCATTGAGTCAGCAAGTAAAATATGAAAATTGTTTCTCAAGCCGAACAAAGAAAATTATCCGCATCGCAATTCTGAATCAACATTATTGTATATTAGGAAACAACTTGAAAATTATAGATCAAATTGAAACTATTAAACTTACGGCAAATTAGATGCTATGTATAATTTTCATCCTTCAAGTGAAACAATGAAAGTGGAAAAATGGTCTGACTGAACGACAGTTATCACAAGAATAAAAGAAAACAAACCTCTATGTTTGACATATCATATAATGTATATATTAGGGTGGCTCAAAAAAAATTTTTACGCGGCCGCCCCCCAGAATTGTAAAAGATGCAAAAAAAAGAGACCCGTATTTTTTTTTTTTAATCGGTTGATATTTAATGGTGCCGCCGAGCCTCTGAAGTTTCCCATGTATTCTATATGGGAAAAAAAACACATTTTCGTAGATTCGATAAAAAATTGTTAAAAATGTCTGGTTTTTTAATCTGCAAATGATATTTCTCTTGAGAAATGTTCAAAATATGAGATTCTGGCAATTATTTATTACAAAAAATTATGTTAACTATGTTTTACAGTGCCGCAGAGAACAAAACGCATGCAAAAATCGCACTTTTATGTTTAAAAGTATTTCTAGTAATTTTCTCGCTAATTCTCGCACATAGATTTTTCTTTTTTTACCGACAAATGAATTGTTACTAATGATTTCTTGTATTTTATAATTGTTTAAACAAATTATTGTTGTTACATTTATTTATTCTTTCATAACTGAGCTATAAATTCGCAGTTTTTTTCTGAATTTATTTTAAACTTGTTACTCAGGAGTTTTCGAGGTCGCTGATTTCGAATCCGATATCAGTTTTCCAAAATTCAAAATGGCGAATCGAATATGGCGGAAGAATTTTTCAAAAACTGCTCAGATTCATTTGAAACTTGTTATAGGGAGGTTTTTCTGGGTCACTGATTACGAATCTGATGTCAGTTTCTAAAATTTTTCCAATAGCGGATCCAATACAGTGTGAATTTTATAAAATATTATATTTAGTTAAATATTAATAGAATAAAATATTAAAAAAACAAATCAATTAAAGAAGACTCTTCGAAAGTTTCATATAACAAGAATAATAAGGCTAATAGAGAGTCCTTTCAGCTGTTATTGGTACGATATATAAGATATGTTAAGATGTGAATATTATATACTACGTAAGTAGTTACCCCCCCATTGCGCGCCGAACGTTCGTCGAACTTAAAACCCAACTCTAATCAACTACCGTAGTAATATCACAATTATTTTTTGATGCATTTAGCATCTAAAAATGGATCTTAATAATATGTTGAAAGACATATTAAATTCTTAAATTATAATATTAAAGTAGAAATAAATCTGAATCTAAGAAAATTGAGAATTGTAAAAAAGAAGTGAATATTAAAAAAAAATTTTTTTCTCATTTATCGTAATTTTTTCTCATTTATTATAAATTACTCTTATAAAAAAAAAAAACAAAGCAGATATTAATTCTCATCAATTAATTAATCTATTGTTCGATAGAAGGCAATATTCAAGAACAATATTAAATTTTATATACCTATGAATTTTTTAAATTTTACTCGTCAGAATAACGTTTGCGTTAACGTATAGGAAACAATTTGAAAATTTGGTTTAAAAAAATGTTTTTATAAGTATATTTACTAGAGAACTATCTTAACTTAAGTTTATAGAGTGATATGTGTAATATTTCTAGAATTGTAGAATTGTAATAAATTAATTGCAATAATGAAATGTAACAAACGTTTATTATTCCTCAACGTATATTTTTAAATAATACTTAAACTAAACATAAAATTGATAGAAATACTTTTAAATATAAAAGTCCTTTTTCTGCAAGTATTTCATTTTTTGCGGTCCTATAAAACATAGTTAACGTAATTTTTTAAATAAATATTTGTTAGAATCTCATATTTTCAACATTTCTCAAGAGAAATATTGTTTGCACATAAAAAAACAGACATTTCTAATGATTTTTTTTATCAAATCTACGAAAATGTGTTTTTTTCCCATATAGAATACATGGGAAACTTCAGAGGCTCGGCGGCACCATTAAATATCAACCGATTAAAAAAAAAAAAAAAATACGGGTCTCTTTTTTTTACATCTTTTTCAATTCTGGGGGGCGGCAGCATGAAAATTCTAAAAAATTTATTTTCCTATGTATTTTTGGGCCACCCTAATGTCCATAATACGTATATTATTTCAATCAAAGGTATGCCCAAATTGATTGCAATGTTCCGATAAAACTGAAAGTCTTGCTGGATTTCTTTTAATATTATATTTATGTTCTTTTATTCTCGTGATCAATTTCCTTTTCGTCTGTCCTACATATGACGCATCGCAATGATTACGCAATGATCTACTTTGTAAACTACATTATTCTTTTGTATCTTTTCTGTGCTATCTTTATGAACTTCAATAATTTTATTAAATTTATTGATGCTTCTAATTCCTATGGTGAATACATCTTTGTTTAAGCTACCAGTAATAGAATTTGTAACTTTCTGAATATAAGGTAATATAAAAAGTTTCTTATTAAGAGGTTCACAATGTGTAATTTGATTTTTATTGTGTGATGTATGTAATTTATAATTTAATAAATGATCAATTCTTTTTTGTATTTTACTGAATATAAGATGTAAGGGATAATTGTTATTTAATAATGTTGTGATACAAAACTCAATGTTTTTAATATGAAATTCTGGATTAGACAGTAATAATGCTCTATCAACCATGCCATAAATAACACCTATTTTATGTGATAAAGGATGATTTGAAAAAAAATGATAGACATCTTCCAGAGAAGGTATCTTTATGATACCAATTTATTTTTAAAATGTTGTCAATGTTAATGTTTAAATCTAAATAGTTTAAAGATCTGTTGTTTTCTATTTCGAATGTAAATTGCAATCTATTATGTATGCTATTAAATACTTCTAAAACTGTGTAAATTGAATCTTTATGTACCGTCATGATAATATCGTCCACGTATCGAAAATAAAACAAATCGTTTAGTTGCAAAATATTTAACGCTTTTTCCTCTAAGTCCTGCATGACAATATGAGCTATGATGAGAGATAATGGTGACCCCATAGGAGTTCCATACTTGTTTGTATATTTTGTTATTAAAAACAAAGTATGTCGAATCAAAAATAAAATTGATAGTTTTGATAAATTTTCTTCTAAAGGAATCTTAGTGTTAGCCATGATTGTTTGCCATCTTTTCTTTATACTATCAATAGCAAGATCCAGAGGAATATTAGATGAACATCGAAACAACATCTAAGGAAATCAATACGTCTGAATCATTAATCTGTTTGCCCTCCAATTTTTTTAAATAAATCGAAACTGTTTTTAATATATTTACTATCATAAGTTAAGCTTTTTGAAATGATGTTATGTAGATGCTATTCATCAAAGAACAGAAAAATAGAATTAACGCACAAAAAGATACGGAAAAATTAGACAAAACTTATGATCATTTGTTTAGGTCATTACCCTCAGAATAATATACCATATATACATTATATGATATGTCAAACATAGAGGTTTGTTTTCTTTTATTCTTGTGATAACTGTCGTTCAGTCAGACCATTTTTCCACTTACATTGTTTCACTTGAAGGATGAAAATTATACATAGCATCTAATTTGACGTAAGTTTAATAGTTTCAATTTGATCTATAATTTTCAAGTTGTTTCCTAATATACAATAATGTTGATTCAGAATTACGATGCGGATAATTTTCTTTGTTCGGCTTGAGAAACAATTTTCATATTTTACTTGCTGACTCGATGGATAGTTTGAATGATTAACCGTACTTCGTTTATCGTTGCGTTTTATTTTGTCATGTATCATTTATAAAGGAGACTGAAGAGGACTTATGTATAAGTTGAAACGTTTCTCATTTTTAATTATAGAATATTTTAATAAAAATTGTCATCATTTAATTTGTTGGTTTGTTTTAATACCGTAATTTAATATCATTATTTTCGTTGTTTTTAAAACATAACAAGCGTTGTTTTTGTAATTACATTTTTATTTGTTTATAAGTTTCTATATTCAATCTATTCTATTCATCTTCCTCCTTTCCTCCCCAATGGCATCACTCAATAGTTCACCTCATCCCAAAACCCCACGGCAAAGGATTTCGACCAATTTCTCTTACCTCCTGTGTCCTCAAAATCTTTGAACGTATGATCCTCAATCGACTTTGTTGGCTATCTGAATCCCCCTCCTCCCCTCTCCCTTTTGTCTTTCCGGATAATCAGTTTGGATTCCGTAAATTTAGATCTTGCCAAGACAACTTGATTTCCTTTACTGCTCATGTTCATACCTCTTTCATCAAAAAACACGATACTATTGCGGTCTTTATAGATCATTAAATCAGCTTTTGACAATGTTCTTCCGCATATTCTAATTCAGGATCTCATTTCTTTGGCTTCCCCCTTTCTTTATCAACTTTATTAAAAATCTTATCTCAACATGCAATATTCAATTTATCATTCAAGGCTCTCTCTCTCCCCATTTACGTATCTCGCAAGGGCACTCTCCAAGGCTCAGTTCTCAGTCCGACTCTCTTTAACATATATCTCAGAGAAATAAATGACCATCTTTATAAAGATACTTCTCTCCTATAATATGCTGATGACATTGTTATTTATTTCTCTAACTTAAATCTAACTGATTCACTTATTTCTATTAAGAACTCCTTGAACAGCCTTCAGCAATATTTAAGCGATAAAGGCCTTGAAATCTCCTCAAACAAAACTCAATTAATGGTCTTTACTAAAAAAACGAAAACCTTGTCTTGATAACATCAGCATCACCCTCCAAGAGACCACCATTTACCCTTTGCGTTGCGTGAGATTTCTGGGGGTCTATCTGGATCCGAAACTCTCGGGATCCAAACATATGGAATATGTTATTTCCAAAGGCAAACGTGTCAACTCTGTTTTGTCATCGTTGAGGGGAACATGGTGGGGCGCTCACCTCTATTCTCCTTAACATTGATAAAGCTCTGATTCGCGCATCATTTGAGTACTCTTCTATGATCTTTTCTCTTAAGAACAATCAGCTAACTACGAAATTACAGCGAATTCAAAACCAGGCTATTCGTCTTGCTTGTGGATATCGTATTTCTACTCCGATAAATGTTATTCACGCAGAAACTATGATTCCACTTCTCAAACACAGATTTGAGCTACTAGCTGCCAAGTACTTCCTTAAAATAATTTCGCTGCGCGACCATCCGGTCACTATCAAAATGCATCAACTGTGCGACTCTCTCCCCTACTCCTCTCAATCTTCTTATCTCAGTAATCATTTTCCAGCAGTCTTTAAACGCATGTGGTCTCACAAGCATTTCCTTTATATTTCCTCTGCGCTTCCTTCTTACCTTAATTCTTTTACCTCTACTGTCACTACTACTTCCTATCTCACTCTCTCTCGAGATATCCTTGACAACCTATCCGACATTCCTCCTCATACTCTCCAGCTCATCTTTGCTGAAACTTTTGCAAATTTGCGAGCAACTTCACTTGCGAGAAATGCCGAACAGACGATTGGTCTGAACGCAGCCGGGAGCCGTAATGCGCGACGAAACGCGGGGCGACGCTGCGCGGAGCCTCCGCTTACCGGTAAAACGCGTCATATCTCGAAAATTATTGCTCTACCCATCTTGAACATTAGAAACTTTTTTGTTCAGAAAGAGTCGTACTATTTTATAAAATTTTTTAAATTAAAATCAAAATACGCGATCTTTGAAAAAAAAAGACTTTTAACATTAATCTTGAAAAATTGTAACTACCTAACTTTCGATTTGCACGGCGTTAGCTCGTCGGAATATTTGTCCGAGGATTTGAAAGAGGTTCGATCGGTGGGAGAGTGTCAGGCAAGTAAAGTCTCAGACAGGTGCGTATAATAACCAAACAATTCACTTTATTTAAATTCGACGAAATGGCTTATATTCTGCCGGAACGAAATATAAGAAACGGCTTAGCGCCGAGACAATCGTCAGGTATAGCGGCGTGCGTGTGTGTGTGTGTGTGTGTGTGTGCGTGCGTGTGTTGTGTGTGTACGAAGCGCAGTCGGTGCGGTGTTTATTTGACACTGCAGAGCGGGTGTGTGCGTGTGTGTGTGCGTGTGTGTGAATCGCAATCGGCGCGGTGGATACTGCGAGCAGTGAGTGTAAGAGCGTGAGCCGCGGGTAGGAATGCGAGGGAGCAAGTGAGAGCGAGTGAGCGGTGTTGCTCGAGACGATATTATGACGGGTCGCAGCAAAAAACGGACGGCTCACTATGCTCCCTTTTTCTTCCTCGCGGTCTCGGCTAGCGAGGCTGATCAGCTGTGCCTGGCTTATATTTAGAACTGTCAATACGGCAGTCTGTAATGCGCGACGCGTGGTTGTTCGGGCGTTATCGCGGATTCGCGTAGATGCGCTAAGACGGGCGATGACCAGCGGCCGAGAACGCTCGGCAGAGGTGGAGAACTCTCCACCCCGGGCGACTGCTGGTCGATCGCAGTGCGTGATGCAGTGGTTGTTGCACGTTGCACCGAGACGGCTGCCGAGAACGCTCGGCAGAGGCAGAGCACACTCTGCCCCTCGGTTCTTGCCGTTCGGTGCACTAGGATGCCTGATTAGAGACCTGTCGAGAACTCTCGACGGAGCTAGAGTACGCTCTGGCCCGTTTTCTCGGTGTCGTGTAGGCTTTCTAGGATTTCGGGATTCGTTGTCTGGAGCAGGTCGGGACAGGAATCACCTCTTTTCTCGTAACGCGGCATTTTTATACGAACGAAAATGCCGCGTTCGTGGTTTTCCGTTTTCGCTCGCGTTTTCCCGTGCTTTGCGGTGTTCGGGTCTGAGTCCCAAGAAGTGGGAATCCGCGGCGATCGCTCTACTTCGGTCTCGATCGGCGGTGCTCGGTGTTACGCGGCCGTTACTGCCGCTTTGTACCTGCGAATTATGTTTGCTATTTTATCGGGCGCTATGCGCCCTCATCACTGCATCGCAATCAGCGATGCAGCGGCGTTCGGCTGGGTGGTGTTAGCCAAAACGATGGGGGATGCATCGTTACAAAATTTTGATAAATTTATCAATTTCATTAAATATAAATGACATATTCTTAAAGTATGCGAAAAATGCTTTCAAAATCACCCCTTACTTTTTAAAATTCGTTTATTTCTCGAGAAGATACAGACTTGCAAATTAATCACCATGTTCAACACGGCGAAAATTTGAACCCCTACTACTAAGCAACCGTGTGAACTGGAGTCTTAAAATTTTTACTGAAGCTTCAGTATCAGTAGGACTATCGATTATAAAAATTTCAAGAGGATTGAAAAATTTTCATTTTTCAGGGTGGATCACTTCATGCGAAATGCCCCATATACGTTGGCTCTGCGATTTATTCACCACAGATGGATTTGACCTACATGTGTAAGCTCTCTTCGTACGCCACGATTTTCACCGCTGAGGCATGGGCCATATATAATGCCCTTTTATTCGTTCTTCATAACAACATAGAACGGGCTGTTATCGTATCTGATTCTAAAAGCGTTCTTGACACGTTGAAGGGTTACTCCGACAAAACAACTGCATTATTTTCTACATTAGAGCCCTCATTGAAGAAGCAAAATTTAACAACACTTTTATTACTTTTATCTGGATCCTGTCTCACTGTGGCATAGAAGGAAATGAAATTGCGGATCAACTTGCCAAAAGAGCCATCAAAGAAGGTATTGACTCTAACTTCAAGCTTCCGTACTCGGATATATTCACCATACCTAAAAGACAGCTGGACCGTAATTTTGATCTCTACCTGAAGAATTCATCCTCTCATAAGGGTTGCTACTTTTTCGAGAACTGCTACAACAAGGATAGCAAGAATCCTTGGTTTTACGGATCTCGGCTCTCCCGCGTCATGATCACCACCTTCAATCGCCTAAGAAGTAATCACTACAACCTTAACTTCAGTCTTTTCCGGAAAAATTTAATTGAGGACCCTTCCTGTCCTTGCGATGCATCTATCCAGGACCTTGTGCATTTTGTTTTTCATTGCCCGCTCACTGATGCTCATGCTGCTCCTCTTAGGAATGCCTTACGTGACCTCATCTCAGAACCTATTCAAGATCCTTACTCCTCTATTATTCTAGCACTTAATGCACCTTCCTCTAAAATTATCCGTCTATTTGTTGCTTTTACCCATGCTTGTGATCATTCTCTATAATTCAAATTTTCGCGGCGCTCTTTCACGGACTTCGTATCGGCGCGCATGCGTCGATACACAGCATGGACATCCCCTCCCCATCCCAGCGACAAACGTCGTTTGTCGTTTATCCTCCCCGTGAGAAACACAACCTTCTTAGATTGCGTTATCCGAGACGACGTTTCCGTCTCCAGGCGCCCACCACAATTCAAGCAATACTGCATCCCTAAGGCTTGCAACCTATTTATAAGACGTGACCTGGCCGTATTGCTTCCGCTTAATGTAAGGAGGCAGGAGCCAATAACTAGGAAGAAGAAGAAGTGCAAGAACGACTATTTTTCAGGGAAAGGTGTAGAATGGTACTTAATATCATACATGTATAGCATACGTTAATTTTAAAACTATGATTGTTAATAACTTTTTAACGAAGGACGAGCGACGGCTAAAACTTGTTTGAGGTCACTTTTAGGGCTCAAAGGTCATAACTTTGGCCTCTCTTTTTATGCACTTTTACCCGCTTTATTATGTTGTACAGTGTTAACTACTACTGTCAAAAATGACATAACACAATCCATTTGTTGATGTGAAATAGTTCTCGCTTCGCGTGGAAAGTCGAAACCGTGAAGTTGTATGCCCCTTTGGAGAAATGATACATCGTTTTTAAAACTTTTTTTGTTTATAACTTTCTAACGAAGGGCGAGTGACAGCTAAAATTTGTTGGAGGTTACTCAGGGTCATGACCTTGACAACATATGTCAAGGTCAAGGTCATCGAAGGGTGGTCCCCTTTTGTCAAGGTTTACCTAATTTTGGCTGCGTAAAGTGTCAAAGCGTTTTTATTATTATTAAGGTCATAATCAAACAAACAATCGTATGCATTGTCTTTCCGTGCTCATAGTTTTTCCGTGTATTTTTGTGCATTGATTTTTGTGCCATTCCGTTCTTTAATAAAAAGCATTTCTGAAATCAGTGTCTTATTATAGTGAGACAAGCCATGTTCAAAAAAGGATACTAAAAAATTTAAACCTTTTTATCTAATAATAATATATTACCATGAAAAGTAACTGATATATTATTAATAAAGGTGCCAGTACAAAATAAACATACATAAAGTGTATGCAACTTTCGGCCGATTTCCGAATCGCTTCCGCATTCCGTTGTTCCCCTCATCTCACCTTACTACGCGCGGCCCAAATAGCGCACGATGCTCGAGCGACATTTGATCTGCGCGCGGGGCGGAGTACTGATCAACTCGTTTTTTGAAACTGCAAATTATCTTTCTTAATTGTTAATTATACTGTTTTAAATACATTGATCAAAGAGATTTTATTCATGGACTTGTTCTTTTTCTTTTATTTTCGACAAGGATTAATTATGCATACGACACCAACTTGTATTGAATTTTACTGAATTGAAATTATACTTAACGAAGAATTTTTGTAATTGTTATTCTAATGTAAAATAATTTTTAATTTTGTTACATTGAAAATGACCCGATTAGAGTCGAAACGTTTGTAGGTATATGTATGATTGTTTAAATTAAATAGTTCGTAAATTTACTTGGCTCTTTGTTCTCTTCATATTTACTTTGTTTTTAGACATATAATCTTATTATTAATTATTATTAAAGATTATTAAATTTTGCACACACTAGATAGATACTATCTGTAAGGGTTTTGCTTTTACACTGAAGAAAAACCTCATAGATTGTTAATATTAGGAATACAAACAAAAAATTCAATATAAAAAATGCTTTATTAATAAAAACATTAATAAAAACAATTTAACATGTTTTAAACTAATTTTGTTCCTCGAACAATATAGAGCTGACTGTGTAAAGGGAAACATTTGTCTTTCTTACCAATCTTTATTAATTAATGATTAATAACTTTTTAACGAATAAGGAGCGATGGCTAAAACATTCTGGACTTTATTCAGGAGAATTTCCTTTGTAACAATATGGGGTCAAGATGTTCCACAAAAAGTGAATGACTACCATAACTTCTTTTATCATATTATATGTATATGTTTTATTATCGAAGTGTAATAATGAATTTTTTCTCAGATTGTACGTAAAACTGGCACGATGATGTCAATATCGGGAGCGGATGATACCGTTTATTACGAATACAAGAAAGCTCCTGGTTCATCAACGGCAAATAAGCATCCTCTCTTTAAAAAGTTTAGAACATAAGTAGTACGATTGTCTTAATATTTTCTCAACATGACAAGTTAATAAATAATATATAAACGATTTTGTTACTATCTGGTTTAGTTCGTATAGTTCACATTCTGTTTATCGCTTGTAATGATAAAAGAAAAACTCATTTTTGTATAGTTTTTGGGCTTATATATATAATGCATGTACAGTAACTTAGTTAAAATGAAAGATTATTATAAGGTGATTAAAGCTTATAGCTCCGTTAGTTATGTCGAATATTATCTGTTTAATTATGAGGTTGACGGCGGTGTAACTAACTTAATTGTATGTAATAGAACAGCTGATACTATAATTTCTATTTGTGTTGATCATGAGAGATGTTATTTTTTACTTTTTATTAGGGTGACTGGGACAAAGCGGTATACTTAATCTTTTTCACGCCTATTAGTTCAGACTTTTACCATGGCAAGACGCTATACACACACACAAGCATGAACCCATGTCTGTGCGCTTCCCTTCTACCCGAAAATGAGCACACGGACATGAGCTTGCATTTGTGTGTATAACCAGTAGCGTACTACCAGTTTTGCTAGCCACCGACTAATTCGGTGTCGCTACCCATCAACACGGAGTTCTTGGCTGAGTATTCTGGAGCCTTAATAAACATAAAATATTAATAGCCTTTGCATTTTCAAAGTCTAAAGTTATCAACTCATAGATTGTAGATATTTATAAAGTTTTCACTTTCCACTATTTTAAATAAATTTTTGTCTTCACATTATTTCAGATGTTTAAAGCGAACTGAGTAACACTTTTCAATGTTTTATTGTACTATATGTATATGTATATGTACGTATACATATATGTATATGTATATATAATTTAAATCACATTAAATTAATTGTTAAAATATATAAATATAAGTATTACATATATATTTATGTATTATACATATATACATATATAAATCAAATTGAAAATATGTACATAAACGGTACATTTTTTCTTAATTGCAATTGTATTTTGTTTTAAATGAATTACGTCTTTGAGAAGAAGGAAATTATGTAAAAATATGTATGCGTCATTTAGAAAAGTAATACTTGCTCATAAAACATACACATATTGCTACATATAGCTACATATTCCTAAGTAGCTTTTTAAATAACATTTTACATAATAATTTTTTGACTTTAAAAAATTTTTTATACAAATGTTAATAATTTAACAAAACGTGTTAATTGTGACATGCTTCTCTCCTATAATGTTGAAAATTTTAAAAATGAGGAATTTTTTTATTACACTTCCAGCAAAAAGTGACAAAAAAAATGACAAATGTGACGTATTTTTAACAATTGTAGCAATTTGTAGGAAAATCGACAATATCAATTAAATTAATTTTTTGAATAAAATTTTTTCTAAATTTTTATTTTTACGTACTTATATTTTATCTATCAGGAGACGCGGTAGTGCTTCCGGCCATGTTCAAAAACGGAAAGACTACAAGTCTCTTATCCCGAGTCACCAAGTTCATTTTTGGGGGGTGCATAACTACTAAAATATAAAAAATGTTGAAACGGACGTTATATGTCCTGAAAGGCGGCATCACCACGAGTAATTCGACCCAAAAAAATTTTAAATCGGTCGAGCTGTTTTGAATATACTTTATCTTTATCAGGAGACGCGGTAGAGCCTCCGGCCATGTTCAAAAAGTGAAAGACACTACAAGTCTCTTATTCCGAGCCACCAAGTTCATTTTTGAGGAGGTGCATAACTATTAAAATATAAAAAATGTTGAAACGAACGTTATATGTCCTGAAAGGCGTCACGAGTAATTTGACCCAAAAAAATTTTAAATCGGTCAAGCCGTTCTGGAGATACAAGCGGTCGAAAAGTGATGATTTTAATGCAAGTTTCTGTCTGTCTGTTTGTATGTATGTCCGTATGTCCGTCCGTCCATCCATCTGAAATATGTAACTACTTAACATCTCCTCTCACCTTTTACTCACACCTCCACTATCTTCGACCCGCCGGACCTCCTTCCCCCGCCTTTCTCCCTCCCCCACCATCCACCTCCGCCACCCCTCTCTTTCGCCGTATTTCACTCTCTTTCGTTATTACAACTTTTTAACATCCTCTCTCACCTTTCACTCGCACCTCCACCATCTTCGATCCGCCGGACCTCCTCCCCCCGCCTTTCTCCCCCTCCCCACCATCCACCTCCGCCATCGCTCTCTTTCGCCGTATTTCACTCTCTTTCGTTATTACAATTTTTTAACATCCTCTCTCACCTTTCACTCGCACTTCCACCATCATTGACCCGCCGGACCTCCTACACCTGCTCCTCCTCCTCTCCCACTACCCACCCCGACCGCTCATCTTTCGTTATTACAACTTTTTAACATCCTCTTTTACCTTTCACTCACACCTCCACCATCTTTAACCCAACGAACCTCGACCCCCTCTCCCCACCATCCACCTCCACCACTCCTCTCTTTCGCCGTATTTCACTCTCTTTCGTTATTTTTTTATATACAGGGTGTCCCAGAAAGAGTGTCAAAAATTATACGAACAGGTAGAGCGGACTGAACTGGGTCGAAAAGTCCTCTACCGTTTTGCAATTTTCGAAATAGTTAACGAAATAATAATTGGTAAAAATTATCGAATACGTGCGTCCACCCGGCCTACTACTGCCAACAGTGTACGCCCATGATAGTTCGATGGCGCGCGGATCGCGGAGATCGGGGATTGCGTGGTAAGCGCGCCGCTGCACAGTGGTTTGAAATAACGAAAACGTGGCAAAAACTATAAAATTAAAAATTCGAAAATCGGTGTTATTTTATTATAAGTCGAAAGCTGAATATATATTTCTATTATAGTTTATACAAAATCATTTTATTTTACCTTTGGCCACGTATAATTTAAAATTGATATTTGTTAAAATTTTTTTAATTACATTTTTAATGCAATTTGTTTGTGTTATTTGATGGAATTGGAAAATGATATTAATCAGGCTAGTATCTTGAAGGGTAAGTAATAAAATAAATATGATATGAATTTTTTATGATCGGACCGTAAGTAACATTAAAATAAAATAGAATTTGTTAATATTTTTAGACTTTTAGTTTGCTTCCCAGCACTTCCCAGTAGATTTTTTTTTTTTTAAATATAAAAAGGAAACATCAAACTTTAATAACAAATAAGAAAAATTTGCCACTTTTTACCACTTCGGGAAATATTACATTTTTTGTAGGATGTGCCATCTATATTACTGACTATACCATATAATTTTTGTATAAAAATTACTTTTTCCTCTTTTACAGATTCGAAAATTCTTTACTAAAATTAAAGATGCATTAAAGGGATCCTAAAGTCACGGCCGAACTTGGTCGAGGTCGGTTTTGGTGATCCTGTTAAAAAATCTATGTCAGACGGTACTGCGCGCTCAAAAAAGGGCAGAACTTATCTCTCTATCTCTCTATCGCCTGTTACTTTTCTCTCTCAAATTCCTACGCCATATACCGCAATACATACCGTACCATCTTCATGGACGTCAACTTTTGCGGGGAGTGTGTGGAGTACTCCACACGCCAGAATTTTTCATGTGTGGAATTCCACATATGAACTATTTTTTGAAAATAACTAGTGTTGAGTAAAAATAGAAAAATTTTTTTGGAACTTTGTAACATCTCTCGGAGATGTTATTACGATATTCTTCGAAAAGATAAATCAGAGAGAGGCTTAAGTTTCAGAGTACACAAAAAAAACTAATTAAAGTATTATTAACAATACCGGTGACGACGTGTACTGCAGAACGTTTTTTCTCTGCCTTGAGAAGATTGAAAACGTATTTACGTATTTTGAATTCATTAGCTGTATTTCACGTGCACTCCGATATTGCTGAGACTTTAGATATAGAAGCACTTATGGATGAATTTATTGTAAGAAATAAGAATTGAAGTTCAACGTTTGCTCTAAATGATTCACGAACTTAAATATACACTACGCACAACAATTAGAGGATCACTTTAAAACCTACAAACTTTGTCGATATTTAAGAAACTTTATCTCTGCTTCCAAAGATCGTAGGACATTTTTTCTGGTCGCGCGCGTTTTAAAGGGTGAAACTTCTTCTTTAAAACAGTTAATATAATATTTGTCGTCCCATCAAACGGGACTTTTTCACGAAGACCAGAAGCAGGTCGTGTTAAAATTCTAAAAATTTTGCGACTTTCCAAATTTTCACGGGCAAAATACGAACAGGCCGAAAAATCTTATTACATGCGTTTTATAGTTTGAAATGTTTCCTTTAAAATGAGACCACGATCATTACTCTAGCATGTCTAGAAGCTGAGTTATCAGCTTCCAAAGAGAACCTTACATTTTGCAAGATTTTAGGTATTACCGCCAGCATTCGCGTTACCCGATGTGCAGGGAGGATGCTTGGTCGGAATTTGCACATCATGTGTCTGTGTGGTTGTGTGGGGAGGGGTGGTATGTGTGGGTGTTGGTGAGTGGGTGGGTGGGTGCACGGGTGTATGTGTGTGTGCGTGTGGGTGTGTGGTTGTGTGGGTGTGGACGAGTGCGTGCGGGTGTGTGTGTGTGTGCGTGCGCGCGCGCGCGCGTCTGAACACAGAGTCAGAGATAAGGACCTCGAGGTTCGTCAGTCCCTCGGTATTTTACGACTCCGAACTCTCTCTGTTCTGTGTGTGCGTGCGTGCGCGCGCGCGTGTTTGTATGTGTGTGTGTCTGTGTGCGTGCACACAGATTGAGATAAGGGCCCCGAGGTTTGTCAGTCTCTCGGTATTTTACGACCCCAAACCCTCTCTATTCTGTGTTTCTCGGGGTTCTTATCTCCATGTTCACGCGCGCGCGCGCACACACACCTACACACACAAATGCGCACGCGCGCACGCACACACACACAGAACAGAGAGGGTTTGGAGTCGTAAAGTACCGAGGGACTGACGAACCTCGGGGTCCTTATCTCTGACTGTGTTCAGAGGCGAGCGCGCACACACCCACACACACACACACACACTTGTCCACCCACCCACTCACTCACCTACACCCACACAACCACACCCGCACGCACGCACAAATACACCCGTCCACCCACTCACCCACACCCACCCACCCACTCACCCACACCCACACACCCACTCACTCACCCACACCCACACACCCACTCACCCACACACTCACTCACCCACACCCACACATACCACCCCTCCCCACACACAACCACACAGACACATGATGTGCAAATTCCGACCGAGCATCCTCCCTGTGGTGCACATCGGGTAACGCGAATGCTGGCGGTAATATCCAAAATCTTGCAAAATGTAAGGTTCTCTTTGGAAGCTGATAACTCAGCTTCTAGACATGCTAGAGTAATGATCGTGGTCTCGTTTTAAAGGAAACATTTCAAACTTTAAAATGCATGTAATAAGATTTTTCGGCCTGTTTGTATTTTGCCCGTGAAAATGTGGAAAGTCGCAAAATTTTTAGAATTTTAACACGACCTGCTTCTGGTCTTCGTGAAAAAGTCTCATTTGATGGGACGACAATTATTATATTAACTGTTTTAAAGAAGAAGTTTCACTCTTTAAAACGCGACCAGAGAAAATGTCCTACGATCTTTGGAAGCAGATATACAGTTTTTTAAATATCGACAAAATTTGTAGGTTTTAAAGTGATCCCCTAATTGTTGTGCGTAGTGTATTTCTAAGAATAATGTATTGATATATAAATGTATACTCTATTAATATATTAATTATAAGCTCTAAATCTAAATGGTTCACGAAATTAAATATATGTAATAACAATATATATACAAGAGGCTCCTATGAATAAATCAAATATTAAAATAAATTGCCGTTGAGAGCCAACACAGGATGAAAGTGTGTAATAAAATTTATTTAGTTACATAAAATCGCATACGTTTCGACCTTAGTCCAGGGCTCTATTCTTGAACAAACATCGCATACGAAAATGACAGTTTCGTATACGACTTTCAATAGTTGGTATTCCTGAATGATTACTACGCGATCGTATTCGAAAAATATCATGCGATTTACATCGTATGGGTCCCACTATTCGAAACGATCATTCGTATGCGAAAAATAACCAAAATTCTATTATAATCCGATTATAGTCCAATATGGCGGCTTTAAGAAGATTGATTGATTTTAATGCAATAGATATTTGGGAAAATGCAAATATTTTGTTCAGAGAAAGATTTCAACATAGTGATCCATTTGAGCTAAACATTTTAGAATTTATGAGATCATTTCGTTTAAATAAAGATATGGTACAAAGAGTATTCGATATAGTCGAGGAATATAGTGATCCAATTTCAAGAAGATCAGCATTAGATGCGGAACAAAAGGTAAGAGAAAGCTATATTTATGTATCTTTATTTGTAGAATCTATAGATAAGTGACACACATGATGTTTACAATTTTATATCTATTTTAAATGTAATTTTATGTGTATATATAAATAATCGAACAGTTGGATAAAATATTGTTCCTATCACAGTTAAAATTTTATTATAAGAACATTAAAGATATGATTAATATACTATTAAAAAACGAATATCCTTTAGAGACAACATTTTCTACTATCAATAACAGAATAAAAACTATATCCAATAGAAATAATTTATATAAAAATTGATGAGTAGTTGCTTGTCCGATCATTATACTTATTGGCAGGCGGATTATCGACATATCGCACTCGTGGATCTATTAATTATCGACATGAGTTTTTGTATTCAGTCTATCTTCTCGCCGCTAGGCGGGCTTACTTTTGTATTCGCGGATCTCTGTGCCTCATATTATTATATATTTTTTTTAGAGCACGAGGCATTTTTCGTGTCTGTTGGTTTCATTTGTTTAATAAATCTTTCTCGCATTAACGGAGCGTTACTCATTTTTTACTAACAAAAATAATACTCACAATCAGCAATTAAATAATATTTAAAAAAAACTTCACAATTCTCCATATATAAATGAAATTTCCGAGAAGTTTAAAACAATTGGAAAAAAATATGATTTAGATATTGCATATAAACCTATGAATCAACACATAATATTAAGTAAAGAAAAAATGTAGATAAAATGGAACAGCGTAACATTGTATATGTATAAGATTAAAAACTAAATCGAAATTTTTCATGTAAAAACACTTGGCACTGCTAAATATACAGATATATTATAAATATTATATAGAAGAAGAAGAAGAACTTTATTACCTTCAAGCATACAAAGCCTAAGAAGGGGGCTTGGTTTACAGTTTATCTATCTATCCTCACACATCCATCCATAGTCTGCTCTCGTGCATATTTCCTCTTTATCCTAGTTTACTCAACTAGCCTTCATTCATCTATTAGCATAATACGTTACAACCTTTCCTCTCTTACCTATTATCTACTTAATTTATCAATTCCTCCTTGCAAATTGCAAAAAAATTACCTCTCTAGTCATTCTTGTATTCCTAACTCGTTTCCTTGCTTCACAATTCTATCCTTTTCTATTCCTTATTCTATTTTATTCTATTTCTCGTAGCTACTCTTTCGCTTTTAAATCCGTACATGAAGTCTGTATTCATACCTATTCATAATCCTATTCATTCCTATTCATAATCCTACGCCTCACTCTATCAATCAACTTATCTATGTATACCTTTTACTCACGCTTTCTTTATAAATTTACTTCGCCTAACTATTTGCACAGAATTTCCTTTCTAGCCATTCCTGTATATTCCTGGCTCGTTACTTTGCCTCACATTTCTATCCTTTTCAATTCTTGTTCCATTCCTCGCCGCATTTCTTCCTCTTTTAAATCTGTAACTTTTACTCACGCTTTTTTTATAAATTTACTTCGCCTAACTACTTGCACAGAATTTCCTTTCTAGTCATTCCTGTATATTCCTGGCTCATTACCTTGCCTCACATTTCTATCTTTTTCAATTCTTGTACCATTCCTCGCAGCTTTTCTTCCTTTTTTAACTCTGTAACTAAAATCTGTATTCATACCTATATCTAAAAACTAAATCTATCTTTTATTCTAATTTACTCGACTAACCTCCATTCATCTATTTGCGTTAATCCTACACCTCGCTCGATCAATCGACTTATCTAAACATACCTTTTACTCATTCTATTCCTTGCAACTTTTCTATTCTCTTTTAAATCCGTAACAAAAATCTATATTCATACCTATATCTAAAACTAAATCTACATTTGATGTTATTCTGCCTTAAGCATTTTCTTATCCAGAAATTCTTCGTGTATCCTTGTCCCCATCACGTCTTCATCTCCATTTCTTGTTCTTTGTCCTCATTATTTGAACCTTTTTTAGAATATCCCATAACTTGCCTCTTATTACTTGTACCTCTCTACCGCCTTACATCACGAAACGGCCTGTGAACTTTCGTAACTCCTATTACCGTTTTCCTTTTTTTCTTTACGTCGAAAACCTTATTACAACGTTATTTTCTTGCGTTGCCGCCTCCTTATCTGAATCTCGTTTTCTGGTCCAATCCTTATGAATACATCCTCCTTTTCCTCTAACTATTCTCTTCTTACCTCTGCCTTATACATTATATCGAACACAGGAGATATTATACTTTTTGCGATATAATCGTGATACTCTTATGCAATTCTTTCCATATTCCGAAGATCATGTTTTCTTCATCCTTTATAATCACATTACTATTCCATTCTTGATCCTTCCCTGTACATTCTTGCCTTAAATTTTGGTATTGCCCGTACATTTTCTTTTCCTCTTCTCCTGGCTCATCCTCTTCACCTTTTTTGTTCCTATCTGAAGTGATATCCGCATCCTTGACCTCTGCAACCAGTTACTTTTGCCTAGGATCTGTCCTTCTTTTTCCCGCTTTTTCCGCCGTACCAGTCACGTCCCTCGGCAACATAACCTCCTTATCCTATTTACCTCTTACATTCCTAATTCCTTATCCTACACTTTACAAAACTTCTTTCCTACACATACCCTATACAATCTCATTTAAACCTTCACGTACACACCTTCTCTTTTACCTAAAACTGACCTATTTAATTATTATCGTACAAAACATCGCAGTCCATCTCAACACACATACGCTCACATGCACGCCACCTAACCAAGTCCTTATAAATATTATATACATATAGATATCATATTTGTATAGATATAAAGTATTTATATGAATACCAACAGCCTTTTATTTTTACAGGTCTTTACTGCTCTTCGATTTTATGCAGCTGGAAGTTACCAGTTAGGTATTGGGTGCAATGGATATATTGGAGTTAGCCAGCCTTCGGTAAGCCGTTGTATTCGAGATGTGAATGCAGTACTCAATCATCCCAATGTGTTTAATGAATGGGTTTATTTTCCGAGGAATTTAGAAGAACTTACAACTATACGTAATGCGTAAGAAAAATTAATAAAATTTAATTGTTTGCGCTCTTATTTCAATATGATATTTATAGATTTTATACTGAATATGAATTCCCCGGTGTCATAGGATGTATAGATTGTACACATGTAGCAATATTTCCACCATCAAAAGATAATCAAATATATCCAGAACATGTGTATGTAAATCGAAAAGGATACCATTCCATAAATACAAGCTAGTAAGTATATTGAATATTGGTCGATTATTATTATAATAATATTGCAATAATATTTATATTTTTATGTAAGAATTTGTATATATACTCATAGATAGTATAACGATGATTTTATTATAGATTTGTGATTCAAGAATGAAAATTTTGGTAATTGTTCACTTTAGGGGAGCCACCTCCAACGACCTTGACCTTGACATATGTTGTCAAGGTCATGACCCTGAGTAACCTCCAACAAGTTTCAGCCGTCACTCGCCCTTCGTTAAAAAGTTATGATCAAAAAAAGTTTGAAAAATTACGTTTTATTTCTATTATACAGCGTGACTTCCAAGCGAAATTGATGTATTTTTTGATACAATGGCTTGTTTTTACTCACCATATCGCAATCAATGAATAATTTATTCAATAGTAATAAAATATATAATTATGAATACTTCTGAATTATTTCTGCAATACATGTATGATGTTAAGTACTATTCTACACCTTTCCGTATTCAGAAACGTTAAACTTTTCACGCGAAGTAACTTTCATCCCCCCCCCCCTCCTGCACAGGGGCACACAACTTCTACGATTGTACTGTTGCTATGATAGTACTGTCGGGACAGATCTCTGTAACGGTGTGGGTGCGGGGGGGTGGTCGAAGGCCGCCCTCTTGCACCAGCCCGTGTGTGTGTGTGTGTGTGTGTGTGTGTGTGTGTGTGTGTGTGTGTGTGTGTGTGTGTG
>NW_017275209.1:63449-63749 GCF_001594065.2 Cyphomyrmex costatus
GAGTTGATCCAACGTAACCTCCAGAGTGTGCCTGTGGTAAACACAAGGCCTCTGACGCTCAGAGTGCGCCTTCTTACAGGCCTCTAGGGCGAGCCCATTTTTTAGGCCTCGGTCTTGCAGTGCGAGCCTCTGCACTACGAGGATAAGCTCCCTCGGGAGCCCTCCATAGCCTTTACCAATCGCAGGGACATAGTAGCCGCCAGACTGCCGCGACGACGGAAACGGGGCCCTCCAGGACATCGATCACGTAAGTTTTCCACTAGAACGAATCAGTGAGAAGTGACGAATCTCATTCGGATT
>NW_017275210.1:0-261 GCF_001594065.2 Cyphomyrmex costatus
TATATTTTCAATAAATCGTATCAACATACATTAACATCCTGTGTACAAGACTCGATTAGGCATTTCTCTTTCTCTTCTAAATGATTATCTAATAATAATATATTAACCACGAAAAGTAACTGATATATTATTAATCCTAACATATTATTAAAATGAACAAGTCAAGCCATGTTCAAAAATAGATCCTCGCAAATTAAAAAACCCAACAAATTTAAACCTTCGAAAACTAACCGCAAAAATTTGATCCTTCCTAAATTAAAA
>NW_017275210.1:348-581 GCF_001594065.2 Cyphomyrmex costatus
TAATGTAACATAATAATTTAAACCTTTAATACTTTAAGTGATATTATCTAATATAATATATGACCACGAAAAGTAACTGATATATTACTAAATGTGCCAGTTCAAAGTGAACATACGTTATGTTATTTTCTATGTTGAATATGTTTCATGAAAAGTAAATGACAGATTAGTCAAGGTACAAATTCAAAATGAACATACTTACATATAAGTAAAACAGATTACAATCTGCATAT
>NW_017275211.1:0-14302 GCF_001594065.2 Cyphomyrmex costatus
ACCGCGCGCGCGTCATATGTGATGATACACATGCAACATTAGATATAGATAGATAGAGTGAGAGGATAAATAGAGAGAGAGAGATAACACATAAAGTCGAAGGCCCTCTATTATCGAAAAAACGAGATGGACATTTTCTCTGGTCGACGACGTTGACGACGACGTATCTTAATTTTACAAACGTGAAAATTCACAGATCCGGACTTTGCATCGCGATATCTCCGCTCGTAGGGCACGTAGAAAAAAAATGAAAGCACTTTTATCATACAATTTAAGTTTTTCCTGTCGATTGAGCGTATGTAGAACTTGATCGGTTCAGCCGTTACTGAGATCTGAAATCTCGACCCCGAAAAATTCTCCGTGTCGCGTAAAGGAGGCACGGCAGTGTCGCGCGCTTGGCTTAGCGCCGAGACACTACCGTGTCTCCAGATACCCGTCTCGCGACCACGTTTATCTCTTGCGCCAAAAATTCCAGAATGTATTTCCTCACTTCGTAACTGGCAACAATGACGACGACGACGACGACGACGACGACGACGTTTCTTACAAACAAACAAACACCTAGACACCCATTTCCTCGACGACGAACACCTAGACACTCACTTCCTCGAAGGCGAACACGTAGACACTTACTTCCTCTACGGCGAACACCTAGACACTTATTTCGTTGACGGCGAACACCTAGACACTCACTTCCTCGACGGCGAACACCTAGACACTCACTTCCTCGAAGGCAAACACGTAGACACCCACTTCCTCGACGACGAACACCTAGACACTTACTTCCTCGAAATCAATCACGTGGACACTTATATTTCCTCGACGACGAACATATTTCAATATTTCAATTTTAATATTTGTATATATAATAACATATGTATATTATTAATAAATATTTTATATTATATTGAATAATATTTTATTTTTAATTGTAAGGTTGAAATCGCGCGCGCGTCATATGTGATACACCATGCAACACTGGTCTGCTGGTTAGATATAGATAGATAGAGTGAGATGATAGATAGAGTGAGATAACACATAAAGTCAAAGGCCCTCTATTATCGAAAAAACGAGATGGACATTTTCTCTGGTCGACGACGTTGACGACGACGTATCTTAAAAAAAATTGAAACGTGAAAATTCACAGATCCGGACTTTGCATCGCGATATCTCCGCTCGTAGGGCACGTAGAAAAAAAATGAAAGCACTTTTATTATACAATTTAAGTATTTCCTGTCGATTGAGCGTATATAGAACTTGATCGGTTCAGCCGTTACTGAGATCTGATTATCTCGATCCCGAAAATTCTCCGTGTCGCGTAAAGGAGGCACGGCAATGTCGCGCGCTTGACTTAGCGCCGAGACACTACCGTGTCTCCAGATATAGAATAATTGACAAACATGTGATAAGTTGTGCCCCAGCACTTAGTTTTATTTAAAATATATTAGGGGAATTACATTATAAGTTTTTTTATATACTGAAGATGGTCACATTAATGACCGAAACGTTTATAATTATGTAATTTTAGTTGTATTAAATATACGAGATTTTCGCTACTTTTAACCAGCGTGTGGTATATGCTCCTTCTTCTTATTTTTATTTTCAACTCAACCACTTGATTTTTAAATAATTTTTAATTTGTGAGTAATGATTTTGTAAATAATTTATTTGAGAATTTATATATATACATACATTTTAGTTTTTGACCTTTATTTTTCTACTAGAAGATAGAATTCTCTGTTATATTTTTTTACATTTACTGCAAAAATCTGCATATAATATTGTATAAGTATAAAAAAAGTCAACAAACAAGGAGAAGAAGAAGCCAATAACGGTCAAAGCTATAGATCACAAATGCTTATTAAAATTATGTGTGAATTTTTATATACTATACGTATGTAGTCCCCTAAATCGCGTGCCGAAATTTTTCCAGACTTACAACGTAACACTAAACAACTACCGCAGTAATATCACTTTAGTTAAATTGACAAGCAATCTAACAATTTTTGATGCTTATAGCATCTTATTGGATCTTAATAATAAGTTGAAAGATATCTTTAAAATTTAACGATGTAATGTTAAAGTAATGATAAATCAAATCTGTGAAAAATAAGATTGCGAAGAATATCACAAGTTGGCGCTTCGTCCCGGCTTCCACTACTGGACTCATCAGTAAGGCATTGTAGTGCCTACCTTAGACGCCTGTTTAGTTATTAAATCAAGATTCTATATATACAGATATACGCGTATCTCAGCACTTGCGAGAAATTTTGCGAATATCGATAAACCTCTGATGGTGGGTCGACGTAGTAATATTCTTCGCAATATTTATTTAAAGTAGCAATAACGTCTTTTTTCAGGCTGACTTAATTTGATAAATACCAGGCTTCCTTCTCCTTGTTTGTTGATTGTTTATTAATTGTACGGTCTTAAAAAGATTTTAGTATTTATAAAAAAATTAAAGAAAAAAATAACGATTATATTTTTTAGTATAGGAACGGTAACGAGTTACTTTTGCAAATCAGTAACGAGTAACGGTAACGAATTACTTTTCAGGAAAAAGAACGGTAACGGTAACTAGTTCTTTTATGAGGTAACGTTGCCAACTCTGAATTAAATATTAAACACATAGTATTTTTTAAATCATTTTTTTTTATATTTGTGATATATCTGTACTTTAAGAAGTATGGTAAGTGATATTAAAAAAATTATATCATAAAAATGAAAAGGTCGAGCCATGTTAAAAAAAAAATCCTTAAAAATTTAAACCTCTTTATCTAATAATAATATATCACCACGAAAAATAACAGATATGTTATTAATTAAAGGTGCCAGTTCAAAGTGAACATACATAAAGTGTATTCAACTTTCGGCCGATTTTCGAATCGCACGACGGTCGAGTGGCATTTGGACTGCGCGCGGGGCGGTGAGGTGAAGAGGACAGCGGAAAGCGGAAGTAATTCGAAAATCGGCCGAAAGTTGCATACACTTTATGTATGTTCACTTTAAACTGGCATCTTTAATTAATAATACATTAGTTACTTTTCATGATAATATATTATTATTAGATAAAAAGGTTTGAATTTTTGAGGATCTTTTTTTGAACATAGCTTTACTTTTTTATTTTTATGATATAATTTTTTTAGGATTTGTTTTATTGTAAAACAATTCAGCGTTTTAATTATTTTTTTGTAAAGTACATGCGTTAGTAAAAATCTCTTTACATGTATAGTTTATTATAACATCAGTCACTATAGACGTCTAGTTGTGTGCCAAAATTTCTCACAGCAAAAGAATTATGTCGAAATTAAATATTAACGAGACGGTTTTGTTACATTAAATGTGTTTAAAAGTCCACTTGGCAGTGTCGATTAAACTACTTTACTCACCCGGTTGCGCAAGGTGTCGTTCCTCCTGAGTGCCTCTCGAGTTTGCTTCTCATCGACTACTTTATCATAAGATCTCCCGCTTTCGGTCACCAACACCTTACACTTTCTCTCCAAACTGTATCGCGATTTTTTAGTACAAGGTTATTAAAAGTCTCTTATCCAACGGCATCACTTCACGAGAGAGATAGAATTAACTTTCATCTAACGTCATTCCGTTTTTATTTCATTTGCAATAAAGAAATCAACAATTTACGTCAAAAAATTGTACAGGAATGTAGAGCTATTCCAACAAATACTTTCCAAATGTTCATTCAGAGTTCCAGAATCGCCTTTATTATTGTTTAGCAAGCAACGGAGAACATTTTGAACATTTGTTATAATAAATGATGAAATTTTATGCAGTAACTTTGCCTTGCTATTTTCTTAAATATCTCCTAAAATAGTGATCGAACAAAAAAATGTTTCATACAGAAGTTACTTGTTTTTTTACGTAGAATAAGATCCTGTAATAAAAAATATACATTTCCATTTAAAAAGATTAATTTGACCTTCAAATGACGTTGAAAACGCCACCCAAATAAAAAATTGAGAGTACCATTCTCTTTCCCCCTCGAAATCATGGAATATACGTGTTTTAACGTTTTTTTGTATCTTTTATATTTTTCGAGATAATCAGCTGGAAAGTTTTTCAAATGAACACCCTGTAGAATCTTATCTATTATATAGAATCCACCTATTATATAGAATCTTAATAATTCCCGTTATTATAAATATTTGACGTTATTATAAATATTTTTGATATATTATAAATATTTATTACATTATTGTTCATTTTGTATGAATATAAAAGAAAAGGTATTTTATTATTTTTTAACAATGAGTGTAAAGCTTTATCAGTATCGCGTCGCAGTCTTTTAAAGTTCTGATATTGTCGATAACGTTAACACGTTTCAACTTTACGGTAAAGCATCGAATGCAGTCTCTCGAAGGTTTCCTTCCGGCGCCACACGCATCTTGAATATCCTGAAATCTCCCACCCTCGGCTAGCCAACACCTTGCGGTACTTCTCGTTATACGCTCGTAAACGAATACCATGCGCGCCGAGTCTGAGGTCTGGTTCCGTTCCGTTCGTACGAGGGGTAGAACCCCGTAGAAGATGGATATCGCTAATTATCTTAAGGTGAAGGGGTCCGTAGTAATAGCACGCGACCGTTGTATTCTACTACCTTCTCTTCCTTCTCCTTCTATATTTGTATCATTCCTTGTTAACGTGTACAATTTCTCATTAAAGTGTTCATGACTTTATTATTAGTCACAAATCGATGTCGATCAATATTACGAAATATTGCTCGAATTATCAAGAGACACGGTAGTGTCTCGCGCCAAGTGAACGCAAAGCGCGAGATCGCATCGTGTATCTTTACTCGAGTCGATGAGTTCCGTGTACCCGAGATTATCGGATCTCACAATAAATGGCTGAATTTATCAACTTTTAAATAGTCTTAATTTAGTTTTATTGTTTAAATTATATTATAAGTATGTTTTTATTGTCTACGTACCCTACGAAGGCAGATATCTTGATGTGAAGTTGAAATTTCGAAAATTTTGACATCGGAAATGTTGTCCGTTTCACGTTTTAAACGACAGACGGCGTTTGTCGAAAATGTTGTCCGTTTCACGTTTTAAACGGCAGACGGCGCTTGCTAGCATATTTTATTTTATATCGATTAGCTGTCAACGTAATAACCATGGTGTAATAAGAAAGGTGAAACGTTCCAAAGTTGCGCAGTAGCAAAACGAAACAGCCAATCACTGCTGGAGCGATTTTGCATAATTATGTGCGTCGTATACGTGTGATCACGTGTGATCTATGAGGCTGTGTTGGTCTATATATGTGTAGTGAATATTGTTGTGTAGTGAATAATTGTTACTTTTATATTGATTAAAAATGTAATAAAAATGCTCAAATTATATCTGTTGCTAGTGGCTTACTAATCTTGTTTATTACTTTGGTTATTTGAATCATCGATGTCGGTAGAGTTATTATTTGAAGGGCCCTCGAGCGCGTGCAAAAGCGAGGAAAACTTTGCTCCAAGTTCTAGGTTTTAACAATCATTTTTCCCGTAATCCTTTTTTAAGAGAATATTTATTACTATTATACAGCTACCGCGAAAAAGTGAGTTTGGAGTGATTTTGTAGCTAGGAAATAAAAATAAAGATACAAATCTTAAATTGTACGTCAGGTTAGGGAACCTGTCATTTTACACGTGCCTCTGGATTTATTTTTATTATTTCCTAGCTACAAAATGACACCAAGCTCACTCATTCGCCACCTCTAATATTAATACATATTCCCTTAAAAATAGATTTGGAATTAAAATAGATTTGGAATTATGCATTTTCGCTCCACACCGGATTGGTAGATACAGCGGGTCACGTGAATATCACGTGATTAGTCCCTCCCCCATCGGCGCAACGTTTCACCTTTCTTATTACACCATGGTAATAACATTAGATAAATAAAAATCAGCGATGGCACAAAGGAGGATTTTTGTATCCTGTTAAAACAGTCAATGTCTTGAAAACTCACGGAAAAAGTGTTTGAGAGTCGATTTTGGTTCTAGGCTATGCTTTGAACTGTACTGTCGCCTCTCAAGCAATGCCGAAGAAGATAACGCATGTCTAGACTTCTCGTTGCAAAAAAGCTGATCTGAAAAGAATTGCTAAAGCTACAGGTATGCAATTTCTAATTTCGCTAACCAACATAGAAGGAGAGGAGAATTTTGATGCCAGTTTTATATAAATTCTCACGGAATTATAATTAGTACTTAAGATACAGCTCGATTGTTAAAGGCATTTTATTGGTTGTATTTCTCACGGTCTTATAAGATTTAATATTTAAATATTGTTTCTTTTTTATTTTAAGGCCAAAGGCACGCACAGTGAACTCTATTATTATATATTAGAGCTTTGTGAGCTCTATTATTATATTTTATTATATTTTTTCTTTTTATATTTTATATATAGATTTATAAGAAATATTTAACATTACAAAATGCGTGATATCTCAACAAAATTACCTTTTTAAAAAAAAGGAAAAAAAAGGCGCCAAGTGTGCGTGTTAGCCTCACAAAATAAAATGAAATCTTTTTAGATTGCGCCAATTATGAAAGGAATATGTTTTCTTGTCACATATATAACATATACTTTATTTTAAAAAGTAAAAGTACAAAAAAACTTGGCGCTGCTAGACCTCAAAAATATATAATAATAAGATGGTTATTAAATAATTCCGAATATGAAAAATAATAAAATAGAGGAAAAGAAATAAGGACTCGTTATATAAAAATAAACAATATGAAGTCAAGGGCGATATAAAAAAAATAATAAGATCTAGCAGCGCCAAGTTTTTTGTACTTTTACTTTTTAAAATAAAGTATATGTTATATGTGTGACAAGAAAACATATTCCTTTCATAATTGACGCAATCTAAAAAGATTTCATTTTATTTTGTGAGGCTAACACGCACACTTGGCGCCTTTTTTCCTTTTTTTTAAAAAGGTAATTTTGTTGAGATTTCAACTACGCGCTATCAAAAATCATAAAAGATTAATATAAACAAAAGATAGCGTGGTAACAAAATAAACGAAAAAGAAAAGACTTGAGCATATACCACAACGCCAGGTTAAATTAGCCGGTTATTAATATATATTTTAATCAGTAAGATTACGTAATTAATTAACAAAATAAACATTTCGGCCCTTAATATGGCCATTTTCAGTATGCTTCTATTTAACATTAAAAGTATACAGATATAAAAGTTTTCTTTAGTTTTTGATACAAATTTGTTATCAAAAAATACTTATGTTATAAATTAGTTAGTCAAAATGTTTAATAATGTTGTAAGTCGAATTAATAAAATATTATTTCTTCGCATTTCTTGATGATATGATGTAAAGTTAAAGACAATTAGGCCAGTCAAATTAGACAAAAAAAAAGGCGAATACTTTCAAGTGATGAGAACAGCTCAATTCCTTTTGGGGGCTGTTGGGGGGGTCTAGTAGAGCTTATTTCCAGATTTGCGTATCATGCGAGGTTGTGGAATTTTAAGGGGTGGGGCGGGAAGGGAAAATCATGTTTTTTGGCCATAACTCGGTCAATTTTGACCGTACAGGGTCCATTAAGCGCTCATTTTGAAGATTTTTTAAGGCCCTACAACTCTTGTATACATGAAACCTAACCTAAAATTAATATTTTCCGAGAAATAAGCGGTGAAAGTGGAAAAAAAATCATTTATCGCGGGATTTTGCATTTATTTCATTTCCGTTAATAGATAGCGATCTGCCATAAAAGAAAAACTTGTAGAGCTCGAAAAAACGAACAATTTGACCCCCTAGTCGATTCGATTCGATGAAAATTCGACCCCAAAGGAGCCTCCCGAAAGTCGCACTTCCTGTCCGTTGTCAATCGTCGGCGACTCGGCGGCGGTGGCAAACGTGCATTTCGAGTGCTCGGGACTCCGCGTATTTTCTGCTTCTCTTTTTTCCCGATTATTCAATTAAAATATGATTAATATCTAACGAATATTTAATTTACAAATTGTAATATTATTATCATGATAGTAATAATAGAGTATTTTTACAAAAGTAACGAAAGATTTTTATTTTCATCATATTCGTAACAAAAATAATGCGATAAAAAAATCATGTGCGGAATGAATTTGTAATACATTCTAGCAGAAAATACGCGGAGTCCCGAACACTCGAAATGCACGTTTGCCACCGCCGCCGAGTCGCCGACGATTGACAACGGACAGGAAGTGCGACTTTCGGGAGGCTCCTTTGGAATCGAATTTTCATCGAATCGAATCGACTAGGGGGTCAAATTGTTCGTTTTTTCGAGCTTTACAACTTTTTCTTTTATGGCAGATCGCTATCTATTAACGAAAATGAAATAAATGCAAAATCCCGCGATAAATGATTTTTTTTCCACTTTCACCGATAATTTCTCGGAAAATATTAATTTTAGGTTAGGTTTCATGTATACAAGAGTTGTAGGGTTTTAAAAAAGCTTCAAAAGGAGCGCTTAATGGACCCTGTATGGTCAAAATTGACCGAGTTATGGCCAAAAAACACGATTTTCCCTTCCCGGCCCCCCCCTTAAAATTCCACAACCTCGCATGATACGCAAATCTGGAAATAAGCTCTACTAGACCCCGCCAACAGCCCCCAAAAGGAATTGAGCTGTTCTCATCACTTGAAACCTCAAATGTATAATTTGACTGGACTAAATTCTTGTATTTCCACGACATAATTTCCAGACTAAATGAGTTTATATTATCCGGTGGATTTTGTTTTCAATATCATTAATGAACGACTTAAATCTTTATTATTAAAAAAAACCTCAAAACAGGATGTTGATTTGATTGTTAATAAAGATGAAGAAGAAAAAAAGATATGGTTCACTATTCCGTTCATGGGTGATATTGCCAACAAATTCAAAAATGCAGTTAAAAATTTAGATGTAAATTTAAACAAACAAGTAGACAATTGAAAACGAAAATTTCCGAACATCGTAATCATATTAAACGGCGGAACACGACAACGCGTTCAGTGATTACTGAGCATAGGTTACAGCACGGTCATGACTTTCGATGGAATGAAGTAGAGATTCTTGATGAAGAATCTAATTACAGGAAGCGCATTGTGTCTGAAATGATTAACATTAAAAAACAGAAGAACAGTTTGAATTTACAAACAGACACTGAAAACCTTCATGAGACATACATTCCGTTGATAAACAAAATTTGACTTTGCGGTGCTGTTTCCTTTTTAGATCATAGCTAATTTTTGTATCGTGCAGACATGTTAATTTCTGTCTTCGTGTCGTTGAAAAAGACTAACGGATTTATTATGGATTTCGACAATCTTGACAGCCTTTTATTTGATAATTGTGTGCTGATGTATCCATTTATTAAGGTTTGAAAACTTAAATTTTAGTTCTTGTTAATCATTTATATATTAAAATATAATGTCGTAATTCCTTTATAGATTTATTATCGATCTACCAATCGTTTATAATGAATTCCTTACCTTGATGACGGATGCATCTTTATTTCATCAATGATTTATCTGCACCATGGTTTTTTGTCTGTTACTTCTGAAGAAGACTCAATCCACAAGTCGAAACATGTAAAGTTTTATAGATTTTATGATTACGGTTATTTATTTTTGTATTAAGTCTGTTCTTGTTTTTTATATATATGTATATTTTTATATCGTCGAATTTATTCTCGCTTTCCTGTCATTTATCAAGGTTTGGAAACTTATATATTGTAGTTCTTGTCAATCATTTATATATAATTAATCCTATTGTTCATATAAAGTTAATGTCTTAATTCTTTTATAGATTTATTATCGATCTACCAATCGCTTATAATAAATTCCTTACCTTGATGTCGAATGCATCATTATTTCACCAATGATTTATCTATACGATGTTTTTTCGTTTGGTTACTTCTGAAGAAGACTCAATCCATGAGTCGAAACATGTAAAGTTTGATTAAGCCTTTTTTTATTTTTGTATTAAGTTCGTTCTTGTTTTTTCATATTTATGTATATATTTTTATATCTTCGTATTTAGTCTTGTTTTTCATGTTAATTTATATTAATTTATTTTATCTTTTTACTATGTGATTTTTAAAGAAATTTTTAATGTTTGACTCTTAATTTGTCTTTTTAATTTCTATTTATGTTTGTAAATTTATCGTTTTTCAGTCTCAACAAGCTCAGTTGTTTCATCCATACACATAAAGATCATTTACCTAAAATGCATAAAAAGAATTTAGTTTATAAAATTAATTGTAAAGACTGTAATGCTTCATATGTTGGTCAGACTAAACGCACATTAAAAACAAGAATAACTGAACATAAAAATGATATACGCAAAAATAATGGTAATCTTTCTGTCATTAGTGAACATAGATTAAATTTTAATCACGAATTTGACTGGGATAATACTGAGATAGTGGATTCTGAAAGATGGTTTTATAGACGACGCATTGCAGAAATGCTACACATTAAATTACAAAATAATAATTTGAACTTACAATCAGATACCGAATTTTTACATAATTCTTACTTACCTATCTTAGACACTTTAAAATGATATACTTAATATGATTCTTTTTATGTCATTGTATTATTGCTTTGTTATTGGTAGTTACTTGTTTACCGTTGTGCGCAGTCTCATTACATACTTGTCACTCTCACATATTATTTTTATCTTATTTAACTATTGTCCGTTGACATTGTATTACTTTTATCTCACACGTATATCAATTATTGTAATTTCTTTGATGTAATTTACATTTACTTTATGGCTGCATTGGTTTCTCATTGGTCCTTTTTTTGTTTTTTACTAATTGTTTTTTTTTTTAATGATAATTATTTTCAATAGTTGTCCATTAATTGCCAAAAAACCATTAAATTTTTTGTCTAATTTGAATGGATACGATGTGTTACTACTCCTGTGCAGTCAATTGATGACCATGCTACGTTAATTTTGAGGATGTATTGTTCAGATCATTGAAAATGGCTCAAATAGAAACCGAAACGTCTGAATTATTTTTATAAGTATATGTAATAAATAATTATTAACTCGCACTAATTACCGCAGTTTTTGACTCTCATTAGCCTGTTTTTGTTTATTGTTTTTGAGTTTACATTATATTATCGTTACATTAAATAAAAATTATAGTATTTAATATAATAATATAATCCTTATAGTTACATACTATATATCCTGATAAGAATCTTATATGTGGTATCGTCTACTCTATTTTTTTGTATAGAGAATGGTACAATATTCAAGAACAAACAAATCGTTATGAAATTAATTTTGGAATTATTGCCTTTATAAACTTCAAACCAGATATCTTTAGGATTGAGAATCATGAGTGTGTAGTGAGGTGAGTTTAGGAGAAAGGGAAGATAAATTTCAGGGAGTTTGTCTGTGTCATTTTGCTTATTTATACCATTAGATTGTTTTTTTATGAATCATTTCAGAAATTGTTCTTTTATAGTATAATGGCTCTGAGTCTAATACATATATTAATATTATTCTAATCCATCTTATAATTATATTTAAGTTGATAATTTCTAACAACAGAGTGATTCTGAAATTTTTTTGTATCAGCTTTATGTTCACACATATTTAATCGAGTTTTTAATTTCCTTTTGTTCTACATATGAACAATTACAATTAAGACAATTTATCTTACAGATAACATTAGTATTTTCTATCTTATTTAATTTATCTCTCTTTTCCTGTTTTAATAAATTTATCAAGACCGTTCAGAAGGTTTATAAGCTATAATGTCCGTGTTATTATAAATTTTCTCGAATTTTTCGGAAATATTATTTAGATAAGGAACTGTGAAATATTTTGTTAATGTGCTATTTGATATTTCTTTCTCTGTGTTATTGAAATTGTGTATTAGAAATTTAATTCTATATATCTTCTTAATTGTTAATTGACGTGGATAAAAAAATCTAATGGATAACCATTATTAAGTAAAGTATCGATTAGAACTGTAATGTTTTTTATGTAAAATTTTGGATGTGAAAGTAAGATAATTCGGTTTTTTAATGACATTATGACTCCTTCTTTATGGCATAAGAGATGGTTTGAGTTGAAGTTTGGATATCTTCCTCAATTTTAAGATTTTTTTTATATAAGTCGATATGATTTTACCATTCTCAAGCCCAATTTTTTCATCCAAGAAATTAATACAACCATTATCATTTTCTTCCAGAGTAAAATTAACTTTTTTTGATATGCATTAACTGTATTAAGAGTCTGTTTGATTTCTTGTTGTGGAATAGTTAACCTAAAAAAATGATATAAAAATGAAAAAAAAGGTCAAGCCATATGTGTTTAAAAAAGCTCCTTAAAAATTTAAACCTTCTTATCTACTAATATTATATCACCACGAAAAATAATCGACATATTATTAATTAAAGGCGCCAGTTCAAAATGAACATACATAAAGTGTATGCAACTTTCGGCCGATTTTCGAATCACCTCCGCCTTCCGCTGCCCTCCTCATCTCACCGTGCGCGGTCCAAATGTCGCACGATGCTCGAGCGACTTATATATTGTTAAAGTCCTTATAAAACACCGAACATGTGACAGCAGTTTGGTAGTACGCTGTCATAACGTTCATAGAATAGACGCAAATATGTATAAATATTATATTTATATGTATATCTGGAGACACGGTAGTGTCTCGGCGCTAAGCCAAGTGCGCGACACTGCCGTGCCTCCTTTACGCGAAACTGAGAATTTTTCGGGGTCGAGATGATCAGATCTCAGTAACGGCTGAACCGATCAAGTTCTACATACGCTCAATCGATAGCAAATACTTAAATTGTATCATAAAAGTGCTTTCATTTTTTTTCTACGTGCCCTACGAGCGGAGATATCGCGACGCAAAGTCCGAATCTGTGAATTTTCACGGTTCAATTTTTAAGAAACGTCGTCATCATCATCATTAACGTCGTCGACCAGAGAAAATGTCCATCTCATTTTTTCGATAATAGAGGGTCTTTGACTTTATGTGTTATCTCACTCTATCTATCATCTCACTCTATCTATCTATATCTAACCATCAGACTAGTGTTGCATGGTGTATCATCACATATGACGCGCGCGCGGATTGAATCTTTATTAAGAATAAAATATTATTCAATATAATATAAAATAATTAACACGTTAAATAGGGCGAATAAGAGTCAAATTACAATTTAAAATCTAAATCTGATAATTTATTCTAATATTATATATTGCGAAGAATATCACGTAATGTTTGGCGTTTCGTCCCGGCTTCCACTACTGGACTCATCAGTAAGGCATTGTAGTGGAAGCCTACCTTATACGCCGTGGTAAGTTATTAAATCGAGATTCTATATAAAGAGATATACGCGTATCTTAGCACTTGCGAGAATTTGCGAATATCGATAGACATCTGATGGCGAATCGACGTAATGATATTCTTCGCAATATTTCTCCAAACTCTAATAATCTAATTTATAAATATCCCCTCTCCCTAATTTTTGCACGCCGAAAGGATTTCGGTCTTGCAACGCAACTCTAATCATCTGAAATATCCCCCCCCCCTTTTTACATATTTGCGCGCCGAAGGATTTCGGTCTTGAAACGCAACTACAAATACTAAATCTAGAAACTTGTTGATTTAACTTAATGAAAAGACTTATAATGTATTTTCCGCATCGTTACAGCCTGCAGTTTGAAAACAAATGAATTGAAGATTTGAAGGACTCTTGATATATAATAATAATTAACACGTTAAATAGGGCGAATAAGAGTCAAATTACAATTTAAAATCTAAATCTGATAATTTATTCTAATATTATATATTGCGAAGAATATCACTACGTCGACTCGCCATCAGATGTCTATCGATATTCGCAAATTCTCGCAAGTGCTAAGATACGCGTATATCTCTTTATATAGAATCTCGATTTAATAACTTACCAAGGCGTATAAGGTAGGCTTCCACTACAATGCCTTACTGATGAGTCCAGTAGTGGAAGCCGGGACGAAACGCCAAACATTACGTGATATTCTTCGCAATATATAATATTAGAATAAATTATCAGATTTAGATTTTAAATTGTAATTTGACTCTTATTCGCCCTATTTAACGTGTTAATTATTATTATATATTAAGAGTCCTTTAAATCTTCAATTCATTTGTTTTCAAACCGCGGGCTGTAACGATGCGGAAAATACATTATAAGTCTTTTCATTAAGTTAAATCAACAAGTTTCTAGATTTAGTATTTGTAGTTGCGTTTCAAGACCGAAATCCTTCGGCGCGCAAATATGTAA
>NW_017275211.1:14756-37425 GCF_001594065.2 Cyphomyrmex costatus
AGGAAGGTCAGCGATACCGACATACTACTTTGTTTTTAGACTATATTTTTTAGACAAAAGCAAAAAATAAATCCTTGGAGATATAAATGTAAACTGGAAAGTGTCTTCTATCAATGCTCTATAGCAATTTTTATAATACTGTTAAGAATTTTGCAATAATTAACCTTTTTATCGAATAAGCGAAAACGAGCGTCAGACAAAATGGGCCCCAAAACTGACATATGCGTATATGGCCACAGAGCATGCGCATGTGACCGCAGTGTGCAGGTTATGTTACGATGCGCGATATGTCGTGATGGGACACATGACGACATGCCGGTTTAGGCTATAAACGATTTTATTTTTAAAACCGTATTATAAGAAAAATAAGAAACAGGAAAATATAAATAAAATAGTTTTAGAAAACTACAAACATATAAAAGGACTTAATATTATCACTACTATAGCTACTATTACATAAACTACGTAATTTATAAAATAACATCATAAGAATTTTGTTTTTACATTTGTAGAATTCGTTTTTAGCTGATTTTGTATAGAAACAAGCCATATCTATATGAATTATGGGTTTTTTCTTCTTTAATTACCTAAACAGATTATGTTTTCATTAGTATTAATGAAGTGCAAAGATTAGTTTACGAGAAATAAGGGGGTGTCACTTTAGGAGACCTATGTCAGTATCGGTGACTTTTCTCTATATATATATCCCATAAAAAAACCTTTTTTTAAAAAAAGAAAAAGACATACGCCAAGTGCATATAAAAGATACTGAACTTCTTCATCAAAAACAGATATGAGATAAATATAATTGACCAAGTGTATTCTTCATTACGCCAGTCACATAAGACAGACCGAAAGTGACTATAATTGTCAACTGGATTATAGTGAAAGCGGTAAAACTGATCAATTACATTTGCTGTTTAGTAGAACTATCTTTAAAAACCTACGTAATATTATCCTTACTTAATTAATTCTAATGACATGTATCATTTGTATAAAAGATTTGATATGAATAGTCGGCGCCAAGTTAAATTATAATCTTTAAAAACTTACGTGATATTATCCTTATTATTTACTTAAATCAATGACATGTATTATTTGTATAAAAGATTTGATATTAATAGTTGGCGCCAAGTTATTCTACCTTATTACTTACTTAATTTTAATGACATTTATCATTTGTATACAAGATTTGATATCAACAGTCAGCGCCAAGTTAAATTTTACCAAATTAAAAAGTAAAACACAAGTGGTACCTTTAATCTTTAAGGACCCATATAGTACTATTATTTAAATTCCACTAAATTAATAAGTAAAACCTAAGTGGAATTATCTTTATCTTCATACAATGAAACCTAAGTATATGCCTTTATATTCTTATTAAAAGATCTTCCTATTCAAAACCAAGAGATTTAATTCTTCTTTAAAAAAATTAGATCACAATTAATTTAAAAATAAAATGAAAAAGATTTATTTAAATACAAAAATTTTTTATGTAAAAACACTTCGCGCTGCTAGATCTCGATGTAATAAAATACAATAACAAAGATAAGAAACACTTTCACGAGAATTAAAGTATTTAGTGCGTATATATTCGTGTATATGTATGTGCGAATGAATTATATCTCAATCCCAATATAATAACGACATAATAAAATGATATATGGATGTAACATTTTGTATAAACGAGATTAGAAACTACGAGAGTTAAAGTATGCAGTCTGTATATGTATATTCGCGCACAGTATATGCGAGTGAAATACATAAAAAAAGAAAAGTAAGCTGTATTTATTAAATGTAGCATTTAGAATATGTTTACTATAATTTTTAAATTATCATTACTCTTACATATATTTGTATCAATTTTTATAGCTTTTAGATAGTTTTCATTGTTTTTCTTATTCGCTCTAGCAGCGCGAAGTGTTTTTACATAAAAAATTTTTCTATTTAAATAAATCTTTTTCATTTTTTTTTTAAATTAAGTGTGATATAATTTTTTTAAAGAAGAATTAAATCACTTGGTTTCGAATAGGCAGATCTTTTAATAAGAATACAAAGGCATATACTTAGGTTTCATTGTATGAAGATAAAGATAATTCCACTTAGGTTTTACTTTTTAATTTAGTGGAATTTAAATAATAGTACTATATGGGTTCTTAAAGATTAAAGGTACCACTTGTGTTTTACTTTTTAATTTGGTAAAATTTAACTTGGCGCCGACTGTTGATATCAAATCTTGTATACAAATGATAAATGTCATTAAAATTAAGTAAGTAATAAGGTAGAATAACTTGGCGCCGACTATTGATATCAAATCTTTTATACAAATGATACATGTCATTGATTTAAGTAAATAATAAGGATAATATCACGTAGGTTTTTAAAGATTAGAATTTAACTTGGCGCCGACTATTGATATCAAATCTTTTATACAAATGATACATGTCATTAGAATTAATTAAATAAGGATAATATCACGTAGGTTTTTAAAGATGGTTCTACTAAACAGCAAATGTGATTGGTCAGTTTCACAGTCGATTAAGTAATTGACGTTGATGAAACTGGCCCAAATGGTTTTTTGTCCAGCAGCACCCACTCTTAGCGCTTTTTTCTACCTTTTTTTTAAAAAGGTAAGTTTATATGATATATACATACAAAAGATACATGTCATTAGAATTAAATAAGTGTATAAGGATGGTACCTCTTAGATCTTTAGAGATAGAATTTTTGAAGACTAATTAATTAAACGATATATTTTATGGGAAAAATCCATATTATATGACAAGATAGTGAAATAAAAGAAGGGAGGATGCAATGTATCGAAGTTAGTATAAATTTATCTTTTACTAAAATATCTAGAAAATTATTTGTCAATGTCCTTAAAAGGAAATGCGTACTAAAAAAAGACAAATAATACTTTATTTGGCGTAATCTTGATTTTCTCATTACTGTGTTTATTTTGTGAGTTGCCTTTTACTATATTATCATTTATTTGTCTGGTAGTTATCTCAAAATTATGTTCTATGAAATAATATATTATTTATTATTTGTCAGGTAGTTATCTCAAAATTATTCTATGAAATAATGTATTATTTATCAGGATATACTTGTAAAGTTATTGTAAAAAATAGATGATAAATAATAAATTATTTCATAGAATAATATTGAGATAACTATCAAATATAAAGGTGTATTATACAGACAGATTGGATTCAGGCCTTTTCTTTTAATAAATCTGAAAATAAAATACAGTATATAGAATTAGTTCTTTTTTAATTATGTAGAGAAAAGAGAGGACAAATATTGGAAAACTTATCTAATACGATATCGAAGAGATTTTTAATATATTCTTGGTAATATATTAGATTGATTTAAAGATTTTAATGAAAATTGGCTCATTGCCCTTATTTCATTATATTAGTTGTTTAATACTTATTGAGTCTTATCATAAATATTTAATTTACGCGGGCGAAATCAATGCGTTTAAATTTCAAGTAAATTAAGGTGACGTTATTTCAGTTTAGAGTTGCGTTTCAAGACCGAAGATAGTTCGGCGCGCAATTTGGGGGAATTTTCAGATAGAGTTGCGTTTCAAGACCGACGATTGTTCGACGCGCAAGTTGGGGGTGGTGGGAAGAGAATACATATACATATATTACTTTGAATAATATATTGCGAAGAATATTACTACGTCGACCTGCCATCAGAGGTCTATAGATATTCGCTAAGATTCTCGCAAGTGCTTTGATACGCGTATATCTGTATATATAGAATCTCGATTTAACAACTAAAACAGGCGTCTAAGGTAGGCTTCCACTACAATGCCTTACTGATGAGTCCAGTAGTGGAAGTTGGGACGAAACGCCATAATTACGTGATATTCTTCGCAATATATTAGATTGATTTAAAGATTTTAATGAAAATTGGCTCATTGCTCTTATTTCATTATATTAGATCTTTTAATAATTTCACGCGGTAATTCCATGAATCAGAAGCGTGCTTGGTGACTTTAAAATTTGTGAACGTAACAAAGAGATATCAGGTCAGCAATCACGTCAGACGGTTACATTAATTCGGGAAGATTCAAAATTCATTTCTTACTGTTTTGTCAAAAAAATAATAACAGGCCTTTCCTTTCAATCTGAATCTGAAAATAAAATACATCACAAAGAATCAGTTCTTTTATAATCATATAAAGAGTAGAGAAAACAAATTAATAGAAATTCGAAACATATCTGATACGATTGGAATCAATATTGTATCTGATAATTTTAGAATCTCTATTAATTTGTTTTCTCTATTATAAATAATTATAAAAGAACAGGTTCTTTGTACTGAATTATAATTTCAGATTTATTGAAAGGAAAGGCCTCAACCAATCTGTCTGTACATATCTTTTACTAAAATATCCAGAAAATTATTTGTACATTTCCTTAAAAGGTAATGTGTACTAAAAGGAAAAACCAAATATAATAATTCTTTTTTTTGCGTAATCTTGATTTTCTCATCACTGTATTTATTTTGTGAGTTGCCTTTTACTATATTATTATTTATTTGTCTGGTAGTTACCTCAAAATTATTCTATGAAATAATCTGTTATTTATCAGGGTATACTTGTAAAGATATTGTAAAAAATAGGACAAATGTAATAGAGACCTGATAAATAATAAATTATTTCATAGGGTAATATTGAGATAACTATCAAATATAAAGTTATATACTGACAGATTGGAATCAGATCTTTTCTTTCAAAATCTGTAATTAAAATGCAACACATAGAATCAGTTCTTTTTTAACAAATTTTATATAGAGAACAGTACAATATACATTGATCAAAAAGTACCGTAGAGAACAAAAGTTGCAAGTAGGTCCGATTTACAGTCTATTCAACAAGAACGTACGGGCTGTTTCTTGTAGATCGCCAACCGTATTCGAAATCAAGCAATCGTTGTCTAATAGTATTATGGCTCACATCTATACCTTTTTTCAATAAAAGATTTTTCGCTCGTCGTAATGAACACCCAGGATTCTTCTTAAATATCTTGATGATATAGTTTTGTCGTCCTTTTTCGTCGTTGACCGTCGGGTGCCACGTTCCGGCAGGTCGTCGACATTTTTTGTTTCGTTTTGTAACGTTTCACCCTCTTCTTGACGAATCCTTCTGACTTTTTCATGTAGCATCCGGCAACTGCATACGACATTTTCGGTCTTTTCGGATGTATGCAAAGAAATACTGCTTCAAAACGACTTGCATACGCAGCACTCATTGTGATTATTTGCTCTGTTACAGTCAAAACAAGTCACATTACTCATATAACCTCAAAGCATTCTTCCGAACTGTTCAGAGAAAATTGGAAAAACCAAACTTAACATCTATACATCATCTATTAATGAAGTGCGGAACCGTACGCTCTTATTGAACAGACTATAGACCACTTTCCTCTATTGAGTGTTCAATTTATTAGGATCAATAAATATGTTGTAGACATTATTTGCTGTGCTTGTGTCTAAATTTTTACATGTGTTATTTATTATAGATAATTGATTACATAGGCTCACAAAAAAATTGTTATTTTTTGTGCGATGAATGCTACTATGATATTCCCATGTATTTTTTCCCGCTGAAACCGAATCCGTAACCCGTTTGACCTCTACACGTCAGTATTTCTTTTTAATCTAAAAAGAACGGTAAGAGTACTGATTAGGGAACCTTCTCCCAATGACCTTGACCTTGACATATGTTGTCAAGGCGAAATGAAGCGTTTAAAATCACAATTTGATTAAGGGGACGTTATTTCAGATTATTAGAATTGCGTTTCAATACCGACGATAGTTCGGCGCGCAATTTGGGGGGAATTTTCAGATCGAGTTGCGTTTCAAGACCGACGATTGTTCGGCGCGCAAGTTGGGGGGGGTGGGAGGGTAATACATATATTACTTTGAATAAATATATTGCGAAGAATATTACTACGTCGACTTGCCATCAGAGGTCTATAGATATTCGCAAAAATTCTCGCAAGTGCTTGGATACGCGTATATCTGTATATATAGATTCTCGATCTAATAACTTAAACAGGCGTCTAAGGTAGGCTTCCACTACAATACCTTACTGATGAGTCCAATAGTGGAAGCTGGGACGAAACGCCATAATTACGTGATATTCTTCGCAATACATTAGATTATAATTTAAAAAGATTTTAACAATATCAATTTTTAATTTAATGTAATTTAGAAACAAAATGTAGAAAAAAAATTCAAATGCAAATTTAGAGCTCTATCTTTGTACTTTAAAATGTAGGTGGACGAAAACTTCTGTATCACTTTTTTCACAGAGATAATTAACTTTTTACGACAAAAATATCAGCGTCAAAATATTTATTGGCATTACTGTATCTTACTATTAATCGTACTCGTCAGCTTGATAAATACTCTTCTAAAATTTAAAAGCCGCTCGATTCTATTGACATATTTTTATTTTATTTCATTATTCAACTAGTCAATTTGAATCTACTTAATATATGTAATAATAATAGGAGAAAGGGCTACGAGCCACAAATTCGTTATTAACTAATATACTTAGTCCCTCCAAAATTGCGCGCCGAGCAATCATCGGTCTTGAAACGTAACTCTAATAATCTAAAAATGCTGTAAATAATTAAATCTTTTAATTATTTCTTATACATTGCGAAGAATATCACATAATTTT
Organism: Cyphomyrmex costatus; assembly: GCF_001594065.2. NCBI lineage: Eukaryota > Metazoa > Arthropoda > Insecta > Hymenoptera > Formicidae > Cyphomyrmex > Cyphomyrmex costatus. The sequence goes on from NW_017275211.1 coordinate 21,463, forward strand.
GGCGTTTTGTCCCGGTTTCCACTACTGGACTCATCAGTACGGCATTGTAGTAGAAGCCTACTTTAGACGCCTGGGAGAGTTATTATATCGAAATTCTATATGAAGAGATATACGCATGTCTCAGCACTTACGAGAATTTGCGAATATCGATAGACATCTGATGGCGGGTCGATGTAGTAATATTCTTCCTAATATTTATCTAAAGTAAGACTAACGTCTTTTTCTGGCTTAAATTAAAAGATTTAATTATTTACAGTATTTTTAGATTATTAGAGTTGCGTTTCAAGACCGACTGCAATTGTTCGGCGCGCAATTTTGGGAAGACTACGTATATTAGTTGATAACGAATTTGTGGCATGTAACCCTTTTTCCTATTATTATTAAATTTATTGAGCCTTATTATAAACAGATATGTAACAATATTAAGTTTGATAGAAAAAGTAGTGGCACCAATTAAAAGCTATTTTTGAATAAAATAATCGATATTTTTTAATCAAATATAATTTATGCAAAACTAATTGTACAAAAGCGCACAGAATTATTATTTTGTACAATTACTTTAATGTATTTCAAAAGTAACAAAAAATCCTAACATTTTTATCAAAGTAAATTTATGTAACATTGAGTAATTCAAATGAGACATTTAGAAAGAAAATTTTATCCCACAATCGAATTTTTAACTGTTAATGTTTAACTTGTGCCTTTATTTTATTTTTAGATTATAGATGACGGAAAACCGCAAGGATCATAAATGTTTGGTTTCCTATCCCTTTTGCGTTACGTCTTCGTTGTTCTTTTGATACCACCTTTACAAAAATGCTACGATGTAACATGCCGCATACAGTTATTACACGTGTAGTTGCTTCTATTGTGAAAGCATCTGTTGTTCCGCTGTCGATTGTCGTGACGATCCGAATGCTAAGCAGAAAGAAAGACGGGAAATCGGAAATTAAAAATTAATTTCCGCACTGTTATCACAATTAGTTCGTTGTCTGACCAAATTCCGCAAAATTTAAAAATATCATCGCGATATTGTAATGGAATCATTATCCTCATAAGTTTTTAACGTTCACTCAACAAATCCAGCACAGACTTTCTATTATAGAGATCGCTATTATACGTATAAACGAAAACACGTTTACACGTATAATCGACATATCCGTTTATTAGAAACGTTTTTGAATTATTTAGAAATTCGGAAAAACATTTCTTTAATAAACGGATATGCTAATTAAACGTGTAAACGTTTACCTTCAAGTAAACGTTTTTCTGAAAATGAATATAAACAGATACATAAACGTTTTACGTTTACACGTATCTTTGAAACGGAATAAAATTAGAGCCCTACTTTCTATCGAACCACGCACACACGCACGCACGCACGCACGCACACAATATTAATCTTTTCACAACAAATAGGAAATAGAGACCTTAAAAGTCAAGCTGGATCTTTAGTTCTTAAATAATTCAGTGTGAATTTATGTACTCATATCTAATTCTGCAAACTACGAGTTGAATTTAAGAGATCTTTCAGATCTGATTTTATTACAACCATGTTAAAAAAATTTTCTTTATTTTAATTCATGCGTATTTTAATAAGTAGATCCTAATCATAACAATTAATTTTTTTCAAAGTTTTAACTATTTTCTCAACATATACATTATTATGTATATCAGATTTTAGATGATATTGTATTAATAGAATTAAATAATTTTAATGAATAATGTCTTTAAATACCTACATATGTTACAATATACGCACAATTTGAAAAAATTTATTTAATTTAATAATTTTCATTTTTTTTTAATGTAAACTTTTATTATAATTTTTACTTTATACTGCGATACCTTTTAGATAATTGTTGCATCGTTATAATGCTTTCTAAGTTTTACTACTTTTTCGACTATTCAACAAATTTTAAATAATGATCAACTTTAATTCGGCCTTGATGATAATTGATTATATTTTTGCAAGCATCCTAACGAACAACACAATGTTTAAAACTTTCTTCGTATTATACTAAAAAAGATTATGATTTTTGTAAAACTCGTTCAATATTCTTCTTATTTGTCAAATTTCCGTTAATATTTTAATAATTTGTTAATATTGAGACCCGATCGGTGTCGAAATGTTTGTTTGTTTGTCGTTAATTTAAATATATCTTCTTTGTTTTCTTAATTATAATATTTTTATTTCGTCTCGTTTTGCCCGTTAAATTATTTTAATTTTTCAAGAATACTGCTTTATCACATGTTCGCTTATAAATAACAGAACAATGAACTCTTTCCAGAGAACACCCGCAAGCATCTTTCTTTCAGGCCGCCGGTTGTTTCTCGACAGGTCACGGAGGTAGGACGGACTCGCGACGCGGGCGTGCCTGTAGAGCGGATGTCGAAGAACCTGAAGAGAAGAGGGGTAGATACAGAAGGAACCCAAATGAGCCGCTGCCAGGTGTACATATCGCCTATAGGGATAGGTAGAAAACAAGGTGGGAACCATATGTTGATCTGCTGACGGGAACTCTGGCACGCGCCAAGCGCACTCAAACTCGAGCCTTTACACTGTGAGGATTGGGATCGTAGTGTCCACTTTAGAGTCGTCCTGTTGACCTGATCGAACGCCTGACAATTCGGCTTCAATGTTCCTTTCTCACGGTCCACGTGTAGAAGATGTTCGACACAAGGAACACAGTGAACTGAGACACTATCAGCGAAGATACAGTTTGCGCAAAAATTTAATCGGATCGATTTCGCGTAGGTGATGTGTCGAATAGTACGTACAGTATTCTTCACGCACAAGAAGTCCATCTCTCAATATTATATCGGATATATTTCGTTAGGTGTAATGAAATTGTTTAATTAATGTGTATTAAGTATTAGCGTTGTTAAGTTACGTTTAAATCGCCTAAAAGCCATCGCTTGGCTGCGTTGGCAAACTCAATAGAATGTGAATCAATTTTGACGAATTTTGTGCCTCAATTCTTTCTTCAACGTGACGTCAAAAAGATTTGATGAAGATCATAGCAACGTCATGAAAATTTTGTTTATACAAAAATCTCAGACTTGTGAAAAGAAGATTACAGTCGCTACACTTCATTTTACAAGACACAACTCTGATTAGACATTGTATGTGCTACGTATAGAAATATATTCTCGTTGTGCCAAGTTGACCAAATAATTTTTCGAATTATGGCTCTACTATCAAATCATCACTGCAATTACCAAAACACACAATCTGACATATTAACACCCGCTTATCCGAATTCAGTGAGGAGCTACGATCCCCTGTACCCGTCGCCATATAATTCTCCAAACTATGAATCCACAAGAATCGTTTATCGAGATAATTGCACACACGAGAGCGAGCTTACGCCGCGAAGAGACATCGAGACACTGGATTACCCCAAGGACATGGTATCGGAATACGCAAAAACTCCAGAAAGATACGATCGAGGACCTTATTGTGTTTTAACTCCTGTAACTCCGCAAAGGTAAATGCACGCGCTAAGAATTTTACCGAAAAAATTATTTCGAAGTTCGTCATTCTTGCGAATTTGCAGATACGAGCCGCCACACTCGATGGATCAGACCACGTCGCCGCAATCAACACTGTACGAGGAAAGTTCAATGGACTATCAGTCGCCGTCATATTGCTATGAGATGTCTCCTCAGGAACCAAGATATCAACCCCTGGAGAACAGCAAACCGATCCTCACGATCGTCGAACCTCGCGCCAATTGTTGGGAGCCCATCATATCGACACAGGTAACGCGAATAATCTATGTTATTTTTCTTATAATACAAATTTTCATTAAAAATTAATTCAAATTGCAACTTAATGGAACAGCTACTAGATATATTCTGAGAATGAATAAAATTTAATAATTAAATTCCGATAATATTTATTTATTCTAATTATTATAATAATTGATAATATAATATTAGGGTAAACTAGGGTATTATGGCCATACGGATAAGATAGCCATAGGTTGTAATTTCTTTAATAATCGTTAAGTAGAGCGTTTTTGTGGTCGTTCTGAAAGACTATGGCCATCTTATCCGTATGGCTCATCTTACCCTAGTTTATCCTATGGAAAGCGTGCATCAAGTGCGCGATTTTTCAATCAAGCTGCAATTTTTTTTCAGAGGATGCCGACGACGCCACCAGTAAGTCCGCGGAAGGGCAGACGAAGATCCCGCGATGTGCCACCATCGCCAACAGTGCTAAAGCGTCGACGTCTCGCTGCGAATGCACGTGAGCGACGTCGCATGAACGGCCTAAACGACGCCTTCAACAAGCTACGCGAAGTCGTACCAAGCCTCGGGACCGATCACAAACTCAGCAAGTTCGAGACCCTGCAAATGGCACAGAGCTACATAGCCGCTTTATGCGATCTTCTACAGAGACACGATAGCAAAAGATAAACACGGATTCCGAAAATGCAAGTATCATGTGTACCCTTTCAGTGTTCTGGCACCATTTCTCTAAAAATTTCTCATTCATCTGATTTTCAGTAAATCCTGCGATAGAACAATGACCTCTAATCAAATTTTTCTTTTAAAACATTAAGTTAAATATATTTCGAATTATTTTAACTAATTTCACTCTATTTAAATAATTTTAATTTCAAAATTAATTTCTTCAAGCTCTAATATGTATATCAGATCATTGTTATACTCTACTTTTAAATTTAAAATATTTGAATTATTAAAGCTTAATGTGTTTAAACTGCGATACTTATTATTAATATTAATTGTAAAAGGGACGAATAATTGTTAATTATACTTTACTATATGATTTTGAGATATTTATTATAATAACAAAACGCACAGATAATATTTCAATACATTTCTAAAAATGTAACAAGATATTTATAGTAATTGTAAAAAATTACAAGACTGAACAACTGGTAACGAAGGCATTCTTAATACTCACGATTTAATCTATTGTTAGTTTGGTCCGTATTCCAAAAGATGATCGCCTCCAAAGACGAGTCATTTTTTCGAGATGGAATTCGAAAATTGCCTGAGAGATGGTAAAAAGTAGTAGCCAGCGATGGACAATACTTTAATTAATGTGTTCATTCATTTTGTTTTGAAATAAATACATTTTTGGACGCAAAAAACGGACCGAACTAATTTGTACACCTATATTCGATAGAGTTTAAAGGCTCATCTACATGGAAGTCGTAAACAGTCGTAAGATCTCAAATCGAAAGAAACTGACCAAATTTAGTCGAGTATTCTACTTATATTTGATTGACTATAGTTTTCTACGACTTAAGACTCCACGACCGTCTACGACTTCTACGTAAACGAACTTTAATTATGTCCTTATAAGATTTTTGCCAATAACTATTTCTACTATTATTATATGCGAAGAATGATTTAAATGGCAATAATTTAAGGTGTACAAATAAGTTTTAAAGCATTTTAATGAAATTTAATATTTATTTATTTAGAAACGAAAACATATATAATTATCAAAATAATCCCCGTCATTATCTATGACGTTTAGCCATATTTTGGGCAGCTTGCGAATTTTAGAAGCGAAGAAGGTCTTTCGCGCGATGCGATTATTATCCACCCATTTTCGCACTTCTTCAAATGCTCGAAAGTGTACACCGGACAAGGCGTTATTTTGCATTGACCAGAATAAATGATAATAGTCTGAAGGAGCTATGTCTGGGCTATACGTCGGGTGCGGTAGAATTTCTCAACCAAACGCTAGCAACATTTCCTTTACAGATTTATCAATGTGAGGCCTAGCGTTGTCATGAAGCAATTTCACGGGACGTTTTCCTTTGCCAGTAAATAGACGTGTTCATTCGATTTCTTGATTTAAACGGATCAATTGTTGATTGTAGCAATTTTTTTGTGTTTGACGTTAGTTTTGATTGAGTAATGCTTGAAAATCATTGTCTCTGTAACCTTCTAAAGAGCGTCACTACGTTCTCTATCGCTAACATCAAAATCATACTCTTTAAATCGCCTAAACCAAGACTCACACGTATCTTTTGGATACAACTGTTTTTGTCTCCAAGAACAGAACAAATTAATTCACACAAAGAAAGAACTACAGCCTATAACGATTAAAGCTGGATCAAAGTGCTCATTACAATTTTATGCGTGATTTTTATATACTACATATGTAGTCCCCCCATAATTGCGCGCTGATCACTTTCAGACATAACGCATAAATACTACAGTAGTAATATCACAAATTTTACTTTGATTAATTACACATTAAATATGAAGATGATAAATTAAAATTCTGTGAATAATTAGATCCTTAATTTATTCTTTATATATTGCGAAAAATATCACATAGTTTTTGGCGTTTCGTCTCGTTTCATTCAAATTGATTCACATTCTTTAGCAGCGCTTTTTCCTCGATAAAATTCGTATCAAATGCAGTGTCAAACAAATTGTTTGTCGCTCGCCATTTTAAAACCATTTAATTTTGAGATTAAGTTACCAATTGTGTGAAGTTAATTGTTTTTTTTAATAATACACATTAAGCACCACTACATATCAAAATAGCGCGAAAATATTTGAATTCTAAATTTAAATTATACGTTACACAAAAAATGCTTTAAAACTTATTTATACAGCCAATAAATATAATTTTAATATATGTGTACACACACACAGGGTGTTTGAGAAGTAATGAAAAATTCTGTCGCATAGGGGTAGAATAGACTGAGAAGAAAAGTCCTTTACCAATTTACAATTTTCGCAATAGTTAACGAGATTTTTTACTTGTGCCACAAACGCAATAGCAAATATGCGCATCGACATACTCTACATATACTTTAATATAAGATAAAAAACGAAACACAGCTAAAAATCCAAAGATTAAGCGCGATTATAGCAAAGAAAGCTCACTGTGTATATGTTTGCATTTGTACATACGTGTGGCAATTTTTTAGACATACTTTATGTTTAATTTTATATTTATTTATAAGGCTAATATATTATATCACACATATAATTGACTGTACTTTTAGCAACGTTGAGATTAACTTTTCATTTATTCCCATCAAAGAAAATTAAATTATTATTGTATCATTATTATTATAAAAGTCACCATCATATAGACACACACACACATACACACACACATATATATATATATATATATACATAGAAAAAACGGCTATGATTGTCACAATTAAAAGTCGCCCATCAATATACCAATGGTATTCTTCGGTTATGAAAACTATAGTATTTAGCATATCTTAACGGTTATGACTGTTAAGATATGTCCATCTTGTGGTCAAATGTATTGATGAGCGAAAATTATGATTATTTTCAGTTATGATAACCGTATCATTTTTTCTGTAACGATTTTGAATTACGTGTATATAAATAATAATATAAGATTGATAAAGGACTCTTATTATAAACATAAACGAAAAAAGTTAAAAGGACGTTGTAAGAGTCAAAAGAAATAATTTAAAACAACAATTAAAAAAAGAAAAACGCATATATGTAATACATTAAAAATTAACAATATAAAAATATTTGTTTAAAATTTGAAAATGTACATTAAAAAATAACAATATTCAAAAACCTGCTAAAACATGCTAACGTTTCGACTCGTGAATTGAGTCTTTTTCAAAGCGCAAACATATTCTTAAAGTTAAAATTCTTCGGATTAATTCTGCGAATTCATCTTCATCACATCCAACTATTGTTCTTCTAGCGATTAGTAGATCGTAAGAAAGAAGTCAGCTATAAAAATTATGTAGATATGACACTCTTTAGAATCAAGAAAATTGTAAAAATTGTAACAATATCAAACCTTTGGAGAACTCTAACGAAATACAAAACAGTGAAGTTTCTACTTCCTGGCTTACGGTACCATTCATTCCGTTTCATACAAATAAATTTAAGAGATTCAATGGTAATGATATCAGGGTTTCCTATCACAGTCCCAACAAGATGAGCAAATACATAAAAGTACAGAAAGACATACGACAGAAAAACACGAAGAATAATGTAGTATATAAGATATCATGTGCAGATTGTGATGCGTCTTATGTCGGTCAGACTGGTAGACAGTTAAAAACCAGAATCGCAGAGCACCGGAATCATATTAGACATAACACATCTACACGTTCGGTTATTACTGATCATAGAGTGCAACATGATCATGAATTTCTTTGGGATGAAGTGGAAATTCTTGATGAAGAACCGTGTTATAAAAAGCGTTTAGTATCTGAGATGTTGAATATTAAAAGACAGAATAACAGTCTTAACTTACAATCTGACACGATAGATCTCCACGAAGCATATTCTTCGATTATAAACAAAGTCTGACATTGTCATGTTGTATTCTGTATCAGTTATCTTCGAACATTCATAGTGGTGTTACATATTTACTAACTGCGGAATAATGGATATCGATTTTATAATTTTGACGTTAAAAATTACACATTGACGAATAGATTGCGTAGTGTACTGACTGATTTAGAGATCTTTGAATAATGTTGTCCATCTCCAAAGGTTTGATATTGTTACAATTTTTACAATTTTCTTGATTCTAAAGCGTGTCATATCTACATAATTTTTATAGCTGACTTCTTTCTTACGATCTACTAATCGCTAGAAGAACAATAGTTGGATGTGATGAAGATGGATTCGCAGAATTAATCCGAAGAATTTTAACTTTAAGAATATGTTTGCGCTTTGAAAAAGACTCAATCCACGAGTCGAAACGTTAGCAGGTTTTAGCAGGTTTTTGAATATTGTTATTTTTTAATGTACATTTTCGAATTTTAAACAAATATTTTTATATTGTTAATTTTTAATGTATTACATATATGCGTTTTTCTTTTTTTAATTGTTGTTTTAAATTATTTCTTTTGACTCTTACAACGTCCTTTTAACTTTTTTCGTTTACGTGTATATACATATATACGTAATTAGAAATCATTTTTTTCCCTTAGCGGAAACGAACTTGGATTTAAGATCAATTCATTATATAATAATATTCATTAAATTTTAAAATATGTGAAATCTTATTGTGAATTTGTAATTATGTCGTATCTAGTCAAGATTACAATTATCAACTTTAATCATTTTTGAGTGAAAACACCAAAAATCTAAAGCAAAAGCAACTTTGTAAAGAACAGTTACGGATAAATGGCATTTAGGAACTTATCATATTATTAGCCAAAGACTTTTATAAATAAAAAGTATCATATATACTAAACAAGGAAATATATTCATAAGTCGATAAATTCATTACACAATGCAAATATTTGTAATATTAATTGTACTAAACAAAATATACTCTTATAAACTATTGTAAATAAAGGACAATTTTCGTAAAAAAGAGAAATAAATAAATAAACATGATACATTGTTAATAATTTTTTTACGAAGGACCGAATATTAAGAGAATAGTTCCATAAGCAGTTACCTTGCATTACCTACGTATAGAAATTGATTTCAAAAGAATAGAAAATAAATATACTTTTTGTAAATAATTTGTATCCTATTACTGATCGAAATATAATTAAATACTATTAAAGTTAATATGGGTAGTACGGCTCAATAAATTAAATAATAGGTGTAGGAGGGCTACGCGAGCCAGATATTAGGTAATAAAATTTTTTAATAAATTCATATCATTATATAACAAAAACGAAAACGAAAGTTCAACATAGAACTAAAATATAAAGCATAAAATGTGAATATTGTTAACAAAAATTTTTAATAAATTCAAAACATTATATAAAAGCATTATAACAAAAGCGCAAATGAAAGTTAAACAAAGAACTGAAATATGAAACATAAAATGTGACAATTGTAAACAGACGTTTCGACCTCGCTTGGGTCATTCTCAATGTTTGAAAGTATAAAATTTAAAAAGTATGCGATACATATATAAATTAAAAAACTAAAATTGTTGTAGAAGAGATGGTTGCATCTCGAACAATGTTTTTTGTCGTAAAAAAGTTTTACTAATATTGGGAGTGTTACAAATTAATCATGCAAGTGTTACCAGTTATAGGTGAGTAATCAAAAGGTGTCAAATTTAGTAGTACATCAAGTGGAATGAAGTCAAAATTTTAGATAATTGAAGCTTCTTATAACAAAACTGATATCTGAAATGATCCACATTTAAAAGCAAAAACATGACAAAATGACACTGAAAATTTGCCAGATACCTACTCCTAAATACAATCTCTTTCTTCCTCATAATTTCCCCTTCTCTTTTTCTTCTTTCTCTCCTCGTACAATATTCTATCTCCATTTACAATCCTTTTCTAATATTGTTACACATTGGTTCTCTGAAAATCACCATTAGTTTATATCGTCTCTACATGATAACATCTTTCTGCATCGCCTTTATCTCTGAAAAATTGAGTTTCATATCTGATTTATTAACTGGATTGATTGATTGTTTGAAGTCATTTTCATATAAAATAGGTATTTATATATATGATGAGCAAATGTGATTTTGTTGTGGTATCTGATTAAGTGTTGTGTATTATAACTTTTATTATCTTATATTGTGCTATTATATAGTTCCACATTACATTTTCACAAATTTTGTTCATGGAAATGACTTTAAAATATTTTGGCGCCATGAGACTTGTTATGAGAGGGACTATCCAACAATGAAGAACAATAAAAAATAATTTTATCCATTGATGTACTATAAAATTTGACACCTTTTGATTACTCATCTAGAACTAGTAACACTCGCATGATTAATTTGTAACACTCGCAATATTAGTGATACCTTTTTACGAAAAAAAACATTGTTCGAGATGCAACCATCTCTTTTCTACAACAAATATTTTAGTTTTTTAATTTATATATGTATCATATACTTTTTAAATTTTATACGTTTAAACATTGAGTTATAACATTGAGACCCAAGCGAGGTCGAAATGTCTGTTTACAATTGTCACATTTTATGTTTTATATTTTAGTTCTTTGTTTAACTTTCGTTTTCTGTTATATAATGTTTTGAATTTATTAAAAAATTTTATTACTTAATATCAGGCTCGTAGTCCTTCTACACCTATTACTATTAAAGTTGCTTGTATGACAAAATATCAAATAATAAAAAAAAATGGTTGCAATTGTTCGCCAATTTAATTAATATCCTGTAACAACACACACGTATTGTACATTTAAAATTAAAACAAAAAAGAGGTAGATGATTTCATTGTGTGTTCCGAGCCTTTTTTCAAGCCGTATCAGCTGTGCCAATTAGATACGATTAAACAGAACGAATAACTATACCGCGATACATGATGTTATACCGCATTCTTCCGGTCATCTCGTGCATAAATGTCGATTTTCCGGTTCTGCACGCAGGCGCGTGACCGGCACACGCACTTGTTGCCCACCTTTCCGTTTCTCTATCTCTGTCCTCTCCTTTCGGAACCCCTTCCGGATGCGAATGATTCACATGCGCTTTTCTCCGTTAAACAGTGTCTCCATTATTTTCAGTTTTGTCACCACACAACGTCTTCGGCATAGCGGTCGCTTTCTCTCTCGAGGGATCGTCCAAGTCGCATGAAATGGTATTTGTGCGTCTATTGCAAAATATTTTTTTGATACCGTGAGAATGCCTTACTTCTCATAGACATTGCTCCGTAATTTCGCTCTAATTATTCGCGTTGCGTCCGTTTTTTGTCCAGTTGTTCCTCGGTCGTTTTTTTTTCTTACACTGCTGAAGCGACCGGACGAATGCAAATTAATATAGCGTTATGACAACCAGCATATGACAAACAGCAGCTGTCGCTGAAACCATGCTTTATTCACAGCATACAATATATTGAAGTATATACCAATAATTTACAAACGTTTAGAACAATCATGTTACAGACATATATTTATATATAATTAGCAACTCAATTTATGACAAAATCAATACTGTATTATTGTATCTCTCGATCTAAACTCACAAATTATTTTTTTTAAATTAATATAACTATGTAGAATAGAATTGTAGAATCCTATTCTTAGTACAATTAATTTATAAGAAAAACTTTCAGTTTGTGAATAAAAAATTATATTTTTTATAAGTGAACTAAATAGATTCAAAATAATTACATTATTTTTCCTAATTTGATAATCAAATAATCATCAATTAGAGGGAAAAACACGGTATTATAGCACCTATTTACATCTTATACAATATAACTTGGTTAATAATCAATATTTAAATTTAAAATTTAACAATTACATTTGTTAAAATATTGTTCAATTGATTCTAAACTCAAAGTTACGAAATATTTATTATATTACCTAGGACGCTATATTTATAAAAATATGATGATGCATAATCGATAAGAAACAGAATAGTTATAAATAAATAAGGTAAAGGACTCTTAGTATAAAACATGAAGTAATAGACTAAAAAGACAAATTAAGAGTCATAACATTAAAATTTTTAATCTCGTAGAGTCAAAAAATAAAAGGGGAACAATAAAGTCGAAGACAGCTTTTTATGCAATAATTGTGTGTGGATGAATCCATTACTTAAGGTTTGGAAATTAAAATTTGTTTCTTCTTAATCGTTTATATTAATAGTTAATTGATTTTATAAAAGAAAATGCTTGATTCTTCCTACAGATTTATTTCCGATCTACCAAACATTTTTAATAAATTTCTTACTTTGTAAATGGATTCATTTTTAAATATCAATGATTCGTGTTAACTGCACTACGGTTTTTTGCTGTACTTCTGAAGAAGACTCAATCCACGAGTCAAAATATGTCAAGTTTTGAAGATTTGAAGATTTACGGTTATATTTTATTGTAAACGTCCATTTCTGTTATATATATATTATATAATTTTTATGTCTTCGACTTTATTGTTCCCCTTTTATTTTTTGACTCAACAAGATTAAAAATTTTAATGTTATGACTCTTAATTTGTCTTTTTAGAATAGTTATAATATGGCCTTCCATAAAAATAGATTTAAAAAATTGGTTTTGTTACAAAACAATATTTGGTTACAAAATTAACAGAAAAATAAAACATTGTATAAGTGTATATGTATTTAAATTATGCAAATATGTATGTGTGTATGACTCGTTTTGTATATAGGCTGCTTAGTACTGAAATACTATATACATTGTAATATTAAATATAAATCATGGATTAATAGTAGAGCTACAATTGATTTATGGAATAATTATTTTGAGAGAAAGATATAAAAACCTCAAAAAAAGAGACCATAAGTAATCAACATGCTCAAGGAGACTTATTAGCAAAATGCTATATTATCGTTATTTTAAGGAAGTATGTGTAAATGTACTTAAAATATACTCTTAAAAACGTTTCAAAATATTTGAAAGCAAAAATGTATTATAATAAATGCTGACTATATTATGTATTGACATATTAACGTCATGGTGTAACAGCAAACTACTAAGCAAATAATTCCATAATCATTAGGATACGTGTACATTAATTAAGAATATGTGTCACATTTCAAAACATTGCCAAAGATAAAAAAGAATTAGATTGTTCTATTATTACATCGAAATATATATTTCTGTAAAATTTGAGTACAATTCTTTTATCATTTAAAAGTTATTTAATTTTTTTTTGTTAGTCTTGGTTCTTATGAAAAATCGTGTTTTGTAGTACTTATTAGTAATGAGAAAGTAGCATTAAGAATTAAATCATATTTTAAACATATACTGATCAAACCGAGGAGGTAACCACTATTTGAAATATTGTCTCACAGATTGCATGATTTCATTTAATTTTATATAATTTTATTTAATGACAAATTATTTTCCTCACTATATATGAGGTCATTTGGTGAAATAAACGATTTTATCTAATATTACACAATTAGTTCTTGTACTTGCATATGTAATTATCGGATTATATATCGGAATTTCATATAAATTTTATAATGATTTCAGGGACTCCGTCTCACGATTACATTTGTAAGTGATTATATCTCCTCGAATCAAACAATAATAAATATTTGTGCAAAGTTTATTTAGATTCACTTGCTCATTTCCACCAATGCAGATTAATTTTAATCTTGGTTTAATTTACTTTTTGTTTTTTTCTAGAAATTAGATAATTAGGTAATTTTCTAAAAATTAGATAAAGATAAACAGTAAATTAAATCGAGATTGAAGTTAATCTTTATTGGTAAAAACAAGCATTATTCGTTTAAAAGTTATTGATCTAAAACTGCAGAAAAATATAGCCATTTTGCTGCATAAAACCATTATAAACAAAATTAATTATTGTTTTGTTTTTCAAGTTTGTTTTAGAAGATATTCACGGCCTAATATCATCAAAATTTTTTGAATGATATTGATTTATATTAGCTTATTATTTTGACTGATTGTTTGACTGTTATTTTAACTGATATTGTACAGCAAAAACATCCTTAATAGCGAAGTTATTAAAAAAAGTCATTCTCTACACTAGCCATAATACCTACTACTTTCTTCTCCATTATAATGATATTCTTCGTGGATACGAACTCTATAAAAATATCAATACTTTTCTTTTTCTTTAAAATATCTGCGTACTATATATCAAATGTGAGGAAAGAAAAATGTCAATCGTGCCGAAAGCTTGTTGGACAGTGTTAAAAGTGGGCAACATTGCTTATGGCGATTTTGAAGGCTCAGCAAATAAAACTCAGCAAAATACGAGAGGAGAACATAATCGCGAAATGACACAAGTAAAATATCAGAATAACGTATGAAAACAATGACGTCCTTAAAAGATGCTATCGTACGAATGTATCTTAATGATTTAATCAAATAGTCAATTAACGCAACGTCGAATTGCCCTCGGCAGATTTGTTACCATGTTAATCGTTTAAACGTATTCTATATACTACTGGATCTCGAAGCTAAAGCATTTGGCTATCCGTTCAGAGGTTCTTGCCCAACGAAAAATTAATGAATAGACAAGGGATCTCTAAGAAAAGACATCGAGGATGAAAAGAAATAACTAAATATTTGAGCAAAAAAACAAACAAACGAAGATATTTTCCTTTTAGGAGATTATAAGTAGTAAAGAATAGAAAATAATCCAATGTTAAAAAATATTCACACATAGAAGGATTAACATTCTGTGTGTCATACAATTCTACTATCAAAATAATATAATTCTGAGATTTATAAAGTTTTAAGTTTCAAATTTTATAAAGGCGATATGTATTGCAGTTATGCGTCAAGGTTCAATATAAAAGATGAAGATTGAGCGAGTTGTCTGAACCTATCCTCGGAAAGAGGCAAAATGACGAACAAATGGACAAAATACGGGCGGAGGTTTCAATCGAATTCTCTCCTTCCGTTAAATTGGCGAGATCAGGAAAAGGAAAAAAGAATCCGTCACATTTCGAGATACGTAGGCGGACAGCGGCACGTGCCCTACAATAGAGCTCGTTAGCGATTTCGTATAATATCCTTTTTCGTTTCTATCTCTAGATGGACGTCCACCTTTCTGTCGTAAATAAGGATCTCTTCCAGCACCAGATGTCCAGTAATTAGCGATCATTAATTACCTGAACGAGCGGACCAGCGTTCGATATTGGCTGTTACAAAAGAAGATCCCTGATATCTTACGATATATCTGCTAGACAGTAAAATACTATAAACGGGATTTTCGTCCTTGGAGCAAATTATATTACATATAATTAAGCATAAAAATGTATATAATTAAGCATAAAAACATCGCAACTATATTTGACTCCTTTTATAAAATCTAACATCGTAAATAGTATTTTATTGCGAGTGACGAATAAAAAGTTTTAAATGTACTTTAATAACAGATAAACATAAAAGTATTTATTTCGCGTTTATTATAAGACAATGTCTAAATATTTAAAAAACTAATTAATTAAATAATAAGAACTAATAAGGTATTTCATACAAACCATAAAAAATATATGTATATATAATACTTTATACATGTATATATTATATATATATATATTCATGT
>NW_017275211.1:37620-54596 GCF_001594065.2 Cyphomyrmex costatus
AATGTTAAATAACTCGTAAACTGTTGACTTTTTGATTATCGTACCTTAATACTTTTGTGAACAGAATAATGAGATAAATCAAATGGTGTAAAGAAAACACATAGTTGCTTTAAAAAAAATATGTATGCAAAATGGATAATTTTTTAAATACGCAACTATGTATTTTCTTTACACCATTTGATTTATCTCATTATTCTGTTCACAAAAGTATTAAGGTACGATAATCAAAAAGTCAACAGTTTACGAGTTATTTAACATTTTGTGTCAAAATGTACCAAAATAAAGCGTAAAATATCTCGAAAACTATTGGTTTTTTAGTATCTCTACCTTAATACTTTTATATGCAAAATAATTAGAGGAATCACGTTATCTAAAAAAAATTACATAATTCCATTTAAAAAAGTGGAGGTGACCTTCATATCTTTTTAGCGCCTTTACCTAGAAAAGAAACAAGGTGACCAATACATGTTCCCCTCCGAACCAAACAATTTCTTCCTTAGACATTTTCGCGTATCATTAACGGTAACAGAGATATTGTCTTGTAACGGAGTTACTGAGACACCCTGTATATAGTAGTGGCAGAAATAATAGGTACATAACTCATTTGTTGTTCTTTTTCAATTTGCAAACATATGTGTTAATGCTAGGTCAGATTACCTCTTCAGTTGAATGTGAACACATTTAAAAAACACGTTTATACATACCTATATACAAATAATCTCAGGTGATCTCTAGAATTAAGTAAGTGTAGACGTTTTTCGAAGAAAGTGATTTCGGACTGGCAGAAATAATAGGTATAAGCTGTTTTCCATATTATTAAATTTTGTTCGACACTTTTATATTGTCAGAGATTATAAATCTAAATTAGTTTAATTTAGTATTTACCAACATTGTTTTGTGATAAATCTTATTTACAGTTGATTGAAAATGGGTAGATCGAAACATTGTACAGATGAAGAGAAAAGATTGGTAAAAAAATCTTTATAAAAATAGACAATCTCTCGGAAAAATAGCTAAATTGATAGGACGGTCTAGAAATATGATTGCTAACGCCTTAAAAGCACAGCAGTCTATAGAATTGCGAAGGAGACCTCGAGAAACAACTGAAGTTTGACTGGCTACTATTTCGAAAATGCAAAGCCGATCCCTTTGCGAGTTCTTTTACACTGAAGGAGCAAATTAATGCATCGATTTCAGCAAGAACAATTTGTCAAAGACTGCAAGATGCTGAACTGTGTGCTAGAATCCCAAGAAAAGTGCCACTGTTTAGTAAGATGAATATTAGAGATCGTTTAATTAACTTTTGCAAATATTATAAATATTTGAAAACTGTTGGTGCAGAGAGAGAGAAGCAATGGAGAAATATTCTTTGAAGCGACGAAACAAAGATTAATTTGTTCGGATCTGATGGTGCATTAACTGTGAGGAGGCCTCCAAATGCTGCATTCAATCCTAAATTCACCAAAAGACAATAAAGTTTAGCGGATGAAATATCATGGTTTGGGAATGTTTCTCCTACAATGGTATCGGCCCTCTGTACTGGATCAAGGAAACGATGACAAAAGAGATTTATCGTGACATTTTAAATGATATCATGTTACCCTATGCTAAGGAGAATATGCCACTAATATGGACTTTTCAGCAAGATAATGATCCAAAACATTCGTCGAAACTTGTAAAAACGTGGTTTGAAGATAATCAAGTCTCTGTGATGAAATGGCCAGTACAATCTCCTGATTTAAATCCCATCGAAAACTTATGACATGAAGTAAAAAAGGCAGTCCCAAACAAGAAAATTAAAAATGAAACTCAATTATGGCAAGAAATTCAGAAAGTGTAGTACAACACATCAAAATCAATATGCGAGCGCTTAATAGATTCAATGAGCCGTCGATATCAAGCAATTTTGCGAAATAAGGGCTACGCGACTAAATATTAGTCAGAAAGACAAGATTTAGTTTTTTGATTATGTTTTAAATAGTTTTCTGTTGTGCAATATATTTCATAGTGCAATTGTACCTATTAGTTTTACCAATAACTTTTTGTCAAAAATTTTCTAAGACTAAATATTTCATGATTGTATGACTTAGGCGAAAATTAATTTTTTAATAAAAGTATTTTATTTAATATTATATAGATTATTACCTCTACACATAATGATTAATCCGAATTTTTTTTTCTGTCTTCTGTAGATAAAATTACGATTTATTTGCAGTGTACCTATCTTCTTGCAGTGTACCTTCTGCCATCACTGTATGTACATAAATATATTATAAACTGTAAAGTAATATAATTCACGCTTTTAGATTTAACTTTTAACACTAGACTAGTGTAAGTTAGAAGAGAAACATAGTTAATATCCCCTTAGAATAGAGGGCGGGGAAGGGATAAGTTCCCAAAGAAAACGAAGAGATAGCGGAAAACTGAGACAGATTTTGACCAAGTGGTCACTCAGTTGTAGGCGTGACCAAAGGTGGTCAAGCATCCAAAGGATCGCTGTAAATCGATTTCAGGCACAATTTGCGTCGAACACATTGATCTGCGCATTTTCAACAGAGAAAACAAATTAGTCCAAGAGATTTGATTATCCTTTTTTCCACTGCTCTTGGTATGTATTAATATTTAATGAACTGTATGACTCTTTATAGATTTTATATTTAACGTACCTACATTTTTTGTTATTTGTCAATAAATTAATTTATTAATTTATTAGTACATTTATTAGTAAATTATGCATTATTAGTAAATTATGCATTATTCGTATGATGAAATGAAGTTTTTTTACACCGATATTAAATACTTCTAAATATTCTAATTATAAAATCCGTTTTCTTCTTCAATTTTATTGTGTCTATTAAAACTTTATTATAATTTATTATTGGAAATTTCATAAAATTATACGATTAAACAATTTTATTAGACACAGAAGACATGCCTATATATACTTTAAAAGTGTCAGATCCTGATGATCGAAATCAAATTTAGAGATCGCAACCTTCTTCCGATGCGTCTCGTGGGAGAAGCGATTCGTTCCAGGTTGCAGGTACAACGAGAAGGCGATCCAGTTTCGAGACACCTTTCGTTATCCTTATGGTGTCAAAGTCGGCACGCCGAACGAAGATCAATTTTATAGCCATCTGACTCCGTGTCGAGCGGATTTTTCCATCACCTCAACATTGGGTCCACTTGGAAACTCGTTAATCCTTTCGGAGCAGTCATTAAAAAATAAGAGAATGCGCGAAACGGATTATCAAAATCAATCTAACTCGTTCGCAGGATAGTACCGCCAAAATGTGTTTCACATTTTTCTATAGCACCTCTGCAATTCTCCTTTTCGAATTTTTCTGGTACCGCCCCAAATTGCTTCGAAAAAATCACAATATCTTTTTTAGAGAAAGGCACTAATTCGTTTTGTAATATAGCTAATGATTAGTTTTCTATTTTATTTATTAATTGCTAAATAATAATAAGTCTTTATAATCATAATTAAATCAATGTGTTATGTTATATTTTTTTATATTTTCAACAGTAGTTAGTTTTTTATATTTTCTAATTATGTATTATATAAAAATAATTATGTAACCTCATATAACAGTACATTTTCCGTAATTTGTATTTTTAAAGTCTTGATACTTATCACATTGAAAAACATTAAAGTAAACGTTCTGTTTGAAAAAAGTAGAACAAAAGTAATACAAATTAATTAGCAATCTATAGTTTTCGTATTAATCTGCTTAGTCATTTAACTTCACGCTTTCCATTAAGAAGAAGCGTACCAAAAAATAAACGCTTTGATATACCGACTAATTAGTTTTGCTCGCCAGTTATAAAACTAATTTTTAGGAAAACTCGTTAAAAAGTGTTTGAGCATTTTTATTGATATGTGTAAAGCAAAACATATTACGATAACATCAAGACCGAATTAACTTTCATTGTAACATGCTAATTAACATGCTTATAATCAAACACAAGTAAATAAAGGTCTAATGACGGTCAAGCAAGGATTTCGGTTGCTAAAGTAATGTGTGAATTTTATTTACCACGTATATAGTCACTTTATTGCGTGCCGATATTTTTTCTGACTTACAACGCAACTCTAATCAACTACCGTAATAATATCACTTTAGTTAAATTGACAAGCAACCTAACAATTTTTGATGCTTATAGCATCTTATTGGATTTTAATAATATGTTGAAAAACATATTAAAATTTAACGATGTAAAGTTAAACTAATAATTAAATCGAAATCTGTGAAAAATAAGATTGCGAAAAATATCACAAGTTGGCGTTTCGTTCCGGCTTCCCACTACTAGACTCATCAGTAAGGTAATGTGGGAGCCTACCTTAGACGCCTGGGGGAGATATTAGAAAGAAGTTCTATATAACTACTCATGTATCGGATACTCATGTATCTTGGCACTTGCGAGAAATTAGCAAGAGTAACTAAACGAGTAGACCTCTGTAGGCTAGTCGACGTAGTGATACTCTTCGTCGTTCTCTCTCGTTTTGCTCTCCGTTTTCAAGTAACATTTTTAACAAATTTTGCAGGCTCGTTATTCTAAAATTACGATATGTGTAGGACCGTTGGTATTCAAACACAAGTAAATAAAAGCCTAATGACGGTTAAGCAAGGTTGCTAAAGTAATGTGTGAATTTTATTTACCACGTATGTAGTCACTTTATGCTTAATCAACATCACGCAACCAATGCAATGCTCAGCAAAGATTCGAAGAAAAGAAAAACAGAAAAATTTCCTCGAGAACAATCCGATAAATCATAAAGTGCTGCCACACTGCCGATCGTTATGATATAATAATCTGATTTCTCCGTAAATATGTCCCCGGAGGATGTGCAAGCGTTCAAAGAAACTCGTTGCTCATCCAGAAACTGCACCACGCATAAGATAGTCGATTTTCGATCGCCGTTCGGCTGAAGGTCGAGCTTGATCATTAAATGCATTCTTTATTTCTATAGGAATTCTACTCTATTGAAAGTTATACAACAAAATTCTTCTTAGATTAGATATTAAATTTCGCAAACTTCATCAAACTTACATTTCCTTCTTTTTATACAGATAGGGTATATATGTATGTATATATAGAAAAAATAGTGCATTAACTGCATTAATTGACAGTCTAATTGAAAATAATCTTATTAATTCAATCAATAGTAATATAATATAAGAAAAAGGACTATAATAGTCAATAGCAGTTCTTAATGCAAATAAATAATTACAACGTCCCGTGTATAATTTAAAATAAATAATTACATCTCTTAAACACTTTAGTTCCGCTTTGAACCATTCTCAACTTTGCTGATTAAACAACAATATTAATAAAATAAATACGTCAAACTCTTGTGTTTTAATAAAATTTCATTTATTTTTCATTACTGTTGAAATTGACATTATTTTCAATTAGATTGGTGTCAGATAATGTTATTAATATGTACATAAATTTTTATCATGTATGAATTGTCCCAATAAAATTAATTCCACTTAATAATTTAAGCACATTCATATTAAAATGTTTGTAATAAGGCTCAATATGTTTTTTAACAACTAATATAGAGAAACAGGGCAATGAGCCAATAAATTATGTTAAAAATTTTTTTAAATTAAATTAATATATTGCGAAGAGAATATCACGTAATTATAGCGTTTTGTCCCAACTTCCACTACTGGACTCATCAGTAAGGCATTATAGGAGAAGCCTACCTTATACGCCTGAGAGGATTATTCAATCGAGATTCTATATGAAGAGATATACGCGTATCAAAGCACTTGCGAAAATCTGCGAATATCGATAGACCTCTGATGGCAGGTCCACGTAGTAATATTCTTCGCAATATTTTATCCAAAGTATCCCCCCCCCCCAACTTGCGTGCCGAATCGTCGGTCTTGAAACGCAACTCTAATAATCTGAATTAACATCTCCTTAATCATATTCATATTGTTATTAATATAAAATAGAGAAGTTTTTGTTAAATTCTTCTATTTCTTTTTTATATAGTTTGTAGAAACAAACATTTGTATCATTTGTACAAGCAAATATTTTTATTCTTTACAACGGATTGCATTTAATCAGAGATTAAAAGAGTACACCATTATATGCGATTCATTATATAATTCACGGAGTCTGTGAAAAAACGTAACGCGCATCGATATGACGTTAAAGAGTTGGACATTTCAGTCCGACGCACTTTTCTACTCGCGTGATACAAATGCGACTTTATAATAACAGTATGACGTCGCAAGGCAATAAAAAGAAGTCATTTCAGACGATAGAAAAACGATGATACGAAGAGCGGCGAAAAGAAAAAGGGTTACGCCGCAAATGAGTTTGTATCACGCAGCTCCACTAGAAATTATAGAAATAATATAATAGGTGCGCGCAAGTAAGAAGCAAAAGGTACAAAAAAGAAATTAAAGAGAAACCACACATTATTAAAATTCGATTCACGAGCTATTCAGCACCCAACTGATCGTTCTATACATTAAATTAGGCGGTCCTCGTCACCTTATTATTATCTCTTATTGGACTCGACTGGACGTTAGATGTGTAGGATAAAATAATCAATGGGTTAATGTACGGAGCTATTATCATAGCCTATCGCTGCTCTAATAAAGCTTGAACTATGCACTTATGCAGAAATTAAATGTGTATATGTATATAGAAATTAATATAAGATTCAAATTTGAAAGAGCAGAGATATCAATAATACTTATGTGTCAAAATATCTTAATTATTAAAAAATATAAAAAAATTTATATCACAAAAATGAAAAGGTCGAGCCATGTTTAAAAAAAATCCTCAAAAATTTAAAATCTTTTACCTAATAATAATATATTACCATGAAAAGTAACTGATATATTATTAATTACAGGTGTCAGTTCAAAGTGAACATACATAAAGTGTATGCAACTTTCGACCGATTTTTGAATCGCCTCCGTTTTCCGTTGTCCCCTCACTTCACCGACCCGCGCGCTGTCCAAATGCCGTTCGACCGCCATGCGATTCCAAAATCGGCCGAAAATTGCATAGACTTTATATATGTTCACTTTGAACTGGCATCTTTAATTAATAATATATCAGTTACTATTTATATTTTAGAATAAGAGTCCTTTACCTATTTATTTATTAATAATATATCAGTTACTTTTCATGGTAGTATATTATTATTAGGTAAAAAGTTTTAAATTTTTGAGGATCTTTAATTTTTTAAACATGGCTCGACCTTTTCATTTTTATGATATGATTTTTTTAGAATATCACTTACTTTTTAGCACAATACCACAAATATATAAAAAAAAAAGATTTAAATAATACTATATAACGAAAGAGAGTGAAATTTGGTGAAAGAGAAGGATGGTAAGGGTGGATGGCAGGGGAAGGGGAAGGGGAAGGGAAGGGGTGCGGTGGGTCGAAGTTAGTGGAGGTGAAAGCGGAAGAGGAGAGAGTTGCACATGACTGCGAACAACAAAGAAGGAGAAGAAGAAACGGAAGGAGACGTTACTTCATTTTTCATGAAAATTATTACTCTTCGACCGCTTGTATGTCCAAAATGGCTTGACTGTTTTTAAATTTTTTTAGCTCAAATCACTTGTGGTGATACCGCCTTTCAGAATATATATTACGAGCGATTCAAAATTTTTTGTATTTTAGCAATTATGTATCCCCCAAAAATGAACCTTTGAGGCTCGGGATAAAAGACTTATAGTGTCTATTAATAATCTTTTAAATTTAAATTAAAGGGGGAGACCACTGTGACCGGTCGGAAAAATAGGCAATTTTTAAGCGTGGATTATCGATGAAATAAAAGAGCTGTAAACTTGTGGTTTGGTATTTAAATTAAGTATATATCAAAGATATTAAATGTACATAAACAGAAGAAAAAAAATTATAATATCATTTATGAGTATGTGAAAAAAAGCAAATTTTTTTGTACCGATTATTGGTGTCGACGATTCCGCCATAAAGGATTATTTGAAAGTAAAATAAAACTAATATTATTAAAGTATATTGTATTCCCTAAGCATTGACCAAGTTTTAAAAAAAATTTTTTTAATTTGACTAAAAAAAAATTTTTGAATTTTTGATTTGGTTTTTGGTACAAATTTTGTTCATTAATTTATTAATATCTTGCAAAATAATAGTAATATCGTAAAAATTGTCGGTCAATGCTTAAAGAAAACTATAAGGAAACAAAAAATCGAGGTTCACGTTAATCCGATGAGTATATCACGAAAAACCTTCGACACCGTTTTGAAAAACATGGTTTCGAGAAAAACGCATTTAAAGTTTTACATATTTTTTATATTATACATATAATGCAAATATTTTTGTTCTTACTGTTAATTTGCCATGCCACCTGAATTTATACTTGGGACCTTTTGTTCCTTGTTCTACAAGCTTCAAACTATTATATTAAAAAGAAATTTTTTTTTATTTTTTGAAAATTTTACAGTGGTCTCTCCCCTTAACTAGTAGTTTTTTTAACATGGCTGGAGACATCGCGTCTCCTGATCATGGAATAGTAATATACGTGTATCGCGAATTGTTTATATATAATTCATATATATTATATTATTATAAGTAGTATATACTATATATGTATATTTATACACACCATATATACATATTATATACATATAATTAAGTATACAGGGTGTCCGTCCATAAATGTTCGAGCAAATATTTCGCAACTGGGCGAAGTTACAAGAAAGAAATAAGAGAAATTTGTACGACTCTGAGTCAAAGTGCACGTAAAAAATTTTTTTCTACTCGTGGCTTTTCCGAGTTATGTAGGTTAACATGGCTTTTTTAAAATGGGTACCTCTATAATTTTTTTGTATATTTGTATAGTAAGGAGCATTTGCAATCAAAATCATATGAAGTAAAAAATTGCTACTAGAGATCGTTTACCATACGAGATAATTGACATCTTAAGTATTAAAGTAATAAATTGGATTCTAAGTAATTTTAAACGTGATTTGAAATGTCAAAGAGAGGTTGAAGAAAAATACAATGTTTTTTTTTAGAATATTTATTAACCCAAAAAAGTATTTGTATAGCATGAAGTGCTGTAGCTAACTTTTCAAATGTTAGGTTTCCTAGTTGTCGGATAGATATTGATGGCCCTACACGATGGCTACTGAGATCTGCAGATTTGACACTACGATTTTTTTCTTTAGGGATATATTAAAGACATTGTCTACGCAACTGTTCCTGAAAATGAAGAAGATTTACAGTATAAAATCACTACAGCTGTTAAAGGCATTATACAGTAGAAATGCTGCAGTCAATAATGAGAAACATTATAAAATGTGTTGAATGTTGTATTGAACATGATGGTCAAAATTTCGAGCAATTTATGAGTTAATAATGTTCTATAAGAAACATTGATTATTTTCTTTCTCACCTCTCTTTGACATTTCAAATCACGTTCAAAATTACTTAGAATCCAATTTACTACTTTAATACTTAATTAATTTGTATACTTTTAATATTCTGTGTAGCTAAATTTATTTAAACTAATACTTTATGTGAAAAAGTATCTATTATATAATGATATAGGTACAATGTTGGTAATGTTTCTATAAGTTTAATAATTTTTCCTCACGCGTGCACGTAATGTGCCCTATATACCGCAACGGTTTTGCTTGCGGTAAATAGCCATTTCCTCAAGCAGTTGAGTTATTTCTCTAACCCCACGCAAAAGCGTTACGTTATGAAAAATAACGCAACGCAGTGGTAGCGCTCGTACAAATATCAACACGGAGAAACGCGCGCGACCAGAGCGTCCTTTCGGGGTATCTGGGGGGAGGGGGTAAACATAGTTTTCTCCAATAATAAAAGTAACTACGACAAAACGACAATACAGTATCTATAAATATCATTCAACTTACAATAACATTTAAATATATTTAATTTCAAATTGTAATAATTTCACAATTATAATTAAAAGTAATGAGCAATACAAAATTTTGTATTGTTAAATATTTATTTACGAAATATTTTAATTTATTTTTGGGGGGGGGCTGCGCCGCCACCCCAACCCCTCCTGCTTCCTGCGCCCCACGCACCATCCCATTAGAGACCCTCTAATCAGAGTCGCGAAATAACGTCAATAAGGTTAGGTCGGCGATACCATTTTTCAGCAAAAACCGAAAGTAGCGATTATAGTACATTGTGTAATAGTAGGGGAAAGTTGTTTATTGTGGGGACGGACGCGACGGCACGAGCGAAGCGAGTACATACACGCGCCCGTGTCGACCTATAAACAAATATGCCCCTACTGTTACACATAGAACTTTTTTTTTGTGTAGGGCACATTACGTGCACGCGTGAAGAGAAATATAATACTACTGCACGTACGAGCACCATCGCAGTTTCAATGAAAAGACTATGACTGTGATACATTAACACCTAATACATGTGAATCTAAATACAGTTATCATAAATTACATTATTATATTTTTTATATTAATACTGTATTTCATAAAATTATATTTTCTAAAATGACTGGTTGTTCTGCGCCAGACTGCAATAATTCTGCAAAAAAGGGTTATATTATGAAAGTCTTTCCTCGTAATCCAGAAAAAAGAGCAAAATGGGCAGCGAATGTAGGTCGACTTAAATTTGACGCCATGACTATTTTCGGTTTTTGCTGAAAAATGTCAGCACCAATCAAAATTGGAAACGTTATTTCGTGACTCTGATTAGAGGGTCTCTATCCTATAAGTCGCACTCGCTTCGCTCGTGCAACTTTACATTCGCACTCACTTCGCGACTTTATAATTGTATAACATATTACTAACACAGTGCACTCGTGATGCTAAAATCTATGTGCAACTTATGTGCTATAATTGTCTATAGCGCGGTGCGGGCGCGGAGGAACGCACTCGCTTCGCTCATGCGCTCCCGCGCCCGCGTCGCACAATAAACAACTTTAACACACATGTTACACAATGTACTATTATGTTTTAACAGTCTTTGTTGATGTTATGTATCGTTAAATTTTAGTTGATACTATGATTTAATACATATTTTGATTTTGTTATCCACTTTTAAGCGGGGAGCACAGACTTTTGCATAACGCATAAAGCATGTGCATAAGGAATTTCATTGGTCCATTTTCTTATGCATGAGTCAGTGGACCAATCAAATTCTTTATGTATATGCGTTATGCAAAAGTCTATGCTCCCCGCTTTATTTTGTATCTATTCTCATAAAAACGCAGTTTAAATAACGTATTATTATTAAGATGTTGCGGAATAGTCATCGACATATAGAATGGACCGCTGATGGTAGTGGTTGGGGTAGAAAGACGAATAGAGTGAGAAGCAGAAGTAATATGATCGTTCTTTCCCTGTTTACTGAAGCCTGATTGGTTGTTGGATTAACAGCGACTAATAGTAATCAGTAATTATCAGTAAACAGAGAAAGAACGATCATATTATTTCTGCCTCTCACTTTACTCGTCTTTCTACCTCAACCACTACCATCAGCGGTCCATTCTATATGTCGATGGGAATAGTATATTGTGTAATGAGTGGGGGTTAGTTGTTTATAGCGCGGGACGGACGCGAGCGCACGAGCGAAGCGAAGTAGCCTTTAAATATATCAAAAACATTTAACATAATATATGGAAAATTAAAACTTTCAATATTGCAGAATTAAAAAATAATTTTATTAAGTTTATTACATGTATTAAGAACATTAATCTCAATCATATCTTTTTTGGAAAATAAGATCTGCAATATATATAAAAAAAACTAAAGAATTTATTAGGAATAATATGGATATTATTTATACTCTTGCAGACAAGGGTAATATTGAAGTAGCCATAGATAGAATAGATTAATAAAATGGAAAATCTACTTAAAGATAAAATTATTTATTTAGAAATTACGAGAAATGTGGCGAATAGGATAATCTCCAGGTTGAAAGAATTATTAAAAAGATGGAAACTAAAGAACATGATTAATGGGTAAATATATAGAAAAGGAGAGCCACCCCCGACGATCTTGACCTTGATATATGTTGTGGTTTTGGCAGTGGTATGGTTTCGACCTTCTACGCGAAGCAAGAGCTACCTTTCACCTCTAAATGGGTTGGATTAGGTTATTTTTAACAATCGTGAGCCCGCCCGCAGGGGGGGCGGAACACAATGCATCCACGCATACACTTTACAACATTCAGTTGTATCAAATGGAATTATATCAAATGGAACACACACACACACACACACACACACACGCGCGCGCGCGCGCGCGCAGGGGTGCAAGGGGGTGGTTTCGGCACCCCTTCCCGCACCTACCTCGTCGGTAGAGGTCTTCCCCGACATACTATCATAGCAACAGTACAATCATGGAAGTCGTGTGCCCCTTAGCAGGGGATGGAAGAGAGGTGAAAGTTACTTCGCATAAAAAGTTTAACATTTCTGAACAGGGAAAGGTGTAGAATGGTACTTAATATCATACATATATAGCATACGTTGTTAAAACTATGATTGTTATTTAGTTATATATATTAATTGTATTAATTTTATTTTCTAAGGTTTTTTATAATCTTATTAGCATGTCATTCGTTGTGTTCAAATCCATATAAAAACGCGCCTTTTATTTTCACAAGTATTAGCGCCGTCTATCGTTTTCGCGCGAACGAAGAAGAAGAAGGAGATGACGGCCATTATTATTATATTCTTATCCATTAAGACGACGCGTGTACTGGACACCGATCCCGTTTAGATTTTTGCGATTCTTTGTTTTCGTGTTATTAATTATTTGTATTTTGAGCTATCGAATAAAGAAGTGTTTGTTAGTTAACATTTGTAGCATTATTTTCACGAATTAACGTACATTTCGGTACAATAACTTTTTAACGAAGGACGAGCGACAGCTAAAACCTGTTGAGGGTTACTCAGGGTCATGACCTTGACAACATATGTCAAGATCAAAGTCATTGAAGGGAGGTCCCCTCATCTACACATTTACCGTCATTATTAGCTTAATTGATAGAGTTTTGAAGTTATCTCATCTATTCTATCATAAAAAGAACTTTGACAAGATTATAACAACTAATTCAAAATGATTATTCTATACAATTAATTTTTAACACTATAAAAAAAAGAATGTATAAAAAATTAGACTTAAATAACAAGAAGATTATGAACAAAAACAACGATAATAACACAGAGAATAAACAAAATTATTTCATCGTTCTATATGTCGCGAGTATAACTAACAATATAAATAATTACATAAAAAATATAAAACGGTTAGAGTTGGATATAAGGGCATTAACAAACTCAATAGTATAATAAAAGTACAAAAGGATAAATTGCAGAACATGATGCATACTAATGTCGTGTATAAAATATCTTGCAAAGATTGTGATACACATGTAGGATATTAAAAACGAGAATATGAGAACACAAGAACCATATTAATAGGAATATCCAACAAAGATCAGTAATCACGAAACATTGGTTAGAATATTCACATGATTTTAATTAGAACAGTATCAAAATACTTAAATAACTCTTTATTTTATTTTCTACATAAAACAGTAACAGACGAATGATTTTCATATCTAGATATATCTAAACCTTTAACTTGTTAACACGTATGCTATTATCACTGATCATCATGTAAGTTAATATAATCATTATACAAATTAACTAACGCAGCTAACATTATTAATAAAGTTGACAATCATATTTTATAATGTGTAGTGTACCAGGAAGTATTATATTATAATAGCAGTGTTACTTTCATAACGAAAAAAAAATATATTGATAAGGATCTGAATTGTGGATCGAAAACGTATGTATTTATCAAATTTTAATAAAACTTCATATTTTCTATACAACATCAGTGTTCGCGCGATCTGGATAAGGCATTACTCATACACAAGAATTTATTCAAACAGATCTTATTATATTGATTAATTATATCAAAAATATTTAATTAATTTTCTAAAATTATACAAAATAAAGGAGGAAATATATGTACTATAAACACTTCTCAAAAATTACTTACCACAGGTCCGATAGAATATTTAATGATTATAAATATTAATTTATAATTGTTCGATTTGTTTTTCTCTCGATACTTATCTCATTAAAATTTTTACTACGTATCCATCGTTTGAACGATGGTAATATAAGTTAAGAAGTTTTTCAATATGACTTTGTAATTATTTATTTAATTAACAAACAATGATTTTTATTTTAATTTACGTAGTAAAACATTTTGATGTGTAGTGAGTGGACAAACATAACGTATTGATCATCTTTGTATATAGCTTAATCATTGTCAATTTCTATTCAACTTTGTACTGAAGAGAATCTGAACTTACAATTAGAGTCGAAACGTTTACATTTATATATATTTTTTTAAATAAATGCTATTAATTCACACAAACAACCTGTGACGGCTCTCATTGGAATTAATTTGTTTAGTTTGGATTTATTCTTTTAGAGTCTGACTCTTTGTTATATTTATTATAAATGTTAAATTTCCACGTGAGATAGGCCATTTTATTCCTCCAGCGGAATTCTGTAACTCGTTATGCAATCATTAGGTATGTGTTCATAACGACAGCTGCATGCGCAGATATTTGAATTAAAAAAAGCTACACAACTATTGTTATGAACGTATGATGACTGCATAACGAGTTACAGAATACACCTTATAGACTTCGGCGTACTATTCTGAATACAAACTGTCTATCGATAGCTGTTGGTGTCGTTATGTGTCTTTCGTAGATATTTTGTATGGTAAAGAACTGCACACCGACAACTATCTTCGTAGGTACCGATAACACTTGAAAGATTCTCGATCTCGCGGTTCTAATCGTCGGAAACACCATATGCCATTTGCAATATCCGTATATTTACGTTTCAATCGGTATAAATTATTGCCTTGGGATATCAATGCCCTAGCATTATATCGTCGACCGTTGTGTCTCTGAATTCGCGTCAGTCTCGACAGTCTATACGATCGCGACTCCCTAAATTATTGCGTTCGCGGACGCAATATTATCGGCACGCGCCATGTCCAAAATATGGCGCACAGATGACCACTATGATGAATACATCTCACGTTATTCACGATGGACTTCAAAACCGATTGGCGCATGTCGCCGATCATCTCTGGCAGGACACATTGGTAGAAGAATATCGGCAAGAATTAGTCACGAAGTCGAGTGATTTTGAATCAATCTGCCAAATTTTAGTCAAATAAGAGCTACTAATATATTTATCAGGGAATGGAAGTAACTCGTTACTTGTAACGAAGTTACAGTTACAAGTTACTTTTTTGGTAACTTTACTGGTAACTGCGTTACTTTCTTTTTTTGGTAACTGTAACGGTAACGAGTTACATTTTTTGGGTAACGGTAACGAAATTTACAGTTACTTTTGTCGTTACTTTGCACACGATTGAACACGGTTCGATTGGATACATGTTATTTATAGCTCTTATCAATAAGACTTGAAAGCCCTTAGACATTCGGCCGTTATGATTCAGTAATTATTTTACACTTCTATCTTCTATGTAATACATAGGACATACAAATATTTCAGTTTGCTGCATATTTTACAGGTTTTAGAATTACAAAAGTGTGTTTAAAAAAAATTAAAAAATAAATTAAATAATAGTAAAATGAGAAGGGCTATGAACCCAAAAGCGAAACAGTTTAAAAGACGATGACAATAAGTGTCGAAACGTCGTTTGTTTTTATCTTGTTTTATCTATGTATTGTTCTAATATATATTTATACATTTAATTACATTGTCATCGTCGTTCTTATCGGAAATAAACTGTTTCATTTTTGGCTCGTAACCCTTCTCATTTTACTTTTATTTAATTTATTATTTGAGCCATTCTACATTGTTTTTTTTTTAAATAAAATTATATATCTGTCAGTATTACATAAAAAAAAAAATGCAAAAGTACATTTTTTAATTGATTTTAAAAAAGTAACGGAAAAGTAACGAAAAGTTATTTTTCAAGTAACGGTAACTGTAACGAGTTACTTTTAAAAAGCGATAACTGTAACTGTAACTAGTTACATTTTTTACTCGGTAACGAGTAACTGTAACTAGTTATTTTTAAAAAGTAACTTTCCATTCCCTGATATTTATACACTGTTAAATTCATAATGTCATTGTACCCTATTTGAGTTATATTTAATCAGTTCTATAAGTCACCATTGCCCTTACTCAATATGTCGTTAATTTAACAAGAACAAGTTAAACAACATAACTCAAAAAGACATATCATTAGATAATAAACTTAGTTTCCGCGGATTTTTTTACTTAAAAAACTCATTTATCTAGATATCAAAAAATACATCAATTAGAGTATTTGCCCTCGCTTTACAGTTATACATTTTTCCCATCTTTCGGGCAATAAGTGAATTACGCGAGGATAGAACGATTAGTCTTTTGAAGCAATCCATTTGTTGATCCATTTTCGCATATTCTCGTAATTTCTAATGTGTATCCACCAAGCCGCATCGGCGATTGGAACAAGTAATAGTCTGAAGGAGTTAAGTCTGACGAATATGCTGGGTACGGGAGAACTTCCCACTCGAGCTGCATCAGTGTTTCCTTGACAGCTTTTGCAACGTGTGGTCGAGCGTTGTCGTGCAATAACATAATTTTTGCGTCGATTGCTGGCTACTACTGGTCTTTTTTTCAACAATGCTTCATTCAGACGGTTTAATTGTAATTGATATTGATCCCCCATGATACTTCCGTTCGGTTTGATTAACTCGTAGTAAACGACGCCTCGACGCCTTGTATATCCCATCAAATGTAGAGCAATGCTTTGTGGACATGGATATTTCGCTTTGGTGTAGATGTTGATGGTTGGCCGGAGTCCACGCATGACCTTTTGGGATTGTCAAAATATATCCACTTCTCTCTCTCTCTCTCTCTCTCTCTCTCTCTCTCTCTCTCTCTC
>NW_017275211.1:54768-64817 GCF_001594065.2 Cyphomyrmex costatus
CTCTCTCTCTCTCTCTCTCTCTCTCTCTCTCTCTCTCTCTCTCTCTCTCTCATTGCCAGTCACAATACGCCACAAAAAACTCTCTTTTGTGTCTGACGAGCAGAGAAGTAGAGATGTTTAAGCGATTCGCAAAGGCATTTTTGTGTGGTACCCTTTTTCCTTTCCTTTGAATCTTTGCCATTGCATGTAGACGTTTAGAAACAGTCATCGGAGTAACATTTAATGCTGCAGACAATTATTGGATCGTTTGAGCTGAGTTTTCGTTCAATAATGTTTGCAATTCGGCGTCTTCAAACTTTTTCGGACGACCTGAGTATTGCTTATCATTCGCATCATAATCATCACTTTTAAATCACTGAAACCATTCGTGGCATGTTCTTTCCGATGGAGTATAATTACCCTAAGTTTTGACAAGCAATTTGTGAATTCCAACTGCAATTTTTTTCAAATCAAAGTACTGAAGTAACACATGTCGAAAAAACAATTTATCACGTTCCATGTTTAATAAAAAAAAAAAATAGCACTGTTCGCTTAAATGAATCTTTTCGCACTGAATTTTGTTGACAAATGTCTAACTTCTAAAATGCAGCTTTATATGTTAAAATAAATTACACCTACAACTAGTGTCATCTAAATGTGAACTTCGGAAACTAAGTTTAGCACCTAATAAATTTAATTCAAATTTAGTTTATTATTTAATTGTAAATGTATATACTGACATGGACGTTACTCACTTCAAAATTACCACAGAAATGAATGATTTATATTTTGATATATAAGTATATGCACGGAGATAAATGTTTAATAGAATTAACTAAACTTCTGATGGAAAATAAACTATCTAGAATTCTGATTAAATGACTAGAATTCTAGTAGATTTAACTAATGATCTAGCAGATTGTTTCGTTTATTTTCCACTAGAATTCCAATTAATTCAAATAAATATTTTTTCCGTGTAGAAATTAAAAATTATAAAATCTTGTATAATTCAAAAGATTGGATTGCTATTGCTATTTGATATATAACATTGTATATTCTAATAAATTTCAGAAAAATGAAGAAAATTATTATAGTCAAAAGCATTTAAAAATCAAAGAGAACATTATACTAATCAAATAATGTCAAGATGTGTGAGTGTGTGATAAAATTGGAGATGTTTAATTAATTCATTAATGTATTATCTACAGCAAATGACGGCATAGCAAGAAAGCACATTGGATGCCAACTTAAGTATCTCTGACAGTCATTTAACATCAGACCTGCTATAAACCTTCCTTGTTGCCGACTGATCCTCTTATAATTGTATATCTAAGGTCATCGACTGTTAGGCATGATACTTGAAAGTAGTCTGTTTGACATTGAATATATCTATTCTAACTGTAAACGTTGCATTACGTGGCGAATTGACGGTAAATGGATAAAACCTAAACTCTCTTACAGGATAGAATATACAAGAAAAAAAAATGCAAAGTAGATGACAAATGAGTACTGTCCATCTAATCGAACAGTCTTTCAATATTATCCCTTATGCGCGTCTTTACAGCGGCTTTTTTATAATGCGTAATAGTTCCTATGTCAAGCATGCATATTGTCGTGCATCAAAATTAATGTTTCCAGACGAGAAAATATGTTTTAACAAAGATGTGTTACCGTATAACGATCTCAGGCCTCCACAAAGCCAGGAAATAAACGAGGAACGTACGCAAATACAAAATAATCGAAGACAAATATATCCTGTCCGTCCAATCGCGAGACCTCTCGGAGCTTTTTTTCTTACGCTCACTCACTCGCTCGCAATTGCATTTTGCATCTTCGCACTTTATTCAGAGCGTCTCTACAACGATAAGAGTTCGTACGTATCATTTCATCGACCGTAAACTTTTCAATAAATTTGATGGAAATCGACTGGTCTGTATCTACTGAGACCGAACTAACCTGTCATTAAATAATTGTTAGAGGAGATACTCGTTATTAACGGGCCCGGCAATTAGGGGGTAGTTAGCCCCGTGCGCATACCTTCGTTTACGGTGGCCGACTACCGCCGACAGTGCTGCAGTCACGCTCTGATGATCAGGATGTAACCGATGCAACAGATGACACCGACTTCTCGATTGCGCGCCACGCTATCCTGACTATCATGACGGGACCGAGCACGAGAGTCCCCATTTATTGCTCCCCGGTCGACCGGTCGGCTCGTGCCATGTGGTGATCCCCCTCGTCTACGTAGAAACGATCGCCCCGACGACGACGTGTCATCGGTACGCCTAATTTATGATCGCACCGTTCTCTTTCAACCTGGTTTACAATAATAAACCAAGTATTCTTGTATATTTCAGCGTTGCGGTTGACGTCAGATCCGTTTACTTAAGCTTTTGAACCCCAGCTAAACTATAGTGTGCACCATAAATTCAAATTTCAAAGTTTCTAATAACTTTTTATTTAAACAAAAATCCGCGTGAGAGGATATAATTTTTATTTTTTGAAATAATTATAAAATTAATAACTTGACTATAATATGCTCAATAACTAAACTAAAGAACTAATCGTTTCAGTAAAACAACAGTTGACTACACAAGTTTAACGTTTATAACTAACTAGATTTGAAAGTGGAAAAAAAAATTTATATTTGTAATGGTCAAAATGTTAAAACGATTATTTAATTAATGCAATAGAAATTTTTAATTTGCTTAAGGACTACGCACTAATCATATGGAAAAGTGGCCGCGCGCCGTCAAAATTGAAATAACATGTGCGAAAGTATACTTTAAGAGGTGCTGATCAAAAGTCTCAATGGCACCAACCTTCTAAATTCGTTAGTTTTGACATTGTTATAATAGCTCGTAAAGACTGCTTGAAATTACTTTATTTCAGAAAAACGTAAGAGTACGCTTCCCCCCCCCCCTCTCTCTCTCTCTTTCTCTGTCCGTTCGTCCGTACGTCATATCGAAGGTGCCTCTATATAATATAGAATGTCCCTTTTTAAATGATCCAGCCTAATATCTCGAAAACTAAACCCAATAGACAAAAATGTTTCAGACGAAAGTGGTACGGTTTCGAAGGGGACGTATTTTGGTCACATTGTCCTTTTTCCAGGTGGAGGCACCAAAAAGATATGAAGGTCACCTTTACATTTTTACATGGATTTATATGATTTCTTTTACATAATATGATTCCTGATTTACATAATATGACGCGTAATGTAATTACAATTTGTTATATGCGAAATAATATAGACGTTTATGAAGTATAAAGCCTATTGCACATGAAATGCATAACAGTGCATGAGCATAACATAAAACTGTTGGACCAATAAGCATCCAGCATAAAGTTGCCATATTAATTAACATAAGATGCTCATTGGTCCAGCAGTCTTATGTTATGTTTATGCACTGTTATGCATTTCATGTGTTTGGGCTTAAGGGTTTAATTTTCAAGCAGTCTTTATGAGCTGACAGTGTCAAAACTAGCGGGTTTAGAAGGTTGGTGCCATTGAGACTTTTGATCAGCATCTCATAAAGAATACTTTCGCACATGTTATTTCAATTTTGACAGTGGCAATTTTTCCATATAATTAGTGCGTGATCTTTTCGGTTGCTAAAGCAAAAATATATATTGCCTTAATAACGTTTTGTCGAAAATTTTAAATTATATTTTATTTTTTAGAAAACTATATCTTTACTAATAAGTCTGCTGAGCTATAACTAAGTTTTACTAGTTATGTTCAACGATTTTATGCAACTCTGACTGAGACTTAGTTGCTATAACATAAAACAGATTGTCCGTATATTCCGACAAAGATGATTTAAGTAGGCTAATCTTAGATGAGAAGAAAGATTAGAATGGACTTTATATTGTAAATATAACAATTATTTGAAAACAGAAAAAAGAAATAATAACAAAATAAAGTTTATAAGTTGAGGAAACGAAATATCCTTTATGTAAACTCGGATAGGATTAGTTAAAAGAAGTATTGATAGATTTATACTATATATATATACAATAATGAGTAAAAATTCGATAATTGCAATAACACAAAAGGAAGTCATATGAAAACAATATATTAACATACATTTTTTTATCTACTAAGGGCTTTCTGAATGTTATGATAAATTTTTACTTTTCTATATTATTATAAAACAGAAGTATATATTTTTTTAAAATAATTAGTATAAGGCTCTATAAGTATAAAACAATTCAAATAATAAGTGACAAAGAACCGATAATATTATTGACTCTTTGCCCCTTATTATTTGAATTATTTTTTATAAAATTATAAAAATATTAAATTTATTAAAAATTTCTTAATCTGTTTATATTATTTCCTTAGAAAATAAACTTTCGATAATAAAGATTCTTAATGCCTTTAATAATTCATTATCCATAAAACTTTTCAAGTAGAAATTATTCATTTTTTTACCTGAATTTTCTCAATAAAAAATATATTCCGGAAGGACTCGTCTTCAAATTGTCAATATGGTGTCAATGTTATCTCTTCCTTATAAAATCGCGTGAAGACGTAATAGTTTTCTAATCCCTACATTTTGTCAATCGTCACAATCATTAACGAACTGTTAAACCGAGAATTTATGTTCACGAAAATTCGTTCTTTTTTTCTTCTTTCGGTCGTCGGCTGCGACTATTGTTGCGAGAAAGATATACGACGATAAATAGCCTTTTGTCTCTATTTGGTTGCTTCCCGACAAGGGCTGAGCGTTTTGACGAGTAATTTGCAGTCAGTCTCGCCGATCATAAAGTACCGCTACCTCGAACAGGCGCCGACAGACGACTTAGACTAAGCGAAGTACTATGTTAAGCCACTTCACTGTTACCATAGAACAGCCGCATTTACCTGTCCCCTGTTGTCTCAAAGGTTGCAAGATCGGAATCGATAATTATCCATGACTGTCCGCAATATACGATTATTGCTTTCTGCCCTTCGGCACTACTTGAACCATCGATAAATTTGCGGACGGTTATGATATCAGCGTAAAAATTATATAATCCGTTGGGACAAACGTACGCTATCTTTTTTCTCTGTTATCTTATATTCATTTTTATATTGGCTTGTTTTTTACCTTCAGCCTAATCTCTTTCTTTAAATATAATATAATATAAATGCCTATGAGTGTCCGCAGATGTTAATGAGTAAATTACGTATTCATGAATTAGATACAATTCGCAATTATTTGGGATGTACTTATTAAACGGAGTTTAATTAAACGTAAACAATTTGGTTTTGTAGAATTATTCCTTATAGTTTGATTAACAATTTAATTCGTGATAGTACTGCGATAGTTTGTTATGTATATCAAATATCAGTATATAAATTCACGCGAAATTATATGTATATAAGTAACTAATTGTAAGATCCAGTTAGACCGTTGTTGGCTTCGTATTCGTTATGTTATTACATTGACGTTTTAAAAATTTGATATTGTCTAATATACCTAACAATTAAACTGAGCAAGGCAATGTTACTAAATTTACTTATGAAAAAATTACTTGTCAAAAGACTTTTGAGCGCTAGTGTATGTCCGCTTACATACACATTTAACTTATATTAGATTCATTTTTAGAGCCACAAATATTACTATTTTATTTCTTTTCTTTAAAGCTACCCGATTTGCTCTTTCAGTAATAGAATTCATATTCTGCATAAACTTTTTCTGATTGACCGATACGTAACTCCGTTACGCCATGGTGCATTCAAAATACAGGGTGAAATGCCATTAGTAAAAAAGGGGTGGCCGGCCGACCTCGACCGAGGCGTGACTCTTCTCTTCTCCTACAATTACACCGCACGTGCCGGTCGTGTGGCTCATCGTCGTTCGTACGATGTCGAACGTCAGGCATGTTCTCCCGTTCGTGTGGCTTTAATACCGCACATATAATGTCGTAATGTCGTATTTCGGTGAGTCACGTGCGAGAAGTCGCCGTTGCGTCACATCTAACGCGACGGAGCGCGACGATGATTTTTTCCTTCTTTCGATCCACCGTCGACATTCACCCTGCATTTCTTCGCGACAACGACGCACCTTCCTTATCGTTTCTCCGATCGAGCGTATCGAATGTATTTTGTCCGAAGGCTTGACGGATTTCTGGTGACTCGCGTTAATGTGTCTCCCGATAGGAATTAATTTCTTCTGTGACGTTAGAGATTCGAGACGCTTGTTATTGTCCACTAATGACTTTTATATTATAATAAAAACAAA
The DNA here is from genome assembly GCF_001594065.2 of Cyphomyrmex costatus. Classification (NCBI taxonomy): domain Eukaryota; kingdom Metazoa; phylum Arthropoda; class Insecta; order Hymenoptera; family Formicidae; genus Cyphomyrmex; species Cyphomyrmex costatus. The sequence goes on from NW_017275211.1 coordinate 60,981, forward strand.
AATTGCCGATATATATGAGCCAACATTTTTATTTTTTTAACAATTCATTCGGAATCATACAAAAACATATACGTTTCGACCTATGGTTAAGGTCCTCCTCAATAGAAATAAGTAAAATTTAAAATTAAGAACATTAAAATTGATAACGCGTAAGAATACAATTACTCTAGTAGTAATGTCCAAATCAAGTCAAATCTTGTTCATCAAAGTGTTAGATTTACTAAAAGTATTTGAAATAGAAAGTTAGATATTATTTTTAGCATAAATTATTTTAAAAAATACAATAGAATTAGCTTACATGCATGTCAAAATTAGACCATTTTTGTGTAGTTGTACAGGTTTCATTAAACTGCTCGATTTACTCTATAAGGCAAAAATTTTTAAGAATAAATGAATGTAAAGTTTTTTAGGTAATTGGTATTTCAAACACTTACATGAAATTTAAATGACAATTATTAGTCACAACATAACCGTTTGGAAGACCGACGTGAAATGAGATTACAATAAGCAGAGAGTAACGGAACATATTTTTGTATGATTCCACGAATGAATTGTTAAAAACACACACTTATAATTAGTGTTGGCTCGATCATATCGGCAATTTTTGGTTTTATTTTCTTAATTTATTTCACTGTACCTTTTAATTATCTTAATTTTTTATGTTATAATCTCAAATAATATACATTGATAGATATCGGAGCAACAACAACTCAATCTCTTCAGTTAAATAACATTTTGTTATTTTTAACTCCCATATGTATCAAAATGTAGGTAAATCAATATATTTCTATGATTTCCATTTTATTATAAACGTCATCCATATTAATATATCGTTTAGTAAATAATAAACTAAATCTGAGTCAAATTTTCTTGTATTAAATTGTTTAAGTTTATTGTTTTAATTAAATTAAAGATTCTATAACAGAGTTAGGTTACGAGATGTCAAACTTTGCATTGGCCTATTTATGTTATTAACTTTAGTAAGTTAGAGTAAGTAAGCTACGTCATTTTATATTTAACAAAACGATGGATCAATGAAAAGTTGTCATCTCTTGGTTAGATTCTGTTATAGGGTCTCTAAATTAAACTAACAACACATTGACTAATTGTTATAGAAATTATTAAAAGTAACTCAAATTGGGAATAATTTTACTTTATAAATTTAACAATGCACTGTGTTGATTTACGCGCACGATAAAAAGTTGCATATATTCGGAAATAATTACAATTTGACATTTTTTAACAGCATCTTACTTTATTTGTTATAAAAAAGCTAATTTAAAATAATATATATATAATTTTAGATTATATATATAATTTTTAATATACATATATATAATATAATTTTTTGGACTAACAATCTGCCTTGATATCCCTTGTTCAGTTTAGAGTCATAAAACTTTTCTTTACATTAACTGTTCAGTCAGATCGCATCAAAACGTCTACAAGATTTCACTGAGATCTTCACAATCTTTTTCTTTACCAATCGGAAAGTTATGACTATCCGTTCGTTAGAGCGTTTTTCGAGAGAATTTTTTTGGTTAACACACGCCACGACAACGTGACTTGACGAAATTACGTAGTCGTTGTTCTACGTTTAAAATTTATCATAGATAACGGGAAGATGATGACCATACGATTATCGTAAGTATTATCCACCATCTCTCTTTCTTTCTATCTTTCCATCTCTCTCTCTCTCTCTCTCTCTCTCTCTCTCTCTCTCTCTCTCTCTCTCTCTTTCTGCATCCGCGATGTTCGTCTCGTGATCGAAGTATTGTTAGAGCACAATTTACATTCTTACACCCACGCTAATGTCACGTATACAAACATGGATCCGATATTAATCGTTTAGACAACGAGTCAACGCCGATCTTCTCTCGCTACGAAGAGAAAGATCCGTTGATAAGGAAAGTCGACACTATTTATTATAAAATTTCCTCATTTTCGCGAAGTAAATTTAAACAGACAGTCAGCCTCGGTACTGGAGTGTAAAACGTCCATACAAAAGAACAATTTTATTTATCAATGCTGTTAAAACTTGGATAAATAATAATCCTCCGTACTTTAGAATCAAAACGCTAAGACTGGTACAGGAAAATAATTTAATAAATTACATGAGATAAGCAATTAATTAAGTCGAGATTGCAACCAAATAATCTCAATTTAATATTCACGTCTAGAAGGAAACAATCACGATTGACGTAATCATAATAAACGCGTTAAAAACGACGCATTAAACACAGTTAAGGCAGACATTGCATCTTACCGTCCCTATTATACCTGTCTATAAAAGATAACGATCATAAAAGACCAGCGATAACTAAATAGAAATGCCTAATGGCGCTGTGGTACGGTACTCGAGCACTCGCGCAGGTACCAATACGACGGCCTGCGCAGGTAGTCGACCGTACGAGAGCCGATTCCAAGTAACGGTGCTCCCACTTTAGCATATATGTATGTTTATACGCGTATATCTATCGAAATAATAACGACATTTTATACGTATAGCAAAGCATTGTGCGAACAACGTCGCGTCAGGAAGCAGACAAGGAATTTATTTTGCGATCGCTGTAATGGCATTCGATTATTTTCAAGTGTAGTCGCATCGATTTCTACTTTCCGATTTTCTTGATTTACACGAATGCGCAAACAGTCTGAATAGTCTGAACAATTCAGAAAGTATCTTTATTTTCTAGGAAGAAAATCTTTCATAGACGGTAAATCAACTTTGTCCTCCAACTTTAATTAAACTTTATCAAACGCAAAAGAGAAAAGAACTGCACTCCGAAAGAGAAAGAATTGTGTACTAATATTTATACACGATACATCCTAGTAACATGATTTTCTTTCTCAATTAATTACGTCGTTCTTCTTCGCATTCAAGATACTCACATGAACGTAGTTTCCCGTATCGAAGATACATTTCACAATCAGTATAAAGCATTATAAATTGTCCGGTTTATGGCATTTTTAATTTTACGATGTTGCAGCACAATTACGTAGGCTGATAATTACAGTCCCATCTGCTTCTGTTATTGTAAGCAATTCCTAATATGTCTAATATATTTTGATTGACAAAGATACAAGAATGAAGACTCGTTGAAAAGTTAGTAAAATATATGTATATAATAAAAAAAATAAAACAATTATTCGTTCTTCTATTCAATAAACATTTACGATTGAATTTACAACATTAATTACGATAATAAAAGTGTAATCTTCATATGTGAACTCTTTTCTTTAAACAAATCAAAATAAAAAAGATCCAAAGACCACGCAAATGAGAGTCAGCGTGGTTAATAAAACACATTAATACATTTATTCTATAAAAAGTCAATGTACGTTTCGACTCTACTTTGGAGTCATCCTCAGCATATAGAATTATTACTCCTCTTCATATGTTTGAGCAAACTCACCATCAAATTAACAGATGTACAATCTATTTAATAAATTAAGTTACAATGAAAATTCTTACTGAAAAATTAAGAAGTTAGTGACTCACTTCAAACAATAAAGAAAAAGTCATATTGAAAACCATTGGATCAAAAATACATTATAATATAAGAATTGTTAAAATTAGTTGCAAAAGTGTATTTACATCAGATTAGATAATAAGTAAAACAAAAGAACAAACGAAAGAATTATTTTTCTCAAATAATAGCGTCGCTTATTTAATATTTTTTAATAATTGAATATAGCTCCCATGCCGACTCTCATTTGCCTGGTCTTTGGATCTTCTTTGTTTGATTAATATTGAAGTTAGAATATTTAATAGAGAGAGAGAGAGAGAGAGAGAGAGAGAGAGAGAGAGAGAGAGAGAGAGAGAGAGAGAGAGAG
>NW_017275211.1:65276-89180 GCF_001594065.2 Cyphomyrmex costatus
GAGAGAGAGAGAGAGAGAGAGAGAGAGAGAGAGAGAGAGAGAATTTTTCTAAAGGTTACGTTTACTACAAAAAAAGTTAAATATTATATTGAATTTTAAACAATAAACGCCGCATCGCGATGAGCGAACGCGTTTATAACCAACAATATAATTTAGCCGCCTCCCTTTGATTCGTCGCGATCGTGGTGTAGTCGTGGGCAACGAACCGTGGAAACATGAAAAAGAAGAGGGTACCCTATGGAAGCGCCCTGTTTACAGTCTGGCCATGTAGATTCCAACAAACCTCATGCATTTCGACCGTTGCAGCTTGAAGTAGCCGTATTTTTAGCGGATAGTTATCTAGAAAATCTCCCGCCAAAAAGGTGTGCGGCGAGTCGCTAAGCGTGAAGACGATCTCTACTCAACGAAAAGAGATCAGCGCATCATAATAACGGCTTAATAACGCTACCTAAAACTAACTCAAGAAAAACGTTTATAGTTTCCCTTAACTATCACATACATTTTTTAAATACTATATATTGCAAATATTCGCTGGAAATTATTTTATGTTGACAATCATTCGTTTATGAAATAAATTGGATACGCATAAGAAAATATAATTGAGTTTCAGAATAATTGTCTAATAGATAACACTCGCTGTTGTATGAGATGCGAATAACGTTCACATTAATTTGAATAAGTTGGCAATTTATCAAACGATTTAACGAGTGATCTAACGGTGAGATTCAAGTGATTAGGCAGAAATTATAATACATAATGTGCGAACCAATACATCAGGCTTCCTACATCCGGTAGTTCAGAAATACATTTAAGAACAACGACTTCGAAGATTCCGTTTGGAAAACTCCGTTAACTTTGAACGAATTGTTAATCGTGAAACAAGCACAAATATAACGTCGCTATTAAAAGCAAAATCCTATACAAAATGTGATCACCAATGTGTTATCTTTAAACTTATTGTCAATTTATTTGATAATATATCTCTAGATTTATGTCAGTATACTTATATTATCATTATCTATATTATTACTATTGTATTTATCATAATCATTTATTCATTTTATTTAAATGTACAATATATGTATGTATCAGTTATCTGTATGTTAATTCTAACTTTATTTTCAGTTTCGAGTCTTTTAGACAGCATTACAGCTGATGCTTCGCCTATTGATTGCGAATCTTCTTTCTTATTGTATTTTATTGTCCTTCTTATCTTCTATTATTATTATATAATAATAATAACTAATTTAAACAAAAGAAAACACAGTACAAAGTATTCTTACGTTTTTCCCAACGTTTTCATAATAGTTCTCTCTGTATCGTTGAGATTGAGCTGTGTTAATAATACACCACGGTATATGACGTTGCATTACAGCACACGACGACGACGTGCAAATTCGACTATTGTTTCATGGAGCAAACTACTATTTCTGCGGTTACCCTTCGCGCTTTAACGACGAGCGGCGTGCTAAATCGAGCCGTATTAAATCAGCTATCGCAGCCTATCCGTGGCGCGTGGCCTGACCGGCAGAAATTAGTTACGCAGAAATTAGACACGCATCCCGCGCACCAGGAGAGAAGTCGTTAAGGTGAATGAGAGAAAGGAAAAAAAAAGCAGCTCCCGGCGATCATTTTCAGGGGAGCGATCGTGTCAACCAGGGCCACTTGAAGTGGATCGATTTCAATATGGTACTCGGCCATGTTTAATGACTCGTAAATTGGTTCGGCCCACTGCGAACAGGGATATCCTCACCAGGGCTCGTCATTATTCAATTTTCCGTAACACGAGCGGCTAGGGGGTGTTATACTTTATTCCCCATAATGGATTCCGGCTGCGCAACGATTATTGAAAAATAATCCTCTATCGAGAGAAAAATAATCACGATCAAATGGGCGAACCGCAATTTGAGGAGCTCCGAATAAAATTTCATAGAGATGCGCGCATGAAAGTTGATTAGCGAGACTGAGATCTTCGACTCCATGGATTGTTCAGAATCTCAACGGTAATCTGCGATAGTAACATCAACCTTTTAGTTGAGACAAAATTCCTCACGATGTCGATTAAATTTAATTGCATGTATATCAAGATAATCATAATTATGAGTAAAATATACGAGATCAGACATGAAATAAAAGTATTACGGGATGAATGTAATGTTGCAAGTTTATCTAAAATAAATGAACGAATTTAAATCTGTTCTTGCTACTGAACTCTATATAGTGTAGGCAGGAGTAGTAGAGTTGCATAACGCATAATACATAATACATAAGAAAATGAAATCAAAGTCCTTCATTTCTTTCCTTTCTCTCTCTGTGAAATAAAAGACTTTAATTGATTGATTTTCTTACGCGCTTTATGCATTATGTGTTATACAAAAATCTGTGCTTCGGTCTTATGTGATGCTAAGACTTATTGGCAAGAATACGTTTAATTTATTGTTTTAGATAAACTTACAGTAGTTGCGTTTAGCAGAGAAACCAGCTTTGCAACTAGTGTGAAATTCTTCAATACGATTGGTTCTTACTTTTGGTTCCTTATGAATCTAAATGTATAAAAAAATCATATCGAATGTTACAACAGTTGCAAAGCTGCTTTTTTTACTGAACGCAAACAATGTTACATTCATTTCATGTTACTTTTATCTCTGGTCTTCTCTATTGAGACACAAAAATGACAATAATGTTTATACAATATATACTTGCGTATGATCTTAGTTATTATACTTATTATACACACGTACATACAACTAGCAATCGACCTAAGTCTTAATTAATCAGGATGTCTATCTTCACGCATAAGTGCGCCCACCTTGCGACCAATTATGCCGTACGAGCTAATTTTAAATTACGTCTGAACTTATCCCTCTTCCTGCACACACGTTTTTGCATAAAAGAATAAGATATAGACGGTACTTTAGTAATCAATGGAATAATAAAAAGAACTTCCTTACATCAGTAATATAAGTCATATGACTTATATTATATGAACGTATTCCAATTCATTGGAATCTGGAGACACGGTAGTGTCTCCATTAACTTAAACTTAATACGATTGAGTCGTATACTGAATCGTATACAAAATCTAAATTAATTCCAATGAATGTGTAACTTACTATTGACATATGAAAGTTTTTCGAATTAATGTTCACGTGATATTTGGCAGCTAAATCGGTATTGACGATTATCGATTTCAAGCCGTAAATTATCAATCGAAGATGCGAGACTCGATCGAAATGACTACAAACGAGGCACAAATTGGAGTCGCGTCCTCTCTTCGCGGACTCTATTCGTTTCCGCGAACGGCAGCGGCAGAATAACGTGGCAGGTGTCAGAACGCGCACAGCCACTTCCTTGGTGGCGATGTTGTTGGCAACATATGGTCAGCCGTTATCCACGGACTGGGATAACGTTGTTGGTCCTATGATTCTCCGATTAACGCCACGCAGTGCTGTGCCTCCCTATCCCTCCCGCCCGTTACGCCACTTTCCGCGCCCTATTCCTCTTTCTTTCCATGCGAGATGATACCACTATGATTGCGACACCAGTTCCTATCCGCGAAACACGATGCGCTTAATCGACGCTGACTTGCAATTAATCCGCGTTTCTCGTTGCACCCGTAGAAAGTCCAGTTTAATAAATTGCATCGGTATGGTAATGTGTTTCGCAAAATGTCGAAGCATAACGATAATGGCGATACCAAATCTCTGTTGGCTTCAATTCCTCTTTATGCTCGTTGAAACTGATTAACGAAAACATTTCTCTGCCGAAGAATGAAAGTGTACAAAAACTAGGGGATATTAGCGATTTAATTCTATTTCTCTGTTATAAAAATATCTAATCGTACATTTTCTACATTTTTAAATAAATCCAAAATCACAATGTGAATATATTGTACAGCTTATAACCTTGTTCCTTTCTCTATAATGTTTCTTTAATTTACGACACAATAAAAATTTTAGATAGTTGTACGATCTGCATAATTGGTACTATGAAATTCTAAATTGTATAGGTAAAAGAGAACTTAGAATCTTCTTGTATCAATCGCCATAAGGCAAAGTTTTATTTGCATTATAAGTATAGTTTTTATAGCTGTAATTGAATGTTAATATTATTAGGGATAAGCGATACAGAAAAAAATCTTGATATATCGCATAGCAATATATCGTGAGATATTGATATCACAGAAATATTGATGCAATAATAAAATATCGACTGATTAATTTGTGATATTTCTAATATCGATATGGATCCGATATATCTATTTTTAGTCATTTTAGATAGTGTTTAAATATTTTAAATCGATTTTTTCCCACAAATAAGAGATATACATGTATGTATGCACTTACACATTTTCTTTATTTTATCTACTTACATGGTTTTGATCTAATATTATAGATCATACATTATATTCTTACAATATACATATATAATGTGTATTATATATATTACATATAATATATTAAATATTAATAAACAAAAACAGGCTAATGAGAGTCAAAAACTGCGGTAATTAGTGCGAATTAATAATTATTAATTACATATACTTATAAAAATAATTTAGACGTTTCGGCTTCTATTTGAGCTATCTTCAATGATCTGAACAATACTTCTTCAAAATTAATGTAGCATGGTCATCAATTGGCTGCATAGGTGTAGCAACACATCATCTCCATTAGAAAAAGACAAAAAATTTGATGGTTTTTTGACAATTAATGGACAACTATTGAATAAAAATTAACAATAAACAAATTATTGATAAAAAAATCAGAAAGGAATAATGAAGAAACTCATCAATGCAGCCATTATGTATAAATGTAAAATACATCAAAAGAAATTACAAAATTAAACGTGTAAAATAAAAGTAATACAAAGTCAACGGACAATAGTCAAATGAGATAAAAACAATATGTGAGAGTGACAAGTATGTAATGAGACTGCGCAAGACGTTAAACAAGAACTGCCAATAACAAAGCACCATTACAATAAACATAGAAGAAATCATATTAAATGTATCATTTTACGTAAGACGTTAAACAAGAACTGCCAATAACAAAACAATATTACAATGACATATAAGAAATCATATTAAATGTTCAGTATCTGATTGTAAGTTCAAACAATTATTTTGTAATTTAATGTGTAGCATTTCTGCAATGCGTCGTCTATAAAACCATCTTTCAGAATCAACTATCTCAGTATTATCCCAATCAAAATCATGATTCAAATTTAATCCATGTTCATTAATGACAGAAAAATTGCCATTGTTTTTTCGTATATCATTTTTATGGTCAGTAATTCTTGTTTTTAATGTACGTTTGGTCTGACCGACATATGAAGCATTACAGTCTTTACAATTAATCTTGTAAACTAAATTCCTTTTGTGCATATTAGGTAAACGATCCTTGTGTGTGTGAATGAAACAACTGAGCTTATTGAGACTAAAAAACGATAAATTTACATCTAAATCTTTAACAGCATTTTTAAATTTAAAACAATAAAACAAAATTTAGTATTATATCCGGAAAGATTAGCATTTTAATATTCTTATGTAATTATAAATATACATATATTTTTTATGCTCTGAACAATGGATCGTATCAATGTTACCTGTTTAAATATTGATACGCGATAATATCAAAAGATTAAATATTGATACAAAATATCGGAAAAAAAGACCAAAAATATCGATACTAGAGATACAGTAGTGTCTCGGCGCTAATAGCGCGTTTCACTGGCAGAGCTAGTGCGCACTCAGTGTACTTTAATGCCTTTTTTGTACACAAATCGACATAGAAATATATGTTTAATAAAAATAAAAAAATGATTAAAACCATAAAATATTCAATATATTTTATTGTATTATTTGACAAAATACACAATAAGCATTTTATCATTGGAAATATCTTATTTTAATATCAGATTAGAGTAGTGTATAACGACTTTAATGTGCACTGAGTGCGCACTAGCTCTGCCAGTGAAATGCGTAATAAGCCAAGCGCAGCGACACTGCCATGGCTACTTTACGCGAGATTATCAGATCTCAATAATGGCTGAACTGATCAAGTTCTATATACGCTCAATCGATAGCCATTGCTTAAATTGTACAATAAAAGCTCTTATTTTTTTTCTACGTGTACTATACGAGCGCATATATCACGACGCAAAGTTCGAATCTGTAACTTTTCATATCGTTTTTAAAATACGTCGTTATTAACGTCGTCGACCAGAAAGAAATGTACGGTGCGTTTTTTCGATAATAGAGGGCCTTTAACTTTATGTTATATATATCTAACTAGTAGACCGCAGTGTTGCATGGTATATCACATATGATGCGCGCGCGGTTTAAAATTTTATAATAAAAATAAAATATTATTGAATATAATTTAAAATACCTATTAATAATATATACATATATAATGTTATTATATATATATATATATATCTATATATATTAAAATTGAAATATCGAAATATAGAGAAACTATGTGTCCAGGTATTCACTATCGAGGAATTAAGTGTCTAGATGTTGTCTATATGTTCGTCGTCGAGGAAGTAAGTGTCTACATGTTTGATTTCGAGGAAGTGAGTGTCTAGGTGTTCGCCTTCGAGGAAGTGAGTGTCTAGATGTTCGCTGTCGAGGAAATAGGTGTCTAGGTGTTCGCCTTCGAGGAACTAAGTGTCTAGATGTACGCCTTTGAGGAAGTGGGTGTCTAGGTGTTCGCCGTCGAGGATATAGGTGTCTAGATGTTCACTTTCGACGAAATAAGTGTCTAGGTGTTCGCCGTCGAGGAAGTAGGTGTCTACGTGTTCGCCTTCGAAGGGTGTCTAGATGTTCACTTTCGACGAAATAAGTGTCTAGGTGTTCGCCGTCGAGGAAGTGAGTGTCTAAAGTGTTCGCCTTCGAGGAAGTGAGTGTCTAGGTGTTCGCCGTCGAGGAAATGTGTGTCTAGGTATTTGTTTGTTTGTAAGAAACGTCGTCGTCGTCGTCATCGTCATCGTCTACAAAGTGGGGAAATGCTTTTTGGAATTTTTGGAGCAAGAGATAATAAACGTAACTCGATGGGTATTAATTAAAAAGAAATAAATGATAATATCGAGCGTTGCGATCTGTTCGGTCGATAAAGTCAATTTAAGAGTCTCGGTAATAATAAAGGATGACTATTCAAGTTAAGAAATCTGTCACATCGATGGCACATAAAAACACGTAAGTAAGGCTAGAATAAATAAATTTTCTGCTTTTTTATCTGGTAGTTATTTCAATATTAACTTATGAAATAATTTATTATTGTTTCCCTTTTGCAATAACAATTATTACAACATCCTTTGGTACGCAAGTTTTGAATCTCCCGATTTAATGCAATCTGACGTGATTAGTGCCCTGGTATCTCTTCGTTACTTTAACACATGTAGAAATTACCAAGCTTCTTGTTCGTTGAATCCACGTCTCTCGTTCGTGGAATTATAGTGAAATTACAGTCAAAAATCTCTTCAATATCGTATCACATAAGTTTTATAATATCTATTAATTTGTTCTCTCTATTCTTTATATAATTATAAAAGACATGATTCTTTATGCTGTATTTTATTTTCAGATTTATTGAAAGGAAAGGCATGAATCCAATTATATTAAAATATTCTGAATCTTGATTTTCTCGCTGTGTTTAATATATGAGTTGCCTTTTATTTTATTATTGTTTATTTGTCTGGTAGTTATCTCAATTTGTTCTCTCTATTCTCTATAATTCTATACAATTATAAAAGAATTGATTCTTTGTGCTTAGTTGAAAGGAAAAGCCTGAAAAGAAAAAAGGTAAGGATTTAAAAGATAAATTTCTATTTGTCTGTACATCTTTTAAATCTTTTAAAATTGTCTTTTCTTTTCATGACTTTCCCTTTAATAAATCTGAAAATAAAATACAGCACAAAGAATCCATTCTTGTATAATTATAATAAATAGAGAGAACAAATTAAGATATTATAAATATATAGATTATAAAACTTATTTGATACGGTTACTAGAAATATGAAATTACTTGATTTTAGTAGATATTGAAATCTATAAATTTTAAATAATTATCAAATAATGTAATAGATTATCATGGAAAGTAACTGATATATTAATGAAGGTGCCAGTTCAAGGTGAACATTCATGAAATGTATATCCTTTTATTGCACATATGCGTAATAATGATTTAACAACACATACTAGTTGTATATGTATAATAGTGCGAATGTGATGTTAAATCATTATTACGTATATATGCAACAAAAGAATATACACTTTATGTATGTTCATTCTGAACTGGCACCTTCAAAAATATATCAGACATTTTTTATGGTAATATGTAAAAAATAACGACAGTTCCCTTCTCTTCTTCAGTAATACTTAACAGTTCTCAACTTTACGTCTGATTTGACTAAGACTAACTGAAACATGTACTTGAATACCTCATTATGTACGTCAATGTTTTTTATATACATATTAATTTCCATTTCATTATCTTTCAATAATAAAATGTATTATGTTAAAATAGACAATTTGGTATAAGAATTCTCTTGAAATTAATACTCATCTTTTGTGATTCATTTTTAAAATATAAAAACTGTTTGATATATATATATATATCTCTCACCTAGGACAATATATTTGATTCAAGATTTTGGAGCACATGAGTGTGAGTTAACCAGTTTTCAATCAGATGTATCTTCATAGGTATACATTTACAAATTATTATTCTAATTAATAATTAATATTGTGAGGAGTGATGTTCTGATAATCAATTTCGTAATAACATTATACCAAAATACTTATTACGTTTATTAGCATATTTGATTATATATATGCAATAGATTTTGACATTGGAATAAATATATATTCACTTTTATTGCATTATTTTTTAATAATAAAGTGTATTATGTTAAAATATTTTAGAGGACATCAATGTAGACATACTGGAAAAGCACCGTTCAAATACCATCACTAAGAAAGAGAAATCATAATAAAGTTCTTAATACATAACATTAAAAAGAAACATACCATAAAAAAACCTTTTTTTAAAAAAAGAAAAAAACATACGCCAAGTGCATATAAAAGATACTGAACTTCTTGATCAAAAACAGATATGAGATAAATATAATTGACCAAGTGTATTCTTCATTACGCCAGTCACATAAGACAGACCGAAAGTGACTATAATTGTCAACTGGATTATAGTGAAGAAAAAACTTGGCGTGCCCGGGTCGCATTAATTGTAAACAATATTCAGTGAAAACATTATTTCAACATAGTATTTGCATTATAAATTAAAATATAAAAATAACAGACATATGTATACAGATATATACGTATAATATATACGTATAATATACACGTATAATATAGTGATATAATTAGTATCATCATTCACTATATAGTGATATAATTTGTGGGACATGAAAATATATTCACAACTAAGTATTATAATATGTTCAGTAAGCAATTATTAACATCTTTCCTTTGTTGAATTGTTTTCACATATATTGTGTATAATGCAGAATATTGCGATAGAACCAAGGTTCTAGAATATTGCGTTTTAATGCGACCCGGGCACGCCAAGTTTTTTCTTCACTATAATCCAGTTGACAATTATAGTCACTTTCGGTCTGTCTTATGTGACTGGCGTAATGAAGAATACACTTGGTCAATTATATTTATCTCATATCTGTTTTTGATCAAGAAGTTCAGTATCTTTTATATGCACTTGGCGTATGTTTTTTTCTTTTTTAAAAAAAGGTTTTTTTATGGGATTTCACTGCTTTTTGTTAATTATGAAAACGTGATAATAATGTAGGAAATTTAAATCCTCTAAAAATAAATACAGATTCTGTTTCTAAAATAGTTATTTTGTAAATTTCTATTTATTTAATATTAAAGATGTACTCGTATTGTATTTATTGACACTTAATTATACTTAAGTTTATTTGTACTTAATTTAGATTTGTTCTAAGAAAAATATATACGCGCTCTTTGCATTTCGTGGCCACTTACATACTTCAACTTTTAAATCATTTATGGATGTCCATTTTGTACCTTTAGCTCGCAATAAATTTGTGTAATGTCCTTCGTCTATATTTTTACCATGATGAAGAATCGCACTATTAACTTTATAAATATTATCACCGATACAAATTTTTGACGAAGGTATGGATTTAATATTAAGATTTGTAATCTTTATAACTTCTTCATTATTAACTTTAAATAATAATAATTGAATAATAAGTACACGTTTGGTCGTTGTTATACTAGTCTTTTCAAGTAAAGCAGTTGAATTACAATTACATGTATGTGTCACACGTACGATTGAAAAATACATGTATGTGTCACACGTACGTCTGAACATAACTGAAACGTACCCTTTTCGGGACTCGGTCTCTAGATCTCGGTATCGGCTGCACCAATTTTATTCGGACTGGTCGCAATCGAAAGATACCGATGACATTATATAATAAAAGTGTTTTTAGATTTTTGATTCTGCTTTTAAATTCTGAGTAATTTTAATCTAAAGTTTCAAGATGTGAAAACTCGAGATAAAGCTAGTGGCAGCGTCGTGAATTTGACATCGACATGAACATATACACGCATCAAGTATCATGTCATCATGTCAAACGGTTATATTTTTATTTTATGCACTTGGCGTCGCGACGCTACCGCGTCGCTTGACAATAACGAACCTGAAGTCGTATCATTTAAAATATCAGCGCTATATCGCCCATCTCTAAATATTACAATAAAATACTTTCTTGCTTATACTGTAAAGTAATGTATCATAATATTATAATAAAGTAAAAGATCTGCATTTCTCTTCTAAAGAAAAGATAGTTATTTGCTGAAAATGATCCCTTCGATATCTAAAGCAAATAACTCGGAATCAATGAGGCCAATTATTCTTCCGCTCGATGTCAACCGGACTGATGTAGCCTCCATTGCGGTCTCGCCTACCAGCTTGCACGTTCAATCATTTTCTACGTCATCCAAGCTGCTTGAAAACGGATCACTAGAGAGGAGGCACTTATCGTTAGAGTCGTCGAAGAGTCACGCGGTCCGAGCCGCTATTGCCATAAACGCGATGAGAATATTTACACAGGTCTGAGCATGAATACATAAATGTAAATAAATAAAGTGAAAAACCGAAGCGCACTGCAGCAGCCGATTTGCATGCACCGGCTACCGTTGCCATAGGTAGCTTTTTGCCCGGCAGTTTCGCATCGCCGTGGGGCACAAGCACCGCGCCGCGCTGCAGCCCATGTTTACGAAGGCGACAAACACGAGGGAGGGAATAGAGATTTAAATTAGTGGCGGTCTCGACCTACGTACGCACGCTGTGCCGCCGCTAGTGTAATAGTCCGCGTATACACAGAAAAGAGAGAGAGAACGAAGAGGTGGATGAGGCATGTCACACCTACGGTACTTTCCCAAGTTGTTAACTTAAGACTCAAACGACGATGACTGTATGTTGGTAGCAATCCGATCATTACATCGATACGGGTCTCCCGTTAAATAATCCTGTGAATGCCGGGAAATACTGAAAATGTTATTTCCTCATTAATCACGTAGGATCAAGCTCCGGATCATCAAGGCGACTTACGGTGACACCGCGCACGATCGTTGGTGGTCTTCGTCGATTTTCTAAAGCTGCCGCAAACGCGCGCGATACCGTCACCGAGTTCGTTCTGTCGGCTCTTCCGTTTTCCCTCCTAGTTCGCAATTCTTACGTAGTAAAGAATACTCGACTAACGATTCGTCGGCTCCCGTGAAGCTTCGTCATCCTTGCAAACTATCCTGCGCACGCATGCACACATCAACCAACAATCTCGACACAGGTGTCAGTCACGGACGCGACGACTAAGAGACATGGTATCTTGGACTTGCAGGGCTGCGATATCTCGGCGTATCTTTGCGACTAGCATTCGCGAATAGTCTAATCTGCAAGCTAATAATTATGGTTGTCGCCGCTGGAAGCACCGGAGGAAATTACACCGCCGCGTTGACACTGATTATTACGGCGTCGTGATGAAAGACGAAACCTCTCAGAAAAACTTCTTTTCGTCTTAACTTCACATTCATCAAGGTAGATTCCACATGTCCATCGACTGCCTATCTCTTTGGCTTTACAATTATCAAGGTGGATTCCACACATCAATCGGTTCTCCATCAAGATGGCAAATATACTCAATTATGGCACTAACAATAAGATGTACTTAAGTATACGTAACAATGAAATAAAGAAAGACATGGTTTATACGATTCTACAGGATCGATCCTGTTCTTAGGGAATCTAAGCGTATCTACACATATGCAAGTTACGTGTTGTGTACGTTCTAGTGACCAACTGCTAAAGAAGGGAAAGAGGGACATAAAAAAAATCGATATTAATCTTTATAATCAAATTTTAATAGTAAACATCTTTTTAGACTTGTTAATGAAATATGAACATTTTATTACAAATAAAATTAGTAAATAACTAATAACACTTAATTCATAATATTATATAAGTCACAACCAAAATTGCATCAAGTTATTAAATCACAAAAATGTATCACATTTTATGTTTTAAAATTGCCCTTTTGTACGCTATGTATTTTAAGGATAATTTTTGAGTTTTTTAATAAGAAATCATAAAATTCTTCGCACGTTAAGTTAAGATTAATTTTCACACTGAGCATAGATTTTAATGTTTTTATTAATAATTGTATTCTTTCAGGAGTCCATATGTGAGTAATTAAAAAAAACAACGCTTTCCTTGTTGTATGTCCAATGAAGATAAAACGCATATTAGCGCTGATTAGCTCTAAAATTGCGCTTTCGGATCACAGCTACAGTGAAAGCAGATACACTTACGAGGGCGGTTCAATAAGTACCCGTGTTTGACGACAAAGGGAAGTTGGTGTTATCATCGTGTGCTGCCATCTATCAAACGACGGCAAAACAAATTTCAGACTGATTGATAGGTTAGTTTGGATTGGGCAGCCATTCGAGTAAGACGTGCTTCGTGATTTTTGCTAAGATGGAAAAAGAGCAGTATTGTTCGGTAATTCGTTTTTGGATGGGAAAAAATGCGAGGAGATAAAAGCAAAGTTGGATGCTGTTTATGGGGACACTTCGCCATCTATGACCACAGTTAGATATTGGTTCAAAAAAATTTAGCTCAAACGAGGAAGTCATCGCCGAGACAGAGGCATATTTTTCGACAAATCCTATTTTGGAGAGTTCGACAAATCCTATTTTTTGGAGGGGTTAAAAAAATGGCAGGAACGTTGGGAGAAGTGTATCTTTCTAAAAGGGGACTATGTTGAAAAAGAAAAAAAAATTTTTTGAAAAAATGGTGTCTTCATTTCTAACACGGGTACTTATTGAACCGCCCTCGTACTAGAGATGGCAGTTCAATATATGACGCTTGCAAAGCCACAATTGCATTTGGGACGTACCTCTTAAAAAAGAGGGATAATTTGTGATTATGGTCTTAATTTGGGACAAAATTTGGGACACGTTATAAAGAGAGACGAAGAGGATCAATCTTTAATCCTAGATACAAATTTAGAATTATCCCTCCCAATTTGGGACGATCACTAGAGTTGGTCACTAGAGTGTACACGAAGAGTTCAACGATTACTCGTTATATCACACATTGATGCAGTGACTGTCAGTATTACGAACTTGATTTTGGTTTATCTCGATTACTAATTACTATACTGGTAGTTGAGATTGAAATTAAAAAATTGCGGTCTATGTTATCTTAGTACAGCTAAGACTTTAATCTCAAAAACTGATAAATACGAAATAAAACTTCAAAATTTACTGAATAACTATGCAATTATGTATAATGTTGAATATTCTGAAATAATAAAGAATCTACAATTTATTAAACTATGTTGTATTAAACATCTTATGTTTAGTGTACCATATCTGTTATTGTATACTTGAGAACTTTGATTACTTTTCCTATTAATCTTTTCAGAGTGGAAGATTTCTAACAAAGACACTTTTAAAAAAACCTTGTTGACGATGCTGGACTCGCCTGCATTATTAATAAAACTAGCGTTTTTGACGTTTCCTGTCTAATTTTTTCATAATAATTTCGCAGAATAAAAATTCCTTTTCCACGACTTAAATATTCATGCTAATGTATCTGCCCCTGGTCTATATTGTATCCAAAGCTGGAAAAAATATGAAATTACAGATTTCTTTATCCATTTTTACCTTCAGCGTTGGTCGTCACTGAGATTAAATGGATATGATTTCATACTTTTTCCAATTTTGGACACAAAATAAACCAGGGGCAGATACATCAGCTTGAATATTCAAATCGTGGAGAAGAAATTTTTATTCTGCGAAACTATTACGAAGAAATTAGACAGGAAACGTCAAAAACGTTAGTTTTATCGGTAATACAGGCGGCTTCAGCATCTCCTTAAGGATTTCCAAGATTTAGGGTTACTGTATTTGTTTGTGGTTTTAAAATTTTGACGTTTAAATTAATAATAAGCTTTAAATAAAACCAAACTGAAAACTAAATGTTATTTTGCAATTAAAAATTCCCTAAAATTAATTTTTACATAATAATTATATATATTTTTTTAATTTTATCTACATTAAATCTTGTTTAAATTTTTTATTTTTAATCTCTCTCTTCCTTAGATTCAAATAAAATATCAATTTACCCTACACCTAGATCAAGTTTCATGAAGATCGAACAAATAGTTAATAAAAGAGTGTGTACTAAAATGAGTATGTCCTTCAATAAAGGATTAATTAATTAAAAGATCAATTAATAAATTATTATTTCTCAATCTCTTTTTTCTATTATATTAAATCATGTAAAGCAATTCTTAGCTTTCAACACGTGCGTTATCTACAACTTCGTAATCTATACTTTCGGTCGATTTCTATATCGGCATTAAGCGAAGGCACATTGCTTACATAAGTTGTTTAACCAGTGACTGATCGTTTGTCCATTAATATTGAGGCCTCATTAGAACGCTGAGATTTCTAATAATTCGCCGCGGTTCCGGCCGTTCGAAATTGATTCGCTTTGCGGCACGAACAACCGAGAAAGCTGATTCTCTTGTTCCGTAATTTCACTTGAACTTAAATAATTCGCCAACTCGAATACATCGTGCACAAGGATAAGGTACGGGCGCTAATTCATATTAATGAGCCTATAATTATTTTCAGAAGCTTTCACGCGGGAAAGACGTGAGCGGCCCTCTTGAGCACCACTGGATCTTCAGAATGGCACTTCCAGTAAATAAGTAATTAGCACTATTACCGGCACGTGTTACGTCGAACCAACGGTTCGCAACGCGTTAAGTATCAAAGCACCTGATGCAATGATGCCGCGAAACGCTGGTGGTCCGAGTAAAGCACGTACCTTATTTAAACACTGATCTAAAACTATATTGCGTGCATATTCACATTATCTATCACTATAATGTATATTTCTCGTTTGATGTATAAATAAAAATATTGTTTTTATCAACTCAAAATCGTTAATGATTCATCGATTTTCGATATGTATGAATTTTCTAACAACCATAACGCATTAATCTTTCGATGCCTTGGATAAATCGTTCCTAAAATAAATTCAAATGGAGCCGCATCATAGAGGTATTCGTCAATTTAATACGACAGCGTGAGCGTTTCACAAGTTAGTGCCATTCGACCTTGCACCTGCATAAATTGCGATCGAGATACTTTACCATCATCCATGTATGACGTTATCTCATCAATTTTGTACCAATGAATTTAGCAACGTGAGCAATTTGTAAAAGAGGATGCTATTTTGAGATTGTCAACATTAATGGGATCAAACCGGTTTAACGAAAGAATATTATTAATACGGCATTGTGTTACGATCTTAACGCTTTATATTTAATTATGCTTTATCCTCAAATCAATCAGTTGCTATGCTTCATAAAACACTAATTCTGTAATCTCATCTCGTGTACATTTATACGATCGGCAAGCAAATACAATATTTTTCTAATGGCTATAATAACTTGTTAACCGACCATATATACAGGGTCCGCCAAAAGTCCCGGGCCATCTGAATAATTTCTGAATGGTTTAAGATATAGGATTGAAATTTACAGGGATATAATGGGATCACAAAATCTATCATTGAACACCCACCTTAGTATTCCCGGGGATAGGGCGGAGAATGGAGCCTCAAAATCATAAATGGCATTTGGGATTCAATGAGAGCTTGTTTAAAAAAGCTTTTTGAGAAGAAAACAACGTGGACTGACAAAGGTCTCTACGGTTTTTTTTCGTAGAGTTATGATCATTTGAACATTTTTGTTCATAAGGAAGAGTTACATATCTTATGTGCGTGCGTGAGTACGCGCGTGTGTGTGTAAATAATGCTTAATATAGAATGCGTATTATAAAACCGTTTTTCATTGAAGGTAACATAACTTTCAATAATTACTTGAATTTGCTAAGTGGTACCAGCTATTCAAGATATTGCTGAAGAAGCTTTCCAGAATGTTTGGCTCCAGCAAGACGGGGCTTCAGCTCATTTTTCTCTGGTAGTTCGAAATTTTCTTAATAGCGTTTATACTGATGGATTGGTAGAAGAGGCACAACAGAATGGCCACCGAAATCACCAGATCTGAGCCCATTTGACTTTTTTTACTGAGGGCATTTAAAAGGCAAAATCTATGAGACTAAGCCCGCAAATTTAGAAGAGCTGCGGCAAAGAATAGTGAACGCCGCACAATGGATCGAATAATAGGAAAGGCCGGACATGGGGCAAAAATGTCAATTTTCGATAATAATATCAAAATATCCATAAATTGGTTTGTTTTTAATTAGACTTTCAATATCTAACCGATTTAATGTTCAGATTGCAGCGCAGATTGTTAGTAGATGTTTGGAAGTTGTTGTTTAAAAGGGAACAGAAAAATACTTAAAATTTAATGCAAATATAAAACCTGTATAACAGCTCTAAAGGAAGTAACAAATAAAAGTAACTTTTTTATTTTTGTTTCATCACTACCTAGACTACTGAAATTACCTAACTGCTGTTTCAATGACATTGCTACAGATGCATTATCATATAGCAGTCCCTCAGTCTCCGAAAATTTAATAAGTAAAACTTCTGAAAGACTATTAAAAAATTCCCCAACAATCCCCAACAATTTGAACATTGCAGTATCTTCAGGAGATATTCAAGTAACTAATTTGACTAGGTTTAGCTGCTAATTTTTAAGAAAAGTGCCTTTTCGTTTATATTAGGAACTTTCACGTAATCCTTTTAATTGATAATGAAGTAAAAACTTGTAATTCCAAAAGGAAAATTTACAAATAGTTATTTTATTTACTTCTTCTATATTGCTATAGTATTTTGAGTCGCAAATTTTCGGACACCCTGTATATGATATTGATCATAACTAATTAAGTGTATAAAGCATTATATTATTATATGTAATTATTATATCTTATTAATGTTATTATTATATATAATTTGGTTCACAAAGACTCCTTAATATTCAAATAAAAAACAAAGCAAAAAAGGACTTTTAGATCATGTAAGTTAAAGGTTTTTTATAATAAAAATTTTTTTTTATTTCTGACATGTTGGTATTTTTCACGTGTTATTTGTAATATTATAACGCGCTGAATTAAACAGCCATTATGTTATTCTGACTGCATCAAATCTTTTATCTGGATCAGCAACAAAGAGAAAGAATATATTAGATTGTATATATATCGATCAACGCTAGTAAACATAGTATGGGTGGTAAGACGTTCGACACAGTGCGGGTGGCAGCACTGTCAAGAACGTTTGAGCGAGAGCATTTCAAGTGGTACCTCTATTCTTTTCGAAGTTATACTGCGCATGTGTAGTAAACAAAAGTTCAAATTAATAAAGCAAAAACAAACACATGAAGGGCCAAGAGCTAGATAATATAATACATGTTACCAGGGAATGGAAGTAACTCGTTACTTGTAACGAAGTTACAGTTACAAGTTACTTTTTTGGTAACTTTACTGGTAACTGCGTTACTTTCTTTTTTTGGTAACTGTAACGGTAACGAGTTACATTTTTTGGGTAACGGTAACGAAATTTACAGTTACTTTTGTCGTTACTTTGCACACGATTGAACACGGTTCGATTGGATACATGCTATTTATAGCTCTTATCAATAAGACTTGAAAGCCCTTAGACATTCGGCCGTTATGATTCAGTAATTATTTTACACTTCTATCTTCTATGTAATACATAGGACATACAAATATTTCAGTTTGCTGCATATTTTACAGGTTTTAGAATTACAAAAGTGTGTTTAAAAAAAATTAAAAAATAAATTAAGTAATAGTAAAATGAAAAGGGCTATGAACCCAAAAGCGAAACAGTTTAAAAGACGATGACAATAAGTGTCGAAACGTCGTTTGTTTTTATCTTGTTTTATCTATGTATTGTTCTAATATATATTTATACATTTAATTACATTGTCATCGTCGTTCTTATCGGAAATAAACTGTTTCATTATTGGCTCGTAACCCTTCTCATTTTACTTTTATTTAATTTATTATTTGAGCCATTCTACATTGTTTTTTTTTTTTTTTAAATAAAACTATATATTTGTCAGTATTACATATAAAAAAAAAATGCAAAAGTACATTTTTTAATTGATTTTAAAAAAGTAACGGAAAAGTAACGAAAAGTTATTTTTCAAGTAACGGTAACTGTAACGAGTTACTTTTAAAAAGCGATAACTGTAACTGTAACTAGTTACATTTTTTACTCGGTAACGAGTAACTGTAACTAGTTATTTTTAAAAAGTAACTTTCCATTCCCTGCATGTTACTTACGAGAGACGATTCAGCGTATAATCTAATAACTTTTGACAATATTGTGTACTAAGGACAAGGATATCACTTGAGACCTTCTTTGTCGGTATTATATTTCAGTAGATATTATGATATATTTCAGTGTTCCGTACCTAAAAGAAATAAAAAGTTACTTGTTTTCTTGTAGTACTTCTGTATTAAGTATAGAGCTCTACCCAGTGAGAAATGATAATGGAATCGACGTCGAATCGATGTCAATTCAACGTCGATTTGATGATTTTGAATCAACATCAATTCAATGTCGATTCCATTATCATTTCTCACTGGGTAAGTTTTCAAGAGTAGCGCAAATACTACTTGCCATTTTTGACCTGTACAACACGATGCGAAATATGAACGAGATATAGGCTGCCTTCACTGTATGTGAAGATCGAGATATAGGTTGCCAACAAAGGAATGCGCTACTCTTATACATCTAGAGCTCTAACGTTAAGTAGTTCGACTTTTTATTTAAATTTTTACGTGTTTTGTTTTTAAACAGGAAGTTCGATTTACCGAATAGTATAAGGTATGACTACTACCAATCGTACTTTATTTTTACTTCTGAGAGAGTCAGGATTGGATTTAGGGAATCATAAAAAATTGATGGAAATAGTGCACAGAAATATTGAGAATGTTGCTAATTTAAATGAAGAGAACAAAAAGTACATTGCACTTCGCCTTCAAAGATATTGCAATCACTTACAAGATAGATGGAAAAAGAGCTATCGCAATATTGAGCTTTTTCTTAAGACATTCGACAAATGGCTGAATTTAGAATATTCTTTTTTATCTCAAAACGACATTTCAGGCATTATACCGCAACCATCATCTTCGCAGTCATTATTTTCGTGTAAAAATTGGGAAGTAATTTCTGATAGACAAAAGCGAAGACGAATTTAAGATGTAAGGAAAAAGCCACTAATGAGTTGTTGTTTGCTTTAAAATGTAAAGCGAATGCTAAACAAGAAACAAATCTGGCGAAAATTTTACAATATCTACAAGATAATCCAGAATCCATAAAAAAAGTAAAAGAATTTGGTGAAAATGACTGCATCGTTCCACTTACAGAATTGCCAAAAGAGAAAGCCCTTTCAATTTTTGTGGCATTAAACTTAACAAAATATAAATACCAGACACTACGTAAAGTCCTAAGTGATGAAGGAACAAATATTTATCCTTCTTATTACCAAATTCAACAAGCAAAACCTGATTGTTATCCTCCGAAGGAAAACATACATATTTCCGATTCCTCAGCGAGTGTTGAATTACAAGCCATCTTAGATCTCACAACTAACAGAATTTTACAAATATGTTAAAACAATAATTTCGGAGAATTCTGTAACTTAACTCTGATCTCTAAGTGGGGTTTTGATGGTGCTTCAGGACAGAGTTTGTATCATCAAAACTTTCAAAATGTGGAAACAACGCTAGTATCTTTATTTCAAGCTTTGTTCCTTTAAAATTACTCAGTGATTCAAATCAAGTTGTATGAGAAAATAAGCAACCTTCATCTACCAGATTCTGCCGTCCCATAAAATTTGAGTTTATTGCAGAATCTAAGGACGTAATAAAAAAGGAAAAATAAAGAATAGATATAGAAATAAAAAATCTATTACCAACAATATTAGACAAAAAATTTGTTGTAAATCATCAATTGGTTTTTACAATGATAGATGGAAAAATTTATTCAACACTAGCAGAGAAATCTTCAGCTTGTTGCTACATTTGTAGTGCAATGGCAAAAGAAATGAATAATTTAAAAATTATTTCATCAAAAACTGTAAATAAAGAATTTTATAAGTAAGGCTTATCCACGCTCCATTGTTGGATTAGATTTTGAAATGTTTTTACATCTGTCTTATAGAATTGACTTTAAAAAATGGTCAGCTAGGACAGCGGAACATAAAAGTCAATTAGCGAAACGAAAGACATTGATTCAACAAAGATTAAGGGATGGGTTGGGTATTCTAGTAGATGTTGTTAAATAAGGAGCAGGAAATACCAATAACGGTAACATTGCTAGAAAATTTGGTAATTATGCACTATAGGGGACCCAGCTCCGATGACCTTGACCTTGGCATATGTTGTCAAGGTCATGATTCTGACTAACTTTGCCTTAACAACTAGGCGGCGGTCTCTTATAGTTTCGGAGATATTTAGATCAAAAGTCTAATTTCGTATAATACAATATATGTCATTCCAGTAAATGGGAAACCCTAGAACAGACAGCTTTACGTATAAAATCTATTAAATATTGACACACACACACACACACACACACGCGCGCGCGCGCGCGCGACTTCCATGGTAAATATCTAGAAAATAGGAAGCACCTACTTTATTTGTAAAGTAACTTTCACCCCCCCCTCCCCCCCCTGCACAGGGGCACAGGACTTCTACGATTATACTGTTGCTATGATAATACTGTCGGGGCAGACCTCTGTGACGGTGCGTGCGTGCGTGCGTGCGTGCGTGCGTGCGTGCGTGCGTGTGTCTAAT
The DNA here is from genome assembly GCF_001594065.2 of Cyphomyrmex costatus. Taxonomy (NCBI): domain Eukaryota; kingdom Metazoa; phylum Arthropoda; class Insecta; order Hymenoptera; family Formicidae; genus Cyphomyrmex; species Cyphomyrmex costatus. Next base: position 86,653 of record NW_017275211.1, read on the forward strand.
ATTTTCACGAAAACAGAAACATATTTGTATAAGTATTTTAAGAAACATATTTTATAATTATATTGTAAAATTTTTAAGAATAGCTTCAAATCTTTAAATTTTTAAGATTTATCAACATTTATGCAAAATATAGAATTAACAAAAACTTCTTAAATCTTCTTCAAAAAATGACTGTAATAAAGAGTTATAGAACTTAGAATTTAAAATAAAATAATTTTAATTTTTAATAAATTTTAAAAACATTTTATTTTCAACTTATTTTAAACGAATTTTTGACCTATATTTTTTAAAGTTTGCCTTTTTCCATCTTTTTTAAAATTTTTTTCTATTTATTTAACATTCTTTCTTTATTCTTATCTTTTTCTTATCTGTGTCTCCTTTTGCTCTCTTTTTACCTGTATCTTTTTTTGCTCTCTTTTGATCTGTATCTCCTTTTGCTCTTTTTTTAATTTCATTTGCTTTTGTTTTTTTTAATTCTACTCTTTTGCATATATTGCAAATGTCATGATGTAATGTACATGTTTCATGTAACCATTTTTTGCATTTAATACATTGAATCCAATCCGCTTTAGATAATGTATTATTATATGATTCATAGCATTCAATGCATTCATTCTCACTTTCTTCTCTTGAGTCAATTTTATTTATCGCATATTGTTTCAATGTTCGTTTCTTTTTTTTTAAATTAATCGTCTCAGAAGTTGTAACTATTTCAGCAGACTGTTTTCTTAAAGTAGTGAACACATGAGCCGTCTTTGGTATCGGTGAAATCTCTTTCAATATGCGTTGTGGAGTTTTTGTACGTGGAGTTTCTGTTAAAGAAGGCTCAGATTGCTGGGACAGATTACTTGGCCCAGGCTGTATCATACTTTCATTAGTCAATACGTGCGTTTGAGCACTTACTAAATTACTTTCATCATTTATCGTTACAGGAGATACTATCTCTTTATCACAGTCACTTCCTGAAGAAGATTCCTCATGTTCAGTTATTGCACTTTCCAGATATGCATGTTCTGGTATTGCCGTTGGACAAAAGGGATATATACCCGTCGCTTTAAATCCTGATATTCCCGTCTGGACAGTAGCTGCTTGAGACCAAGCTTTCGCTAATAAGGTACCAAAATGAACTCTTCCGAGCTTTTTAGTTGGATTTGCGTTACCCCATTGACGACATGCATCTCGGAAATATGTTTTTAACGGTTTAAAAAAGGATCTGTCAAGTGGTTGAAGATAGTGTGTTGTATGGCTGGGCAAGCAAAGAATATCAATATTATTGTCGACAGCTATTTGTAACATGTCGGGAGAATTTATGTGGGATCCATGACCATCTAAAACGAGTAAGCAGGGTCCGGCATTTTTTCTTGGAATAAAATGGTTTTGCAGCCAATGCATAAAAAGTTCTTCATTTATATATGCAGATTCCTATAAAATAATTTAAAATATAAATTATTTTATTAATTTCTGAAAACTATATAAATATATGTATTTGTTAATCTAATTTATATATTAAATTATTTATTTATAAGAAAAGCTATAAACCTTCTATAATTTTAATTATCTATTATTTTATTTATTTATTAATTTATTAAATTATGTATTTATATTTATAATAAAGTAAACTTATATATATATATAGTAATATACAGTAATATACTTTAATATAAAATAAATTATACCTTTCTCATTTCAATAATAGATCCTGGTGGCATGTTTTCTTCCCATATCTGCTGCTTTTTAACACCTTTGAATATACAATACGGTGGTAAGAATGTGCCTTCCGCGTTGCAGCAAGCTACAACTGTAATAGTTTCTCCTCTTTCTGTACATTGACGTACTTGAACATTTGTACTGCCTTTAATAACGACTACTATATCAGGTTCATTATTTAATTGCAGACCTGTCTCATCCATATTGTAAATATTACTTGGCTTATTCATCAAATTTTTATTATTGAGAAAGTTGTTTAATAAATTAAAGTAATTTTATCTCAACCATATTGTAAATGTTACTTGGCTTATTCATCAAATTTTTATTATTGAGAAAGTTGTTTAATAAATTAAAGTAATTTTTAATTTCTTGTTTATTCATTGCACTTGCACGTGCATTTGAAGTTCCTCTAGGTTTTCGAATACTTAATGTAGGATTCCTTCTCATAAATGATTTATACCAATCATATCCAGCAGTTCCTTTCTCAATATTAAATTTATGTTTTAGTTTCATTTTTGCCGATAAATTAAAAGCTATTTTTCTTAAATTTTTTCGAGAAGGTGCAAATCCTGCTGATTGAAGTTTAGAAATGTGCTGTACAAGTTGGTTTTCAGCTTCATTTCCAAGACAACATTTTCTTCCTAACGATCCTTTAATGAAATTTTTTTGTTTTAATCGAGTTCTAAGAGTTTTCAGGAATATTATTATCCAAAGCAGCTTTTCTTATAGAAACATTTTGATCTTGTAATTCTTGGACAGCGTTATCAAGATCTCTTTGTGTCCAAATAGCTCGATTTGATTTGCGAGGACCATAAAATGTT
>NW_017275212.1:0-859 GCF_001594065.2 Cyphomyrmex costatus
ACGCCTTGAGCTATCGATCTCATATTCAGTACATATTATGGTCTAATGTTCATTTAGACATATGCGAAAACACAATGTGATAGGGTTATGGGAACCCATAGATATATTAAGTCTTCAAGATATTGCGAAACCGCCGGGTGCGATCGTGATCTAATGTTATCGTGTTGATGGAATTATGTTTATACAAATGTATGTTATACAATAAAATAGTATTATATGATTAATTATTGTTAACTAAACGATTAAAGAGTATTGTACGTATGCGCGCGCACGAAGCGCCGACACCGCGTAACGGGTAAAGCGCATGCGTGACTCGAAGGCTTATAAGCATCGACTCGGCGCTCGCAGAAAGAGAGAAAGAACAGGGAGAACAGGGAGAATAGTAGGAAGAGTCAGGAGAGACAAGAGTAATATTGAGAGTCAAAGACTTAGAGATACTGTCGCGGAGAGATTGATTGAAGGGGCATAATCGTGCACGGTGCACGTAGTGTAACCGCGTAAGAGTTAAGTGCGAACACAAACAAGTCGATGCGATCGTCGACGTGTATTGGCAGACTTACGCGTTAACCTTTGTGACCCGAGTGCGGGAATAGACGTAACGGTTAGTGACATAGGTGCGATCTACCTATCTCGAGGATAGGCAATCGAGCTACGTTCCGAACATTGTATTACATAGTGACTATTGTTGTTGGACACATTGGATTGATATTTTATAATAAAGGGTTGTTTTGTTATACATATGAGAGTTTATCTCAATCACACACAACCATCCTACTAGCGAACCTTTGTTCTTGGCGGTTAAAGAACGTGGCGACCGAATAAGCTGAGTGAGCAGACAAGGACCGAGACCGAGGCAACT
>NW_017275213.1:0-628 GCF_001594065.2 Cyphomyrmex costatus
TATAAAAAAATTTTACATCTTAAATATAATTGATATACAATATATTGAAAGTTTAAAATTTAAATAAAAACCTTTTTTCTTAAAGGATAATGGATTAAATAAATAAATAAATAAATAGTATAAATAAACAACTTTTTCATAATGTAAATAAATTGAACTTCTTAAATAATAATTTTTAATAGAAATAAGTATTAATTTGCATTGTTTAATATTTAATATATACCTGAACATTTAAAGAAAAGTATCCTTTTCGATTGCGATATACCTCATCAATATTTTGTAATCTTGTATGACTTAACCGAATATGTGTGCAATCTATTGCTCCATCAATCGAGGGAAGACCTATAGCTCCAGGATCACGTCCAAGTTCTTCGAATAAACGTTTGTTTTCAGAGCATGCTTGATCAGATGTTGGCATTTTTATATATCTATTTATGTTACTTGCTATTAAACAAGAAACTCGTGCAATAATTCTTGATATTGTAGACTGTGAAACTTGTATCACATCACCCATAACGAGCTGTAAAATTTTTATATTTGTAATTTTTTTATTTGTATATATAATTATATTGTATATATAATGAATTAACCTGAAAACTTGCTGTTGCATAAAACCTTAAACAGATCA
>NW_017275214.1:0-10344 GCF_001594065.2 Cyphomyrmex costatus
AATGGGTCCATGTTTTGTAGACTGGCGAGACTGAGTGGAGTCTCCTTATATCTTCCTTCATGGACTATGCTTAAGACGGTCTTGAATATGCTTTCTTTTTAAAATGCAATATTCCAATTGGAGGAACTAATCGAAATATCACGGAAATAGCCGATTCACAAATAAGCACGATCTTAAGTATATCTTTTAAGTCGATCTTGAATCAAATAAGAATTACTTAGATAAAAACTTCTTCGCGAAGACAGCTTGTCTCATCACTATGAAATATATCGTTCTTGAGGCGATCTTAATTGAATAAGACGATCTTCATCAAGACATTCTTAAGTACTGATTTGAGCTCGGACTATGGCCCGTATTCATAGTCGAAGCTTAAGGCGACACCTAAGACCATCTTGACGAAGATCGTCTTATTCAATAAAGATCATCTCAAGACGAATATAATTCATAGACATGAAATAAGATAATCTTGGCGAAGGAGTTCTTATTTAAGGAATTCTTATTCTATCCGAGATTGTCTTCGCGAAGGTATGCTCAAGATAATACTTATTGAGTATTCGGCTATTTCCGTATTATTTCTGTTAAATTAACCAATGAAAACGATTATTTCTTTTAAATCAAAGTATAACTGTAGCATGATCGCAATTCGCAAAGAACAATTTGTTGAGGTGACTCGTTTGTTGTTACAGGGAAATAATTACTTCGGTATTTATTTAGAACATTTCCCTCTTTTCCAATTTTGATTGAAATTGTAGGCTCAGGGGGTCAATCACGTAACTTTTTCTCTAGGGCGGAAACGTGAAAACTTTTATGATTGTATGTATGAACATATACACACATATATGCAAAAAATTTTCACTTTTCACATTTCCGCCCTAGGGGAAAAAGTACGTGATTGACCCCCAGGCGGGATCCTCATACAGGCGCCAGCGCTTTAGCGCCAAACGCTGATTGGTGTAAATTTGCGAAAAACGGGTGGAGGGGATAGATAGCAAGAAAGCACCAGCGCTGTCATGAGGATTGAGTTTTTCACGATTTTTTGGCGCTTAAGCGCCAAAATGTATGCACTATCGTAAATATAGTCGAATTTCTTTCTTGTAGACCGTGGACCATTGTGACTGTGGTGACTCGACAAGTTTAAAGCATTGCTTAAATCTTTACAATAAGTAAACATTAAATCATATAAATATACGTACGTATAGTTACATTAAAAGCCAAATTACAAACTGTTAAATAAACAAATATTGTACTAAACAATTACATTCAATGTAAAAAAACAAACATGTTGAGGAAAATAATCGTTGCTTAAATCTTTACAATAAGTAAACATTAAATCATATAAATATACGTACGTATAGTTACATTAAAAGCCAAATTACAAACTCTTAAATAAACAAATATTGTACTAAACAATTACATTCAAGGTAAAAAAAACGAACATGTTGAGAAAAATAAACGTTGCTTAAATCTTTAAAATAAGTAAACATTAAGTCATATAAGTATACGTATGTAGTTACATTATGTATCACAGCAGTATATGTATATAAATGTACTACGTTTTTATAATCTCCCTCCTCTGTATCAGCAAACAATCTTCTAATGTTGGCTTCACTTTCTCCAACATATTTATCCCAAATTTGTGGATCATTTACAATCTTTGGTTCTCTTGCATTTAACAACTAATAGGAACAAATATAGGAACAATGGTCCCTATTTGTCGACCCACTAATTTTTTACTGTACCAAGTGATCCTGATAAAGTATAAGTATAAAGTATAACAGTAATATATATTCATGCGAACATTACTTATAAGCAAATTGAAAATGTAATAGGATTAATTCGAGTATCTTTAAACAAAAAGAAATTAAATTTTTTTACATGTAATAGTTTTTCATGTTTAATTATATCCAAAGGTATTCAATTATATTATCCGGCCATTTTAGAGAAATCTTGTTGAAGGCTTACTTAAAGTATAGACTATTAAAAAATTAAAACAATTATATTGTTATAATTGTTTTAATTCTTTCAATTGTCTATACTTGAAGTAAGTCTTCAACTAGATCTCTCTCTAAAATGGATAATATAATTAAATATTTTGGGATATAATTAAAGATCATTTATAATATACACATTTATATTTTCATAATATATTGCGGAATTTTATCGAAAAATATTTGCTGAAGTACACTTACTTGAAGGTTAGCCATTTTTTTTCTTCATTTGTGATTGTGTATACGCGACGCACATCGGCACATATGTGTTCAAGCGCTGATTGAAAAAGTTCGACTCGGTCGAACTTTGGGCGCCGTGTTGTTATCGGAATGTCACTAGACAATGGATGTAGCTGCTAAAGATTGAATTTTTTTAATTTTGTGAAAAACATATAAAATGAAATAGATTTGCACATAATTTGATACAAAGAAATATAAAATAGAAATATAAAGATAGTTTATAATTTAAAAGTTTATTTATAAAATTGGACAAGAAATATCGTTACCATTTTTCTCAATTGGACAGCTCTTATTGGCTATTGTTCAACTTTTGAAACAGCGTTTGAGCGCTGGCGCTAAAGCGCTGGCGCCTGTATGAGGATCCAGCCTCATTCGACTAATTTCTTTCTATTATACTACTAACATTTAAAAAATGTCTAAAAATAAACATTATACAATGTTAGAGAAGAAAATTTTCCTTGAAATTTTAAAAGATTTCAAACATATTATTGAAGTAAAGAAGAGCGATTCATCAACTCTTCATGATAAAGAAATTGCGTGGAATGAGATATGCAAGCAATTACAACGAAGCCTCAATGATTTCGCAAGAGGTAAATATTAAAAAGAGGTTAGTTCGAATTGTGCACATATTTAACAGTAATAAAAATCTTTTTCCTGTTATAGCGTACATTACAACAATTGAAAAAGTTGTGGACTAACTTAAAACAGACTCAGAGAGAATTGTTAACCAAAGAAAAACAGGCTCGTTTTGCAACTAGTGGTGGTCCACCACCTCCAGAGATAAATATTGATCCCGATATAGCCACAATAGCACCACATCTCATGACAACAGCTCCTGTTATTTTTACATCAAATATGACAGAAAGTGAAATTGATGGTAAATAGTTTCGAAAAATATATTAATAAATATATATACAGTGGTGTGCAAAGGTTTCAGGCCAGTAACATTTTATAATTTAAAAAAGAACCTGATAAAATTTTAATCATTATCCAATGTTAGTACAAGATTCGTTACCCACATATTATACTAACACTCGATTATAATTAAAATTTTATCAGATTTTTTTTTATAAATTAGAATACGAAATGTGACTGACCAGAAACTTTTGCACTGTACATATACATAGATATAGAGGAATAAATAAGAAAGAATGTTTAAACATCTTTTATTATCTGATATATGATATAACTGCAAAATAAAATAATATTTGATAGATAAATTTTATAAATTTTAATGTTTATTACAGAATTTTGTTTTATGTATGTTTCAGAAAAGAGCGAAGATATTTTTCATATTTTACAAAATGATACAGAAAAAGATAATAATATTATACTAATTGATGAAATTAATGACGAAGTACAAAAAGGTAAAGTTAAAACGAATTAAAAATAATAAAATAGAAAAGGTTTTACAAAATTGTATTAACTATTGTTTATATAGTTTATTTTATACATATTATTTATTTTAATATATTATAATCGTTTAGGACTGAGAAAAATTGTGTGTGTTTGCTATAATAACTTTTATAAGTAATATAAGTTAGCTAATTCAAATGTAAAAATATGATGCGGTAATTGATGCGCACACGTCCAAAAGTTTAAATTTATTACGCTTTTACGGCTTTCATGGGTATTTTCTTCAAGTATACCAGAAGGTTTGCGGGTTATCGCCGTGTCTTTCTTCATTATTAATGTCAACGTTTCGTGAACCGTGCCGTTCACTTCGTCAGGGCAAGGGGTGCGCTGATACGTTGGCATTAATAATGAAGAAAGACAAGACTATAACGCGCAAACCTCTTGGTATAATTGAAGTTTAAATTTATAAGTAAATTATATTTGACTTGTTGTTATTTGACTTGTGTTCTTTCAGGTGAAAGAATAACTGAAAAGACTGTAGACAAAGAGAATCAAAAGATTGACGTTTTAAATAAAGGTAATGTAATAATTGTTAAATAATATTTTTTATAAAATATAATTCTTAGGGAGCATCCCGTTGGAGAAAGAAATAGCGGAATAGAATTATTCTGATTGGTTATTGCTCGAAACATCGGTGAAAACGAGCATTAGCCAATCACAAATATTCCGTTTCCATCGGGACGCACCATTATAATCTTGATTAAGGCCCTTTTGACCAACTCCAATTAATTTAAATCAACGATTCAGTAACAGCAAGAACCAATCAAAATTACGGTTTATAAAAATAAGGTTTACTGAATACTAAACTGAAGGAAAAAAGAACGCATCCTCTGTCTCAGAACTATTTTCTTACTACGAGTACCTAAAATGCGAATGTTTATGTTCAAATGTACATCATATCATCATAAATATTATTTTAATATTGATATTATTTAATCATTTCTCATTTTTTGGGTTTGTAGTTCAAAAGAAAAAATGTTTACAAACCCATTTTTCCCTGCACCTTGAATTTCGATATTTTGTTATATTCTTAAGACAAAAAACATGATTATTATTACAGGTTTCTTTTACCGATTCCACGTACTACCGATGCCACAGAAACATCAAAAAACGAATTCCCATTTGCAAGCACCTATAGGTGAAATCTGCTTCAAGCGCACCATGATGGTACAAAAATGATCATATTTATTATTAATTAATTAGGCACAAAAATCGATTTTTTTCAAAAAGAGTTCGATAAATTTTTTTTTATTTGGGCTTAGATTATATCTGAGATGCCGCAGAAACATATTAAAAGACGAATTCCCATTTGCGAGCACCTCTAGGTGAATTCATAGTTATTAAACATTAATTAGATCAAAAGTGGTCATATTTGGCTTTTTTTCAATGGCTCAGAAAAATTTCAAAAAATGACTAAGTTATGGAGAGATGAATTAAAAAATTATATATTTTCTCGAAAATGCGACGTGATAGGAAAATTCTGCTAGCGCCATCGTTTTCAGCACGAAAAATCCGTTCGGAAATGATATTGCGATTGTCAAAGGCAAATTCTCTTTTGCTACAAAAATAATCGAGCTATGGCTAAAAACGCACATTTTGACACATTTAACCTCATTTTCTCGAAAAATGGGACGTGATAGGGGAATTTTCCTAGTGCCATCGTTTTTAGCGCAAAAAAATCTATTAAAATCACCCCTACCCATTCTTGCAACTGACAAAAGTGAAATTTCGCAGGTCTGTGCTATTAATCATTAATTTGATAAAACGCGGTCATATTTAGTGATTTTTCAAGGGCTCAGGAATATTTCAAAAAATTTTTTGTGATATGGGTTTGGAAGGTACATACTCTGGGCACAAATTAAAAAAAAAAAAAAAAAGAAAAGTTGAAAAATGACTAAGTTATGGAGAGATGAATAAAAAAAATGTCAAAAAACGCTGTATTGGAGGCGCGTGCGCGAATGCTAGATATCTTTTTTAATTTTTTTTGTATCAATTTTCGTGAATAGTGAATACTGAACTATCGTTTTATCGCTACTCCGTAAAATTTTCGAAAATTCGATACACCCTAATATATATATAAACAATTTTTTTTGGCAATCTAAGACAATTTCGTATTCAAAAAGGGAATCAACAATTAAAACAATTATTATCCTTAATTTTATTTAACATCAATTTATAATTTTAATGTAAACCTTCTGTGTCATTGCGTTTGTTTAAGCCCATGGTGTAATAAGAATGGTGAAACATTGCGCATAGTAATGGCGGCACGATGAGTGGAGCCAATGAAATTTAGGCCACTAGTGTGGCTAATACAATTGATAATATAACACGCTGGCATAATGAATTTTCCAATATTATATTATCGAGACTTAATTTTTTCTTTAATTTTACAATATTATATTATGATTTATTACGGTTTATACTTTACAGCTAATTCAAACTTCAAATCAAACAAGGGGCAACCATATTGCTTTTGAACATTTGGACCCGATTCTTATTGGTCGAGACAATGGACTACTGCGCATCCATGATGTTGTTTCACCTTTCTTATTACACCATGTTTAAGCCCTTATCCTGAAATGAATGTGTATGCATTCTGAGACTAAACGTCTGTTTAAAAATCTTTCTGAATCTAAAACTTTCATATCATCCCATTTGAAATTGTGTCCATATTTCAATCTGTGTTCTGTAATCACTGATTGAGTGTTAGTATTATGGTTTATGTGATTCTTATGCTCTGTAATTCTCATTTTTAGTTTACGTCCTGTTTGTCCAACGTATGTAGCTTCACAGGAATCGTATGATATTTTATAAATTACATTTTTCTTTTTTTTTTAGGTAACCTATTCTTTTATACCTTAATAAATTTACTCATTTTATTCAAACTAATAAAAGCTAATTTTGCGTTGAACACCTTATCAACTCTCTTGAAACCCTCCGAGATTGACGGAATATAAGGAATTACAAACCACATCTGTTTTGGAGATGAATTGTCACTATTATCTTTAACACAATTTCGTTTTTTTATTAAAATATCCAATCTATAGTTGATGGTGTCAAAAATAAAATCTAATAGGTAGTAATTGTTGATTAAAACGTCTATTAAATTTATAAAATTTTTCTGGTGGTACTTAGGATGTGAAAGTAAAAATATACTATCTATCATTCCAATAATTATTCCTTTTTTTGTGATAAAGCATGTGAAAATAAGAAATTTAGGAATCTTCCCGATGAAGTAGGTTTTTTATATACATCAAATTCTAAAATATTATTATGATTGATCAATTCAATGTCCAAAAAACTAATTCTATTACCTCCAACTTCCAAAGTGAACTATAATGTAGGACCATATTGTGTATATTAATATATTAACAATTTGACTTTAAATTATATAAAACAGAGTGATATCCAACCATAACCATTAAAACTTCGACTCACTGCATTTCCTCCCCCTTCTTTCTCCTCGACTCGCCCAACTACTCATCATTTTCACTCTCCTTCATATATGTACAATATATTTTTAAATCATTCTTTAAATCATTTTTTATATATATTTTTGATACATATGTACTTTAACATAATATATTATCGCAAAAGTAACTGATATTAAAATATCTTTATAAATATACTATTTATATTAACTTCGATACATTGCACATCCTCCCTTCTTTTATTTAACTATCTTGTCATATAATATGGATTTTTCCCATAAAATATATCGTTTAATAAACTAGTCTTTAAAAATTCTATCTCTAAAGATCTAAGAGGTACCATTCTTATACACTTATTTAATTCTAATGACATGTATCTTTTGTATGTATACAGGGTGGGCCATTTTAATCTCCCCACCTGAATTTCTCGTAATCTAAGCCATATAGAGAAAAAGGGTCCAGACAAAAGTAGAAGGGGACAGAGGGGGTCACCTAATGGTACCAAGAACCTTGAACTCGATTTTCAAGGTTATTTCAAGGTCAAAGTGATTTTTGTAAATGGGAATACCTATTTTTGACCCCGGATTTGAAAAGAGCGGGAAATTTTACGTTCAAAATGATATTTTTATCAAGGTCATGGCAAGGTCGAATGAAGGTCAAGTTTGCGAATTTTGATTTCCCAATTGAATATACCGGAACCAGACAAATGTTAAAGGGGGCCGAGGGGGTCACCTATCTGTATTCTGATCTTGATCTTGAACTCGATTTTCAAGGTTATTTCAAGGTTATAGTGATTTTTCGAAATGGGAATCACTATTTTCGAGGGTTTCTTTAACTGTATTAACCTTACTTTTAGCGCTACCCAAAAACAACGACGTGGACGTAGTAAGTACTGTTTCCTTTGGGCTGCTGGATTAAAGTGAGTCCCCTCGCCTCACACTATTCGGGGTGCTGGATTAATGTGAATCCCCTCGCCTCTCACTATTCGGGGTGCTGGATTAATGTGAGTCCCCTCGCCTCTCACTATTCAGGGTGCTGGATTAAAGTGGGTGAGTAAAGTGTTTTCACATAAAAAATTTTTCTACTTAAATAAATCTTTTTCATTTTGTTTTTAAATTAATTGTGATATAATTTTTTTAAAGAAGAATTAAATCACTTGGTTTCGAATAGGAAGATCTTTTAACAAGAATACAAAGGCATATACTTAGGTTTCATTGTATGAAAATAAAGATAGTACCACATGGGTTTTATAATACTTTTTAATTTAGTAGAATTTAAATAATAGTACTATATGGGTTCTTAAAGATTAAAGGTACCAATTGTGTTTTACCTTTTAATTTGATAGAATTTAACTTTGCGCCGACTGTTGATATCAAATCTTGTATACAAATGATAAATGTCATTAAAATTAAGTAAGTAATAAGGTAGAATAACTTGGCGCCGACTATTGATATCAAATCTTTTATACGAATGATACATGTCATTGATTTAAGTAAATAATAAGGATAATACCACGTAGGTTTTTAAAGATTAGAATTTAACTTGGCGCCGACTATTGATATCAAGTCTTTTATACAAATGATACATGTCATTAGAATTAAGTAAATAAGGATAATATCACGTAGGTTTTTAAAGATGGTTCTACTAAACAGCAAATGTGATTGGTCAGTTCACAGTCGATTAAGTAATTTACGTTGGTGAAACTGGCCCAAATGGTTTTTTGACCAGCAGCACCCACTCTTAACGCTTTTTTCTACCTTTTTTTTAAAAAGATAAGTTTATATATACATACAAAAGATACATGTCATTAGAATTAAATAAGTGTATAAGGATGGTACCTCTTAGATCTTTAGAGATAGAATTTTTAAAGACTAGTTAATTAAGGGGTTATATACATTTAGAGGGCTGAAAAAAGCGATTTATTAAGGATTTTTTTTAAACAAAATGAAACTATATATATATGTTTCAGTTTGTACATCCAATGAAGTTATATTTAAAGTATATTTCAAAATTTTTTTGTACAAAAATATTTAATAATTTAGAATCTGCGCCGGTCTACAGAGACGTATTTAAAAAAAAATAGTTTTGCGGTAAGCAACATATCTCGGCAGGAACTCATCTGAAATCAAAAATCCAAAAAAATTTCATTAGTATATTGTATAAGCTAGTAATTAATCGTTCGGTTTTTGAAAATATTGATTAGAAACAAAATGGCGGATCATTAAAGAAAAGTTTTCGATTTTTACCTTAAAAATTGTTCTTTTTTCATTAATAAAAAAAAAACTACGCATTTAAAATATAAACCCTTCGATTAATTACGAGATATTCATGTCCAAAGTAAGTAAAAAAAAAAATTAGGGAGATCGATTCATTAGTTTTTGAGATATCTTGCTCACCGACTTTGAAAATATAGTTTTGAGAAAAACGCGTTTAAAGTTTAAAACCAGAGAAAATGTATTTTAAAAAATTTGGGTTTTACTTACATAGTGTCATCTATTCCAGGTCCATATAACACCTCTTCTGCAGCAGTAGCAGCTTCCAAAGTTTCAATATATCTTTGTTTGCCAGCCGTTTGTACTCACTTCCGTGTCGCGCGCGAATTATTAAGTAGGAGTTGTGTGTTGGTGATCGTCATGAAATTAGTTGAAAAATCACACGCAACTAATTTCATGACGATCGTCAACACACAACTTCTACTTAGCAATTCTTCGCGTGCGACATGGAAGTGAGTACAAACCACGAACGTTCAAACCCTAGTAGTTTCATTGTCGATATGAAAAATTTAGATTTATAATAAAGTGAATTTTTTTATATTATAAATACATTTATTTTGCTATTTATGTATGAATTTATATTTTTGTCCCAAAAAAGCGCATTAGGCCGCACTATAATCGAGTGTGCGCACAGTGAGACCATGCAACGGTCAAAACGCTGTCGGACGCAAATACACAGCAGCCTGTATCTCTGGAAATATTTGTCGGATCTATTTAAAACTTTCAGGAAATATTCTTCTAAATACCTACTTTTAGAAAATATATTGGTAAATATATAGATTAGGGGAGCCACCCCCGATGATCTTGACCTTGACATATGTTGTCAAGGTCATGACCCTGAGTAACCTCCCGCTGGTTAGGTGGCGGTCACTGTCCGTTAAAAAGTTATTAACAAAAAAAGTTTCAAAATTAACGTACCATTTCTCGGAAATTATACATATTAACGTATAATTTCTGCCATATATGTATTATAACAAGTACTATTTTACATCTCCT
>NW_017275214.1:10618-11778 GCF_001594065.2 Cyphomyrmex costatus
TGCCCCCGCCCGTGTGCGTGCGTGCGTGCGTGCGTGCGTGCGTGCATGTGTGTGTGTGTGTGTGTGTGAAATATCAAGTAATAGACTCGTAATCGTTATACAACGAATGGACACACACACACACACATACGGGCGGGTGCAAGGGAGCGGCCTTCGGTCTCCGGCCACCCCCCTGCACCCACACCGTCGTCTGCCCCGACAGTACTATCATAGCAACAGTGCAATCGTAGAAGTCGTGTGCCCCTTCGCAGGGGGTTGGGGGAGGTGAGAGTTACTTCGCGTGGAAAGTTTAACGTTTCTGAACAAGGAAAGGTGTAGAATTTCGTGTCTGACAACAATATATTTGTTATAATTACCGCTTCGCTTGAAAGTCACACTATACAATTGAAATAAAATGTAATTTTTCAAACTTTTTTTGATCATAACTTTTTAACGGACAGCGACCGCCACCTAAAACCTGCGGGAGGTTATTCAGGGTCATGACCTTGACAACATATGTCAAGGTCATGATCATGGGGGGTGGCTCCCCTAATCTATATATTTACCAATATATTTTTTGAAAAATCGATTTTTTGAAAACTTTAAACGTATATAACCCCTTAAACGATATATTTTATGGGAAAAATCCTTATTATATGACAAGATAGTGAAATAAAAGAAGGGAGGATATGCAATGTATCGAAGTTAGTATAAATAGTATATTTATATAGATATTTTAATATCAGTTACTTTCGTGATAATATATTATGTTAAAGTACATATGTATCAAAAATATATATAAAAAATGATTTAAAGAATGAATTAAAAATATATTGTACATATATGAAGGAGAGTGAAAATGATGTAGGGCGAGTCGAGGAGAAAGAAGGGGGAGGAAATGCAGTGAGTCGAAGTTTTAATGATTATGGTTGGATATCACTCTGTTTTAAATAATTTAAAGTCAAATTGTTAATATATTAATATACACAATATGGTCCTACAAAAAACTATTTAAAAATGAAGGGCTAAATACCAGTTATGTAATTAATTCTTGAAATTTAATTTTTTAAAGAATTAAACGTTCCTCAAAATTTTAATTTTAAAAAAATTAAATTATAAGTGTTAGAAATAATTTCCACAGTCGATAAGTTGCGCTATTGAGTTACTCATACGCGGCGCTG
>NW_017275215.1:0-282 GCF_001594065.2 Cyphomyrmex costatus
CCCGCAATCCTTCCGATTAAAGATATTGCTCAAAAAAAAAGGAGCGTGAACATTAATCGCAGTAACAGTTACAAAAAAAATAAAAGAAGTGATTATTTAATTGCTGCTCCCGAATCCTTGGTGGATCCCGAATCCCGTGTCGCAAATAGCGGCACAACAAATTGATGGCAGCGGTGGGATCCACACAGCTGACTCCAGGACCCGAAAGCAGCGACGGCGGCAAACAGCCTGCAAATAAGGTGTACCAAATAAATAGGCGAAGGAGCGACCCAAGGAGGCAAC
>NW_017275216.1:0-23397 GCF_001594065.2 Cyphomyrmex costatus
ATGTTGAATGTCTGATAGAAAATGATAGCATAAGAATAGGATAGTATCTGGGGTTCTTGAAAACAATCGCATACGAAAAACTAGGGAAATACTACTACAGTATATGTAACGTATACTATAATATATTCTTAGTTTTTTGTATACAATACTCTTCAAGAATAGAGCCCCTGAATGATTCGCATACACATTTTGGTTAGCGAGTATCCGTCATGAAATTAAAACTCATTTCATTAGAGAACGATAGAATAATGTTAAAAACCTGATAGAAAATGATAGAATAAGAATAATATAATATTTGAATGATTCGCATACGCATTTAATCAGTGAATATCCGTAATGTGACCAAAACTCATTTCGCATAGAGAACGATTATAGAATTATATTAATAAAGCTTGATAGAAAACGATAGAATAAGAATAGAATAGTGTTTGAATGAATTGCATACACATATTTGGTCAACGAATATGGATAATGGAACAAAAACCTATTTCGCATAGAGCTTATGTTAAATGTTTGATAGAAAATGATAACATAAGAATAGAGTAGTGTTTGACTGATTCGCATACAAATTTGGACAGCATGAATCCGTAATGGAATGGAAACCCATTTCGCATAGAGAACGACATAATTATATTGTTTTCATAGAAAACAATTGAATAAGAATAAGATAGTATCTGATCGATTTACATACACATTCGATCAACAAGTGTGTATAATGGAACGGAAACGCATTTTACATAGAGAACGATAAGATTATGTTGAAAGCTCGATAGAAAACGATAGAATAAGAACAGAGTAGTGTGTGCATGATTCGCATACACATTCGGTCAACGAGTATTGGTAATGGAATAGAAACCTATTTTGGGAATAGAGAACGATAAAATTATGTTGAAGGTCTGATAGAAACCGATAGCATAAGAATAGGATAGTATCTGAACGATTTACATATACATTTGATTAGCGAGTATCCGTAATGGAACCGAAACTCATTTCGCATAGAAAACGATAGGATTATGTTGAAAGCTAAATTAGATAGAAAACGATAGAATAAGAATTGAGTAGTGTCTGAATAATTCTCATATACATTCGGTCAACGAGTATGAGTAATGGAATAGAAACCTATTTCGCATAGAGAACGATAGAATCATGTTAAAGGCTTGATAAAAAACGATAGAATAAGAATAGTATAATATCTGAATGGTTCGCATTCGCGGTCAGCAAATATCCGTAATGTGACAAAACTCATTTCTCATTGAGAACAATAGGATTATATTAAAAGCTTGATAGAAAACGACAGAATAAGAATAGAATAGTGTCTGAATGATTTGCATACACACATTCGGTCAACGAATATGGATAATGGAACAGAAACCTATTTCGCATAGAAAATGATAGATTTTACGTTTAATGTCTGATAGAAAATGATAACATAAGAAAGAGTAGTGCTCGATTGATTTGCATACAAATTCGGACAGCATGAATTCGTAATGGAACAGAAACCCATTTCGCACAGAAAACGATAGAATAATGTTGAAGGCCTGATAGAAAACGATAGAATAAGAATAGGGTAGTATGTGATTGATTCGTGTACACATTCTGTTAGTAAATTCTGTAATGAAATAGAAATCCATTTAGCATAAACAACTATATAAGACCTTTGATATGTTAATTGTCATATGAAACGATATGTTATTATTCGTGATATTTTCATAACATTTTAGATTCAATGTTTCGTTATAAATACATTAGATTTTATATGCAAGATATGTGGAAAATATGAATGGTCTACATTAAAATTCTATCGGTAATATATTAAGTTATTTATGAAAAGCGCGCGAACAAGAAACCCGATTAGTTTTGATAAAATTTTCTTCGAAACATATTTCATATAGAAAACGATATCAAAATTGATATAAGCATCCGATACATTCTTAGTCGTGATATTTTCATAACATTTGATACATAATGTTTCGTAAAACACTTATTAGTTTTTATTTACAAAGTTTGTGGAATATATAAAAAATTCTACATTAAACTTCTATCAGTAACATATTGTGTCACTTATGAAAAGCATGAACCAAAAACACAATTAGTTTCGATAGAATTTTTTTTTATTGTTTTCTATCGCAGTTTCTAAGTAGGGTCGTCTATAAGTTATCGCAAGCATTTTAATATTTTTAACAATTTATGATTTTATCTTCGATTTCCTTAACTCGATCGAATTTAGATTCAAATTACTATTATTAAAATGCTTCTCATCTCTTTTCCGTTTCGTTGAAATTGTCAGTTGCAATGCATTATCTTCAGTTTAATAGTGATAGGTGATTTCAACTACATGAATTGTAACTTTTTGTGCCTCTCCTTTCAATAAATCTGAAAATTAAATACAATACAAAGAATCAATTCTTTTATAATTGTAACGATGCACCCCTCTCATGCATCGTTCCCGGCTAACACCAGCCAGCCGGACGCCGCTGCACCGCTAAGCGATGCAGCGATGAGGGCGCATAGCGCCCGATAATATTCAAAGCATAATTCATTTTCAGGCTACCAATCACGTTAGATAGTTGCTTTAAACCGGGAAGATTCAAAATGTAACTTCACTTCGTGCTGCATTGCATACACATTCTCAAATTCTTTTTGCAATCCTGCGTACAAAAGGATGTTGCAATAAAGTTGTTATTACAAAAGGAATGAAAAATAATAAATAATTACAGCAAAGGAAATATTTATTTATTTTCTCACTTACGTGTTCCTTTGTGCCAGCGATATGACAAATTTCCTAACTTGAATAAACTAACCAAAACAAATTCTCTGCTGTAAAATTATATATATATATATATATAAAATAATTCGTATTCTTATGTCAAAAAATGTGTTTTACAGCAAAGAAATTGTGTAATAAAGCAAAAAATATTTATTTATTCCAACCTCATTTACGTATTCGTCTATGCCATCGATGTGACATATTTCCTAACCTCAATCATTTGTTATTGCCGAGACTGTAATTTCACTTTAACGATCGTACAGATCGCAGCGATCGATATTTATTCTAACCTCACTCACGTGTTCGTCTATTCCATCGATGTGACAGATTTCCTAACCTCAATCTTTTGTTATTGCCGAGACTCTTAGGCCAGTATTCATAGTCAGTACTTATTTGAAGACTGCCTTAAGTAATGTCTTAAGACGCGAATGCAGCCATTTGGCCGGTATTCACAGTCAGTTCTTATATTCAAGACCGTCTTAAGTTCAGTCTTGAAGTGTTACGAACCAATCAGAGGGCCGCTTTAGCATCTTAAGACATTACTTAAGACAGTCTTCAATTAAGAACTGACTATGAATATCGGCCTTTGATTGGTTCGTGACATCTTAAGACTGTACTTAAGATAAGAATTAACTATGAATATAGGCCTTAATATGACTTTAAAGCTCAAGACACAATTGGCGAGTTCAAGACGACAAAGCGGCTAGGTACGCTTGCCAAGCGATTGGTTGGATCTATAAGTAATAATCAATTATATTCAATCGCTCGACAAGCATCCCTTATGCCGCTTTGCCGTCTTGAACTCGTCAATGCGAGGGAATAGTGATAACGATAAGTTTTAACCTATCAAATATGTGTATTCCGGTGTATTCGATTCCTAATAAATTGTGTCTTGGGCTTAACGATCGTACAGATCGCAGCGATCGATATTATATGGGCCTTCTACAATAAGCCATAAATCATAAATCGAAAGTAAGACACTAAAAATTGACAACAGTGATTGGTCCATTTCTAGCTTATGACTTACGATTTGTGACTTACGGCTTATTATAGATACCCGTCGCGACCACATTTATCTCTTGCGCCAAAAATGCCAGAATGCATTTCCTCCCTCTGTAGCTGGCAACGACGACGACGGCGATGGCGACGACGACGGCGACGACGACGACGACGGCGACCACGACGACGACGGCGACCACGATGACGACGACGACGACAACGACGATGACACATTATTTCTTACAAACAAACACCTAGACACCTATTTCCTCGACAGCGAACACCTAGACACTTACTTCCTCGAAAACAAACACCTAGATACCCACTTCCTCGAAAGCGAACTCGTAGACACTCACTTCCTCGAAGGCGAACACCTAGACACCTATTTCCTCGACAGCGAACACCTAGACACACACTTCCTCGAAGGCGAACACCTAGACACTCACTTACTCGATGTCGAACACGTAGATACTCACTTCCTCGAAGGCGAACACCTAGACACTTAATTCCTCGAAGGCGAACACCTAGACACCTATTTCCTCGACAGCGAACACCTAGACACCTATTTCCTCGATAGCGAAAACCTAGACACTCACTTCCTCGAAGACAAACACCTAGACACTCACTTCCTCGAAGGCGAACTCGTAGACACTCACTTCCTCGAAGGCGAACATCTAGACACCTATTTCCTCGACAGCGAACACCTAGACACTTACTTCCTCGAAGGCGAACACCTAGACACTCACTTCCTCGATGTCGAACACCTAGACACCCACTTCTTCGAAAGCGAGCACCTAGACACCAATTTCCTCGACAGCGAACACCTAGACACTCACTTCCTCGAAATCAAATAATATAAATATATAATAACATTATACATATATGTGTTGTGACGTGACATTTTGTCAGTCACTCGGAAAAGCAGCATAATGCGAGATCCTGGGTCCTTCAGGGTCAACGGGCGAGCGCACAAGCGAATGTGCGTTATTATTATTTATTTTTTATTTTTTTTTGCGATTATTGTATTACTTATTTTTATTCTCTTTTTGCGATTATTGTATTATTTTTCTTTTTTTTTCTTCTTGTCGTTATTTCGTTAAGTTTTAGTTAATATTAAGACGATCCTGAGCTCGGATTTTGCCGGTAATTCACGATCAGAGCCGGTGGCTACGCTGTATTCTTGTGTTCGGCCGCCTCACCTATCGCTAGAAGAGAGAAGACGTCGCCTCCCACGAGGAAGAGATTGCTGTATGAAGAATTTGGCTGAAGTCACGAGAAGCGCGGCACACACAGGTCGTATTATTTCATATTTGTTACTAATGTCGCTATTATTTGGTGGATTATCGCACCCTCATTGCAGACGCTTCGGAGAGAGACGCCAGCTGGGAACGGACTCAAAGGCAGGACATTAGCCGAAGCACCGTGTCCCACAACGATCGATAGAAGATCGTCAAGCGACCAGGAAGCGTTTTCCGACTTTTGGAAAAGCGCGCCACAGCGTAAAAGGATCCGCGACACGCAAGGACCCGCGGGATTCGTCGCGGGGTCACGCGGTCGCGGCGAGCCAATTAGAGCAAACAGAGGCCGATAAGAGAGGGCCTGACGACCTGCGTGAATCCGCGAAAACTTCCGATCGGCACTTGTGCAGTGACTGGCCCTGAGGAAGGACGCAGGATCTCGACCATAATTTTGTAAGGTCTTCGAGAAGATTCGTCACCGACAAGGTTTGCTGTCGGCTCTCGCGAGGACCGAAGGAACGGCTGAGGACGAATATCTTGGTGAAGCGAGCGTTATTCGTTTTATTGTAAAGCCACCGATCGCGTAATCTTTTGTGAGCGTCTTGAGCGGATCACGTGTGAGAATTTACGCGGATTTGATTCGGCCGATGTCGTACAGGCTAAGAGTAACGCCATTGTTCCTGTCGATGAACGCGTGCCGTCCGCTCGAGCGTAAGAATTTGTAAACTCAGGATTGTCGTTATTGCTCGTCCGTGTCACTGCCAAGTCAAATTGTTCGTATTAATTGTTGAGATTCCGGTTCGTTTAAGATTAAAGTCGAGCCGCGTGTCACCGCTCAGCATTAGGCTGTCGGTTTGCTGGAAGTTCTTAGAGTCGACCATTTCTAAGTACCGCCGTCGACGACCTTGCCATCGTTCTCTCTGTAATAAAGTAAACTTGTCGTTGACGCGCGACCGCGCGGTTATAAAAATTATCGCAACTCATGTATCGACGCGAATTGAATAAATTGGAAACTCTTTGTTATTATTAATGTTAATTTCTGCCTGATTATTTCTGTCTGCCTCTACCTCGTTCTCCGACATCTTCCCCGCTTACCACGAACCATCCCCTCTGCCAATTCCGTTGGCTGAGCTAGCTGATCTCGTCCGTCGCAAATTCCGTTGCTCTGTAATTTCTTTGTCCGAGCGTAACATCTTAAAACTTAGTGCGAAGAGTGGCACGCTCTCTCGTGCCTGGCGCCCAACAAAATTTGTACGGCTCGAATATCGCAGCACATAAAATTAGAAGGAAGAACCGCACTTTTGCTATTTATATTATTTTGTCCATCCTTTTGAGCTATCGCGTAAATAGAGCAGCAGATGAAGTGACGAAGTTGTGCCGTTTCTCACAAGTACAGTCACAGTGTATATATATATATATAATTATTATTAATAAAAATTTGATATTATATTGAATAATATTTTATTTTTAATTATAAGATTTAAACCGCGCGCGCGTCATATGTGATGATACACCATGCAACACTGGTCTGCTGGTTAGATATAGATAGATAGAGTGAGATGATAGATTAGATAGAGTGAGATAACACATGAAGTCAAAGGCCCTCTATTATCGAAAAAACGAGATGGATATTTTCTCTGGTTGACGACGTTGTTAATAACGACGTATCTTAAAAATGAAACGTGAAAATTCACAGATCCGGACTTTGCGTCGCGATATCTCCGCTCGTAGGGCACGTAGAAAAAAAATGAAAGCACTTTTATTATACAATTTAAGTATTTCCTGTCGATTGAGCGTATGTAGAACTTGATCGGTTCAGCCGTTACTGAGATCTGATCATCTCGACCCCGAAAAATTCTCAGTTTCGCGTAAAGGAGGCACGGCAGTGTCGCGCGCTTGGCTTAGCGCCGAGACACTACCGTGTCTCCAGATTTATTGTAATATTAAAATTTATAATACAATAATAAAAATAATTACCTCCATTTCCGTTTGATGTTTGCAGATCTTCTTGAAAGTTTTCCTGTGGAAGATTGCAAACATTTATTATTTGTAGAATATCCGCCAATATCATGGAATTTCCATCTATTAATTCATTTTGAAAAGACTATAAATATAGAAAAAAGTATATGTTATATATTAGTCAATTATACTTTTTTATAAAGATAGATATAGATATTATATAATTGCTTGCCTCATAACGTTGATCATTATTGTTAGACAAAACAAATGTTGAAGATGTTTTAATTAGAAATAAATAATTTATATATAATGATTGTAAAATGGATGTACTCATACATATGTTTTACAATTAATCATTATGTAATTATTATATATAGAGTATTCATTATATTAAAACAATTTTATATAGGGTAAACCCGGTATATACGCCGCACCTATCGAAAACTTAATTTATCAATTATTATTTACTATGTTTAAAGCAAGTTAATTATACAAATAAAAACTTTGTATCATCTAAAACAAATAAAATTAAAGTTGAAGGACTCTTTATATGAAAATAATAATTAAAACGAGGTGAAGGACAATGAGAGTCAATTCGTAAGTAAACAAGAAAGCGATTATAACATAAAAATTATAATATGAATTTTCAAAAAAAAAAGAATACAAACAAAATACTTAGCCGCTTCAGACACAATTAAAAATTAGAATATCGGTCAATATATAATAGTATAAAAAATCGCTCGATGTAAAATGTCGTAACAAGTTTCGACTCTTGGTTTGAGTCCTCTTCAGACGTTCAACAAAAATTCCTTATTCCAATATAATTCAGACAACAAATTTCTTACTGACTCCTCGATTTCTCTCTTCGTTACACAACATTGACAATGCAAGATGGCAAAGTCGTATATTGAAACAATGTATCTGTAACTTGGCATGAGAACAAAATCAAAAGATGTGAAAATAATGAAATTCAAAAAACAAAAAAAAAAGAAAAAGTTTAACTCACCAGCGAAAACGATTTGTCAGTTTACAATATGAAAGTTAAATAAAATAGAAGAAGTCATAGAGTAAAATGAACAACAAGGTAATAATACTAAACATTTTCACAAAACTTATTGTATAAAATATGCAAAGTAAAACGAATGCAAGGAAGTGTACTAAATCCTTTAACTGTCTTGCAAGTACTGTGATATAACAACAACAAAGCAGTGTGTCGATTGTCGATAACAAAAGATCAAACCTTATTTACAATGGGAATATATGAATCGTGAAGACCTTCAGTGTCCGTTTGTAAATTAAGACTATTTTTCTGCTTTTTAATGTTAAACATCTCAGAAATTATTCGCTTTCTATAATTAGGTTCTTCATCTAAAATTTTAACATCTTCCCATTGAAAGTCATGATCATATTGCAATCTGTGATCCGTAATAATTGAACGGTTAGAAGTATTATGTCTAATATGGCTACGGTGTTCATTAATTCTGGTTTTCAGCTGCCTTCCAGTCTGTCCTACATAAGACGCATCACAATCATTACATTGGATTCTATACACCACATTACTCTTGGATGTGTGCGACAGACTATCCTTCTGTACCTTAATGTATTTACCCATCTTATAAGGACTATGGAAAGAAACTTTAATTTCATTATTGTTAAAACGTTTGAATTTTTCAGTATGGAAAGGTATGAAAGGTACCGTAAGTCAAGAAACAGCTTTTTTATTCTCCAATTCATTAGCCTTTTCAACATGAGAAATTTGTCTATTTCTTTGCAAAAGTTTTATTCGTTGGTTGATTGTATCAAAAATAAATGAGAGTGGGTAGTCATTATCAAGTAAAATATTAATTATAAGTATTAAATTCTTTTCATGGAATACTACGTCAGAAAGTAAAAAAGCTCTATCAACCAACGAATAAATTACGCCTCTTTTTTTGAGAAATTGGATGGTTAGACAGAAAATTAAGAAATCTACCTGAGAATGTGGGCTTACCGTACCAATCAAACCTGAATCTGTTATTAATTATTGTTATTGTGGTGTCTAGAAATTCCAATTTATCACCTCCAATTTCACATGTAAATTGGAGACGTGGATGGAATGCATTGAAAACCAGAAGTAATGTGTCAATTTTTTCAGAATCAACCATAGTACAAATATCGTCTACATATCTGAAATAAAAGAGGGTGTCAATATTACAAGACGACAGAGACAAAGACTCCAATCTATTCATCACAAGATCAGCAATAATAGGAGATAAAGGAGAGCCCATGGGAGTGCCAAAACATTGCTTGTAAATCTTATTGTCAAACATAAAATATGTTGAATCCAGAATAAATTTAACGGCCTCTAAAAATTCATTTTTTGATAAAGAACAGCCTCTAGAGATAAAGCTCCATTTTTCATTAACACAGTCAATGGCTATGTCTATGGGAATATTTGTAAAAAGTGATATAACATC
This sequence comes from Cyphomyrmex costatus, assembly GCF_001594065.2. Lineage (NCBI taxonomy): Eukaryota > Metazoa > Arthropoda > Insecta > Hymenoptera > Formicidae > Cyphomyrmex > Cyphomyrmex costatus. The sequence continues at coordinate 9,420 of NW_017275216.1, forward strand.
TAACGATATAAGTTTATAATTATCTTTTACTGCAATATTATTTATTTTATCTATTAATTGAAAACTGTTCTTGATGTAGCTGTCTGTCTTTGGAATCGTTAAGTATAAAATATTATGTAAAAAGGTAGCCAAAGAGTGTAATGGAGTGCCTATCGAAGAGACAATAATCCTGAGAGGACAATTAGGTTTGTGAATCTTTGACAACCCATAAACTCTCGGAAGGACTCCATCGCTACAATACAAAAATCTATATTCAGAGTTGTCAATAAAACTCTTCGATTTCCACCTAGTGAGCATTATCCTTAGAGCTGACGTAAGTTTCTTAGTAGGATCTCTGTTAACAGTTATACAGGGTGTCCCATTTTAATCGATGGATCCAAATATCTCCTAAAATATGCCAGCTATAAAAAAATGTTTCAAATAAAAATGGAATGGTGTCGAGGGGGACACATTTTAGTCATATTGTTTTTTTTCTAAGTGGAGGCGCTAAAAAGATATGAAGGTTACCTCCACTTTTTTAAATGGAATTATGTAATTTTTTTTAGATAACGTGATTCCTCTAACTATTTTGCATATGAAAGTATTAAGGTAGAGATACCAAAAAACCAATAGTTTTCGAGATATTTTACACTTTATTTTGGTACATTTTTACACAAAATGTTAAATAACTCGTAAACTGTTGACTTTTTGATTATCGTACCTTAATACTTTTGTGAATAGAATAATGAGATAAATCAAATGGTGTAAAGAAAACACATAGTTGCGTATTTAAAAAATTATCCATTTTGCATACATATTTTTTTTAAAGCAACTATGTGTTTTCTTTATACCATTTGATTTATCTTATTATTCTATTTACAAAAGTATTAAGGTACGATAAAATGTAAAATTCAAGAATTTTACAACAGTTGCAAAGTCGCTTTCTCTGCTGAACGCAGCCAATGAATCATTATGATGACTGAAAGCTACACTAACAGAAATGGATATTTACAAAGATCTATGGCAGTCCAAAGATCCTTATTTTCGTTACAGTTTACCATAGATCTTTGTAAATTTTGAGATATTATATTAATAAAATGGACTGAAATTTGTACTTTATAGATCTATATTTTTTATTTATTTTATTACACACTATACTATTTTATTACACACTATACTTTTATTACACACTGTATTTTACATACACACTATAAAATAGTATAGTAGGAACAACGGCATCTGCAACAGAGACAAGAATATATATAATGTTACATAAAGCTGGCGTTTTATGAACAATTTTCCATTCAAATATCTATCTTGAAATGAAAATCTTGAAATGTAAATTTGAACTATAGTTTGAAATAACTATACTTACGTTTAGTATTGAATATAGATGTTTATTGTTCCACCTCGACCACGACCTGGACCACCACCTCCACCACGACCTCGACCAGCACCTCGACCACGACCTCGACCACCACTTTGACCTCGAGGACGATACCTGTCGCGATTACGCCCGCCTCTTCTCCATCGTGATGCTGAAACCAGTGTTGCCAGGTCCTAAAAAAATTTAGCGGTAGATCATTCTGTAAAATAGCGGTAGATGGAGCAATTTAGCGGTAGAAATTAAAAATTAAGAAAATGGCGCCGCAAGCAAAAAATTTTTTGAAACGCTTTTTTTCTTTTTTACTGTTTCTTTTTTTAAATAAAAATTGAATTCATAGGTTAAAAAAAAGGAACATGAATAATATTATGTATGCAATAATAAACTTTATTAGCAGTCTCACTGTTATCAGTCTTTCTTAGGGCTGCGCAGAATAAAAGGAACAGAGAACAGAGAATAAGAATTTCAACCTATCAAAAACTGTATTCCATAGTACATGATTTCTAGTAGGTTGAAATTCGTATTCTTTGTTCTCTGTTCCTTTTATTCTGTGCAGCCCCTTATAAATGTTAATTGCTATTAACAAGATAACAAGAAATAAAGTCTTACAATTGATAAAGTCACAAAAACAGGAAATAAATTCTTCTTACAATGAAGTATTATATATAATAAAAAATAAATTCTTATAAGTCAATTGACAGAAACAAAATTTAAATTTTTGTTGCAATCTACAGAATACTTCTTATAATCTATAACAGTATCATCAAATAAATTTAACATAATATAAAATATTGCAAACTAAAACTTAAACTTTCACATAAATATAATAGAATTTTTGACAATACTTATTATTCCAATTAGTTGCTCAGTTCAAGATCAGTTTCGTCACCAGTACCTTTATACATCTCATTATTAATTCGCTTCAGAATATGCTTTTCAATATTTAAATTAAAACATTCCTTATTTTTCAAATAAGTTTTTGTATGTAACAAACCTGTAATTGACTTTGTGCAAAGTCTGTTTCTTTGTTGGGTTTTCATTAAATTTATTTGTGAAAAAATTCTTTCAACATTAGCCGATGAGTGGGGGAGACAAAGTAAGCTGAGCATAAATGGTCCTAATGTACCGAACATAAGATGTTCATCAGAATATTTCAACTCCGAAACGTAACTCCAGAACTCTTCTATAGTAGAATATTTTTCACTCGAAATTTGTGTATTGCATAAAAGCCGCCACTCGTTATCAATCGTTTGAAATTTTTCTTCAGATATCAAATTTGGAAACGCACTACATAAATTAATTATAGATGGCATAGAGCCACTTCTTACAATTTCAGGATCTAGCATCTCTAACGATTTTAAGACAGTGTTACCAAAATCATAACGTTTTCGTATTTGTCTGGCACCTTCTACATAAAAACTTAAACATCTTGTTCGCAAAACATGTAATTGTTGACTGTCAAAGTGTTTATTATATAAAACTGCAAGTATTTTAGCTCCCATATATATTTCTTCTAATGGCAGATAATTTTGTGGATCGTTAACGTTTATTAAAAAAATGGACGTTCGTTGTATTACAGTTCTTTTAATGAAGTACTCCAATAAAGTTTTATAAATCGTACAAATTCTTTTATGCAAATTATGAATTTGCGGACTGGTACTTTGTAATTCCCGGTTTAAGTTGTTAAAAATAGGAAGAACGAACTCTAGAAACATAAGAAACATTTTTGTCAACGGATCTTGAAGTTTCTGTAAAATACTTTTAGCAGTTCCAGCAGAAGTTCGATCGCTACTAACAGACGCATCGATAAAAAAAAGTTTAAGAGCTTCATATTGTTCAAGAATTCGCACCACAACCGATTCAACAGACAACCACCTCGTTTGAGCCGGATGAAGAATTTTATGGATTTTTACATTTGCAAATTTTTGAAACTCTTTGAGGGTTTCAACTCGTTTCGGGCTATTCGAAAAATAGTTATATATTTCTCTAGTTAATTCTTCAACAGAACTAGGTAGCATACTGCAAGCATTTGACGCACACAAATGAAAGCTATGACAAATGCATTTCATCAAAAATATATGCGGAATGTCTGAGACCAACCTACTTGAAAAAGAATTTTTGGTGCCTACCATCACATTTGCTCCATCAGAAGCAAAACCAATTAAATTAGTCTTATACGGTATCTTATTTAAATTAAAGAATGCAGTAACTTTGTCATATAAGTCTTCGGCCGTTGCATCTTTTAAAGGTATTAAACCCAAAAAGCAGTCTATCACTCTGAAAAAAAAAACAATTTTTACTATTCGTCATTGATCAAGTTTCGTTGTCACTCCAGCATCTCCTTAAGTTGTTAATTTATTATCTAAGACGACTCTGTACTTACTTTTTGTCTTGAAAAAATCTTACGACTATACATAAATGTTTTGTACATCCACGATCTGTCGATTCATCCACAATTAATGAAAACTTAACGTTGTTCAATGTTTTACATATTTGTTCTAAATTGTACTGTCCGATAACATTTTGTACGATAGCAGTTACTTTGGTTCTACTACATGCTATGTTTTTTGCTATTTCCGAATCGACACATATTTGTTTTATCAATTGAGGCATGTGTTCCATTATTTTAAATGGCACGTTATGTTCAGCTACAAAAGCAGCAAAATACAGATCAGCCTTTTTGGTTGATAGCTCCATACTATTTAAACTCTGAACTTTAATTAATGAAGTCATCGATGGTTGATATTTACGAACAGAAATAGCCTTAATATGACTAGTTCTAGCTTTATGGCGTTTGAGTTGATTCTTTCCAGCAGATATATTAATGCTTTTATTGCATATTCGACATATAGCTTCATGTATGTTGTTCTTATTAGGACCTAACCACTCTTTATATTCGGCTTCAGTTTCCCAATTTGAATTGTATTTTTGTAAGTATTTCTTTTTCTTGGCCCGTTTGCACCTTACAGCCGATTCATTACTGCTTGATTCTTCATTTTCATCAACCTCACATTCAGTCTCAGAGCTTCAATAAAATAAGAAATAAAAGGTACAGTAAACTTAACCTAATTTTAAAATACATGCATACATCATATTTTACCTATTCATCTTGGATTCTTTCACGTTTTACTTCTTCTCATAAGAACTCTTTCACTAACTTCTGATTAAATCAGACTTTTTTAATTTTTCATTTGCGGGAAACTAAGGCCACTAACGGTTGAACGGTTTTACAGGTTTTCACAAACTCGCGCCTCGCGGCTCTACGCTCTACACAATGAACGACGACATTACACGATATTGGTCATTATGCCTGCGTTCGTAAACCCTAGAGTCTGTAAAACAGTGTTTGATTGACCAATCAGAACAAAAGGAGCAAAGATTTCTTTATCTCGATTGGTTATTTGAAGTTACTATACATTGCAAGTAAAATTTCCGAACGCACTCTGTGGATTTGGCGCACATTAGCGACATTTAAAACTATGAATGCTATGATTATGATTAGTTATGGTCTACGGTTATCAATTGACAACTGATTTTCATAAAGCGGTAGATGATGATTTAAAAACGGTAGAGCGGTAGCAAAGCGGTATTTGAAGCTAAAAAGCGGTATATCTACCGCTAAGCGGTAGACCTGGCAACACTGGCTGAAACATAGAACAATTAATTTATTTTTTTCGTATACGTGGTGTAGATGTCAGATGATTGTTCCTTGCAGCATGTATAACGAAAAGAATGGATTGAATCGAGATTTAAGTTCATGTACGTTGATGGGCACAATGCCTAGTTGAGATTGAACAGCAAGCGTCAAGCAGTGGAACGGCAACCAATCAGCGAGGTGATAAAAATCACCTTTCCGCTGCTTGACGCTTGCTGTCCAATCTGAACTAGACATTGTGCCCACCAACATAGACGAACTTAAATCTCGGTTCAACTCATTCTTCAGTTTTTTCTAATTTTTAGACTAGAGAGATGAAGAACCGAGATTAAAAATAATAGCATTTTTCACTAGTAGAGCTAGTGCCCACTCAGCGCACTTTAATACTGTTTTACACAAATTGATGTAGAGATGTATTAATACAAATATTATAGTTAAACAGTAGGCATTTTATCAACTCACTTTAACGTACAGATTAGACTAGTGTATAACAGCTTTAACATGCATTGAGTACGCACTAGGTTTGCCTGTGAAAAACGCTATAATATAGGTTGATTGAAAAAAATTAAAAATTTTTTTACTTACGTCTCGATGGAAATTTGTCGGGTAGCAATGGCGGATTTTTCGTAGGTTGCGGTTGTTGCTTTGCAGCAGCAACTTTCTCTTGCGCAGCGTCCGCTGCCGGCGATGACGCCGATGACACCGAAGATCCGGATGGTTTTTCTATGTCGGGTAGCAATGGCGCCGATGATGGCGGGTTTTTCGTAGGTTGCGGTTGTTGCTTTGCAGCAGCAACTTTCTCTTTCGCAGCGTCCGCTGCCGGCGATGACGCCGATGACACCGAACATCCGGATGATTTTTTTACAAGTTGCTGCTGCAAAGCAGCAACCGCTTGTAATGGTTCGACGGATAGAGCAGACTGCTGCTTATTTGCAGCAGAAAGTTCGGCTTCTGGCGCCATTTCTGCTAACGCCAAATTTTGTGCTTCGTCGTCCCTGAAAAAAAATATTAACATTTTTCATATGAGACATATGAGAAAATTATTACCACTTTCGACGAAAGTAGTATATACTTACATATCTTTATTATTATTAGACATTATAATAATATCTACGGCACTCCGTCGACCGTCACAATCGTACATCGGAAGTCGGAATGGTGCAAGGATGCAACCAAAGAATAGTGACTAACTAGAACCGACACCTAGCCTCCATATTGGTCCCAGCATTAAATAGAAAGCGTTGCAACTTTTCTGTGACCAACGTATGTAGTACATACATACATACTTCTGTGAATTTATTTGAGAAAATAAAGCTGTAAAATATACGTAATAAATAATTTTTTATTCTGTTAATTTATTTTTTAGCAAAGGAATATGTATGAACACATATTTAGGCCGGTATTCATAGTCGGTTCTTATTTCAAGACTGCTTTAGGCCGGAATCAGACTACGCATTGAAAATTGAGATTGAAGATTGAAAGATTGAATTTTGGCTAATCAAAATAATAGGAGCTATAATTTCTTTATCTTCATTGGTCCAATTTTAATTTTCAATCTTCAATCTGAATTTTCATTGCGTAGTCTGATTCCGGCCTTAAGTAATGTCTTTAGATGCTAAAGCAGCCCTCTGGCCGGTATTCATAGGCCCGTATTCATAGTCGGTTCTTATTTCAAGACTGTCTTAGGCCCGAGCTACATCTATCGTAATCGTTATCGTAAGCTCCTTACGATTCTTACGATAGCCAATTAGAAACGTCGATGTGTATTGTAAAGCTTTTGATTGGCTGTCGTAAGGATCGTAAGAAGCTTACGTTAAACATTACGATAGATGTAGCTCGGGCCTTAAGGGCTGCCGCACATACCTTCCGTAACAGTCAGGGTGCCGTCCCATGGCACGGAAAACGGAATCGGAACACGGAATCGGAAAAGTGAAATGGTAGGGGCAACCAATCAGCATCGTTCCGTTCCGATTTTAAGTAGCCTGGCTCCCCATGGGGCATAATTTTCGGAAACGGAAATTTTTCGTACTCTGTCGATCGCTAGCGATCACAAGAAATTAGGTTAAGAATAATAACTTGAAACCTACGGATGGAGGAAGAAGAAGGTTAAGAGTACTGAAAAAGTAGAGAATATCATCTGTATAAGTATTGTAATTATATGTTTGCTAATTATTATTACTAGTTTTATTATTCTTGAGCCATAATATATTAAATATTTTTTATATGATTTTTGAAGGAAAAGTTGAAAGCGATAACAGCACGATTACTTCTAATGAAAAATATAATAAAGTCGCAAAGTACTCCACAGTTATCTTAATAATAATATTAACATAATAATATTATTGAATATTATGGATATTTGGGATATTGTACATATAATGTTAGGTTAAAAATATATGCAAGGCCATCACCATAATCTAATATAAAATAACTTAGCAAACATATAATTACAATACTTACACATGACATTTTCTATTTAAATTTTTCAGTACTCAAAACCTTCTTCTTCTTCCTCCATCCGTAGGTTTCAGGTTAACCTAATTGCTAGTGATCGCCAGCGACAGACAGAGTACGAAAAATTTCCGTTTCCGAAAAATATGCCCCATGGGGAGCCAGGCTACTTAAAATCGGAACGGAACGATGCTGATTGGTTACCTCTACCACTTCACTTTTCCAATTCCGTGTTCCGATTCCGTTTTCCGTGCCATGGGACGGCACCCTCAATGTTCCGTTACTGTTCCGTTCCGTTATTTCTGACTCCATGTGACTGCACCCTTAGTGTAATATGGATTTACTGATTGTTGAAATTTTAGTGCATAACAGTGCATTGTAAGTACAGATGATAGTTCAAAAGATGAGTACATATGCAATAACCTCAAATATCATAAGTGTTTCAAGTATTCTTGAAAGATTACTTTGTTGGAGTGAACGTGGATATCGAAAATGTGCTCTGTAGCACCAAGCAGCACTTAGAATACTAGATTTATAAAAGAAGCGCGATCGGTTTTATGTCAGTACCTAGAGTATTAAGCGGGGAGCACAGACTTTTGCATAACGCATAAACCATGTACATAAAGAATTTGATTGTTCCATTGACTCATGCATAAGAAAATGGGCCAATGAAATTCCTTATGCACATGCTTTATGCGTTATGCAAAAGTATGTGCTTCCCGCTTTAGGCGAGAAACACACACTTTTGCATAACGCATAAACCATATACATAAAGAATTGGTTGGTTGATTGACTCATGCATAAGAAAATGGGCCAATGTAATTCCTTATGCACATGCTTTATGCGTTATGCAAAAGTATATCTATTAAGCCTATCGCACATGAAATACATAATAGAGCATGAGCATAACATAAAGCTGTTGGACCAATAAGCATCCAACATAAAGTTGCCATATTGATTAACATAAGATGCTCATTGGTCCAGCGACCTTGTGTTATGCTTATTATCACAAATTTGTTGCCACAGCCAATCCGATGTGTCAATTTAAACAATTGCTCACGATGCTTACGATGCTACGATACGACCAATGCAGACTGGGCTTTATGCCAGTTCTACATTAGTTGCAAGCCGATCGCAAGTTTGTTGCGACAGCCAATCTGAAACATTGATTTCAAAATGCAAGCTTGAGGTTGGCTGTCGCAATGAACTTGCGATCGACTTGCAACTAATGTAGAATCAGCTTTATACACAAATCTAGCCCCACCACCACTGTCAGCAATCCATTCTAGATGTCGATGGTCTTGAGGCATCACAAATCAATCAGAAGGCCGCATTAGCGTATTAAAATGTTACCATCGACTTCTAGAATGGACCGCTGATGGTAATGGTGGAAGTAGAAAGACGAGTAGAGTGAGAGGCAGAAATAATATGATTGTTCTTTCTCTGTTTACTGAAGCCTGATTGGTTGTTGGATTCTACCTCGCACTCTACTCGTCTTTCTACCCCCACTACTACTATCAGCAGTACATTCTAGATGTCGATGAACGTTACCTAAGATTGCGCCTTAGCCCGGATAAACAATACAGTTTTAAGTCTTAAGCCATAAGAAATGAACGAATCATAGTCGATTATTCTCCTTGAATTCAACTATAATTAGTTAATTTCTTACGGCTTAAGGCTTAAAACACCTATTGTAGATCCGGGATAAGACGTTACCTAAGAATGGAAACCTAGGACTCTAGCAGCACCTAAGTATGCATGAAAACCAAACTGGAAAAAGTATGGAATTACAAATAGCTTAAATTTACAAAAACTATAAGCACAGAAAGTAAATGCATCCTTTGGCACTATCAACAGTCAATTTCTAAAACGAATTTGTCTCAGCGGCGAACAAACGGTGAACACATAGACACCTATTTCCTCGACGCACATTGGGCCAGAGGACATAAATAAGTGGCAAAAAATAAAAAGGTCCTAAAATTCGGCTGCAATTGCACATTTGGGGGGGGGGGGGGTTGGAGTGGCTGAAACCGAAACTGTGATAAAATTGCAAAACCCAAAATGGCGGATTCAATATGACGAATAATATTTTGAAAATGTTTGAAATGTTTGTAATTGAATAAAAAATTATTGAATTTTTATGAAACTTTTGATTTTGGAGATTCTACCAATTTGTTATTAAAATTAAAGTGCTTTTATGAAATTTGTTGCCAGGTCAGATCAGGGTCTGTTTAAAATTCCTGAAATTGCGGTGTCAGTAGGTTATTAGACGAAGGTGTTGAGTTATACGTCCGTTAGCCGTCAATAAAAAGATTTTGACGTTTCCCAGCTCTTACCGCGCGGAGGTGGACGTTCCTAAGAGCCATTTTTTTCTTTTTTTTTCTTTTTTTTTAAATTTATTTTTATATTTTTTTGGGGGTTTTTGTAAATTTTTTATTTTTTTTTGTTTTTTTTAGCAATTTTTATATTTTTTTGTTCTTTTTTTTCAATTTTTATTTCTTTTTTAACAAAACTCTATGAAACCTTAAAAGTACTTATAGTATAGTATAATGAAGTTAAATAAACAGAGAAATATTTCAACGTTCAACAGTATTTTCGTTGTCAGATAATTCTATTTCATCCAGTTGAGCTTCCATTCTAGAAATATTATTTTCATCAGTTTCATCTCTGTCACAATCGACGTCATCATCGCCATTGTTGATCGAATTCCATACCTTTTCAATTTCTGAAATAGAAAACAAGCTCCTTACCTCTTCCGGTATTGGCAATAAGTCTTTGTGCTGAAGACGCGAAAAGAGATTCATGAAAGATATTTTTGGATCTGATGAATCCATGACGCGATAGAAAACATCCTCCAAATTAACAATACGGTTATGTTTTCTGCTGAACGATTGTCTGTAGTTTTTATAGTTTTTATTGGGGCTTCAGATGCTTCCTCCCCAAGCATACCTACAGGAAGTAGACTTGATCTTATTATTTCAGAACCATGCAGCAGAATTTTGTGAAGCGTTGCTGGCATGGGGAACCAATAATAATAATTGATATAAATTTTTGCAGTTGCTGTAGCTATTTGATCGAATTTGTCGGAATCGAGAGGAATGTCACAAGACAGTGCAATCAAAATAATTCGAAAATTATAAATCAATCGCGAATTAAGACCTAAGCATCGAGCGAAGAGAGTTGGATTCGCAAAAGCTCTGCGTGCTGTATTGCCATCATTCGTAGTTCCCGAACCACCAGGTCTTGGTATATCTACCCTTAATCCAAGTTCTTTCCAAAGAGAATTCTGTATAAGTGCTTTTCGTGTTTTGAAGGAATCTTTTTGTATCGTCGTTCTCATTTGCCAGGCTTTTACGTCAAGTCTGTAAGCGATATGCAAACATAACTCAAAAAGCCGAATCCAGGCATGAAGTGGACTAATTCCGTGCTGAAGTGAGTTTATGTTCGGCAAGAAAAGGCCTTTTCCTTTATTCGAAAGATCATTAAATGTCTTTGGAGTTGCATGACAAATCGCGCAATTCTGCATCGACTTTGTGCCAGTTATAATATTTAATACTTTTCCGTCTATTAATGTTAAAAGAAGACAGAAGTGAATAAAAACATGATGCTTTTCGTCGAGTGATACTTTACAAACATCAAGCTTGTTGATTTGTTTTTCAATATTATCTTTTTCTGTTAAAATAATGTCTTGTGTTTCTTTTGTAAATTGTAATTTAATAGGACGGCAAAATCTTACTGGTTGTGATGATTTATTATTCCACAGTATTACATTATTATCAGTCGTTAATCGTAAAGGTATAAGTGTAGTTGCGAATAAATTTTGATCATTCACTTGCATATTTGTTGGTACTGATTGATACGGTTGTTTATATGCAGAGTGACCGGAACTTCCGTCAAAACCCCAGGAACATATTAAAAGAAGGTCCATTTCAATCTTTGAATTTTCTTCCAAATAATGAATAATAGGCTCACGTTGAATTTCAAGGATCCTTTTTGAAGTATGATTAAGTAAGGATTGAAGTTGAACCTCTGCTGTAGTTTCAGTAATTAAAATCGATTCTTTTGGTGGTCTGCATACAGATTTGGCTTTTCTAACATGATTATATGATGGCCAAATGTCGGCTCCAGCATTCTTTGACGCTAAGCGCATTTTTATATATTAATCTTTAGACATCGATCCATCAAGTACAAATGCTAAAGCTTCTTCAGCAGATTTCTTTGTTATTTGTATTTTCGGTAAATCTAACAATTTGCGAATTTTTATAGGCAGTTCCGTGTTGTCTGAAATTTTTGCAAGAACTGCACTTAGGTCGGTCTGCTTAGAAGGCCTTGCTGCATAACGGCACGCCATTATTAATTTTTGCGAATCATGGTTGTGCTCAGCACTTATACTTACAATCTCTTGTCTTTTAGAACGATCCCGTTTAACACTGAATTCCAGTTTCGGACGACCGGAACCTCCAGCTATTACAGCGCTTTTTTCAAATAATTTATTTGTATCGATATTAAATTCTGTGCTCAACCAATTTTCGTTTTGCTGTAAAAATCTATCTTGTTTTCTACATGCTTTTTCATATTTTATTTTGCACTTAGATTTGAAAGTTCTTAATGAAATTCTTAAGCGATCTACTGCATTTGAACAAATACTATTCGAATCATGTTTCAATTTTTCGAAAATATATTTAATGGTAGATTCTATATCATATTCCGAATTTACTAATTGTTCCAAAATTTCTCTTTTAGTGAATGTAACCATATTGTTTTAAAATTTATTTATTATAAAGAAAAAAGGGAATTTGTGAATTATATTGAACGAAAGGTTGTGTGTGATGTATCTCCTTCTTTCGAGCGTCGCGCTGTAGATGAATGCAGGGAGAAAACAATTAAGTTAGTCACTTATGCAAAGTGGCGGGACGCGGCGCGACGGCACTACCTGTACTAGAACGCGGTTCACGCGTATCACGCGTATACACGTATTTTCCTTTATTGTTTTCTTTTGTACGCGCCACTCTTTTAATTTCTTACTAGTTTTACAACTCATGCCTTGCTGCTCTACCAGTGGCGCTCGCATCATACTTTTAGTTATTTTTCTAGCGTTAAGGTTGCACACACTGTCTTGTTATATACACTTCTTTTTCGCGCGTTTTTCACTACTCACTAGTTTTTGTCATGTAACGTTTATATGTAACGAGAATATACTGAGATCATTTGTACGTGAATGTATATTTATTAACATCCTTCCATTGGAAAAGAAATCGCATCGTTTTCGCATAGAAACAAGAAGCAATACAAGGGACACAAGTCTGCTGAAAAGGAATATAATACGCGTACACATACGCTGTGGCACAAGCCGCTCAAACATCTTTCTTCAATATAAAAATGCGCAAAAAGGCGCAACTTTGTCTTGAAGAATATATTCTAAGGAACACATCCGTGTAAATTAAAACTGAATATCTAGTGGAACGCCGGGGAACGATGAATCGAAAAATATGGGCAACATTGAAAATCGCTGAAAAATGAAAAAAAATGATGGAAAATAATAATATATACAGGTTTTTCGGAGATTATATACGTTTGATTTAGATTTAAATTACATTTATAATTACGGTAAAACCATAGAGAAATTGATATGATACAGAATTATAAATCTACTCTGCCTTTTTGAAAAAAAATAGTTCATTTCAGTTGAACAGAATCTTGACATACTTTTCTTTCCCAGCATCGCATTGTTCAAGTAAATGCTTCTATACTTTGGTAAATACTTCTTTTATATGTTGTTATTAAGAACACATATTTACTTTTTGTCCATTTCAAAGTGAGTTTTTTGCCTCTTCCTAGTTTTCCCTGGCCCACAGTGCGACGGCGAACACCTAGACATCTATTTCTTCGACGGCCAACATCTAGACACTCATTATTTCGACGGCGAACACCTAGACACCTATTTCCTCGATGGCGAACGCCTAGAAACTCACTTTCTCGAAGGCCAGCATCTAGACACCCACTTCGACGACGGCGAACACCTAGACACCCACTTCGACGACGGCGAACACCTAGACACCCACTTCCTCGAAGGCGAACACGTAGCCACCTACTTCCTCGACGGCGAATACCTAGACACTTATTTGGTCGACGGCGAATACCTAGACACTCACTTCCTTGAAGGCGAACACGTAGGCACCTACTTCCTCGACGGTGAACACCTAGACACTCACTTCCTCGACGTCGAACACGTAGACACCCAATTCCTCGAAGGCAAACACCTAGACACTTAGTTCCTCGAAAGCGAACACCTAGACACTCACTTCCTCGAAATCAAACACGTAGACACCCACTTCCTCGACGGCGAACACCTAGACATCCATTTCCTCGAAGGCGAACACCTAGACACTTACTTCCTCGAAATCAATCGACGACGAACATACATATATTTCAATATTTCAATTTTAATATATGTAAGGTCTTAATTCATTCGCTGTAGAATTACGTGCAACTTCGGTGTTTCTTCCAAA
>NW_017275217.1:0-290 GCF_001594065.2 Cyphomyrmex costatus
TTGGTTATCGCTACTTAACGATACCGACAGTTGTCGGTAAGCGTGTACAGAATAGGCCCCCAGTGTCGCCTGTGTCGGTAGGTGGAAAGCCATATATGTAATACTAGAGACCCTCTAACAGAGACTGGCCATCAGGGGGCCACTTTTGATTGGTCCGCCATTTCCTAGCGATTCCCGCTCGTATTGAAATTTCAATTACTGCATTTACTTGGAATGTAAATAGTATGTAATGATAAATATTATAGAAATATTAAAACCGTGCTTTTTACATCAATATAAATAATATACGT
>NW_017275217.1:4614-21455 GCF_001594065.2 Cyphomyrmex costatus
CGCACCCACACCGTCACAGAGGTCTCCTCCGACAGTACAATCATAGGAACAGTACAATCGTAGAAGTCGTGTGTCCCTGTGCAGGGGGGAGGAGGGGAGGTAAAAGTTACTTTGCGTGGAAAGTTTAACGTTCCTGAACAAAGGAAGGTGTCAAATAGTACTTAATAGCATATATGTATTATATATCGATGTTAATTTTAAAACTATGATTGTTAATAACTTTTTAACGAAGGGCGAGCGACGGCTAAAACTTGCTGGAGGTTACTCAGGGTCATGACCTTGACAACATACGTCAAGGTCAAGGTCATCGGAGGGTGGTCCGTTATAATGCATAATTACCACGAAAACTAACCTCAAAACTAACATTATAAATTCCGTATATTAATACTATACTCACAAATAATTAAACTTACAAGTGATATGAAGACGCCTGATTTTCTTTTTTGCAAATATAGCAATACATTGCCACAAATCACTTATAATTTTTACTCATAGAATCAAACAGAACCAAACACAGTTCGCAAATAATTAAACGTGCTTTCTAGCATCCACGGTGGATAATCCACCGCGCACGCGTATGGAGTATGCGCATTACAATCTACGATCTTAATCTCTCCATCCTTGTCAATCTTCTCGGCTTCAATCGAATGTACAGGGACCATACCATATGCCTATGCTCCTTCCAATACTATATGTTCTAAGGCCTCTCCTCTTCCAAATAAAGAATCTGGTGCACGAGACAACCATCCTTACAAAAAAATTAAACTACTGTTAATAGATAAATTCAATCTAACCTGACTTCCAAACTAATAATAAATAATTAAAAAA
The DNA here is from genome assembly GCF_001594065.2 of Cyphomyrmex costatus. NCBI lineage: Eukaryota > Metazoa > Arthropoda > Insecta > Hymenoptera > Formicidae > Cyphomyrmex > Cyphomyrmex costatus. Next base: position 5,443 of record NW_017275217.1, read on the forward strand.
ACGTTCGCTACAACACACACACACACACACACACACACACACACACGCACGCACGCACGCACGCACGCACCGTAGAATATATAATTTACCTTTGAAATTGTTTTCCTTCTCCCATTCTTCGCGATAATGCTTAACATATTTGCCATATTTACCCATTTTTAATTCAATAAAAAATGTTAATGTTTTTTAGAAAACAGAAATGAATGACATGCACTGACTTGCACTGTGTTGAATAGATACGTCTGTTTCGCTTCAATTTAATGCACCGTCTGCACCAGTTCAGACAGTGCAGGAAAAAAGAACATACCTATTGTTTTAACGGTTTGAACCATATATGTAATACTACTATATGGCTAGTGCCTATAAGAGGGAGTGAGAGGAAGCGGTCCCAGAACCACGGTGCGGGAATATATATTTCCCTCTCTTTCTAAGAGTACTTTGAGTGTTGTGCGCATGCGTTGGATTGATTGCATCCGCCAATAGGAAAATAGAGTGCGATCAGTGAGATGACGCGAACAGGTTATGCTCGTTATGCTTATTAGATGTGTGCTGTTGTACACAGGCAAAAATGGTCAAGATATGTTATTTATGTGGCAAAAAGCCTAATGCGCCTAATGCGACTGAAAACATTAGTTTGCATAGGTATGAAATAGGTATTAGTTTGCACTGATTATCATGAAATTTCTGTAAGGGATTGCACTGTATTCTTATATACATAACGGCAATCTTGAAAAAGTTTATTTCATAAAATTAGGATTAATTTATTTATTCCGACTAAACTGACTCTGTTAACTGTAACAAGGTTATACCCTGAAGCGGAATCAATCACTTTTTCCTTCTTCCTTACACATATATGTATATTTATCCTTCTATTTATTATTGATGGAGGGGATGATCCGACGCATGCGCACAACGTTCAAAGTACGCTGAGAAAGAGAGAGAAGTATATTCCCGCACCGTGGTTCTGGGACATGGACTTCTCTCTCATCTAGCCATATAGTAGTATTACATATATGGTTTGAACAGTGTCGGATTGGATATTGATCATTCATAGTGCTTGATTAATGGAAAAAAAAACCCTAGGCGTCGGACGTTATAAGTGATTCGCCAAGTAGCCGAAAGTAGCCACATTGCATACAGAAAGTAGCCCAATCGGCTACCAATAGCCAATAACGAAAATTTAGTCGCCGCTTAGCTCGCGAAGTAGCCCAATCGGCTACAAGTAGCCCAATCTGGCAACACTGCGAACAATACTTAAATGTTCAAATGTGCAAATTAGGTTAGGACATTGCTAGAACAAATTAGAAAGAGAGAAAAGGTTATAAACAGAGAGCAGGGGGGTGATTGTGTATCTTAAAACCTAGTGAAAATCATAAAAGTGAGCTCTCACTTGATTGGTTAATTTTCATCATAGTGAGAATGCGATATTTTTCACGTGAGATTGTTCGGCAAGAAATTTCTTGTCGAATTGTGCCAAAGTGTGCCTAACCTGAATAGTCGTCAACTTTAACGCTTAATATCTCGGTTCGTAGGGCAGAGCGACATTTTTTTTTGCCAGATACTTTCGTTTCATGCAAAAACGCATCGATTGAGTATATTTTTATCAAAATTTAAGAGAAGCGGGTTCTTTATATTTACCGTGTGTCGAAATCAGACGAAATTGTTCGAACGAAATTTGTCTTATTTAATTCAATGGACATTTTTATGCTTCTTTGCATAGAGGAAAATGAAAATGACAATAATATTTGCAAAAGAAATTTAAATTTAATTAGAAGACGATTACGGGATACACAAGATCCATTCGATATCCCAAACAGTACATTTCAAAAGTTATATAGATAAAGTATATACCTAAATAATATTATGCTTTATATGTCATGAATTATACACATTAATGTGCGTAATTATTAATATGTGAAAAACATTAAAAACATTTGAAAAATGTATATTTAGTGTAGTTTTTAAACGTGTACGCTCACTTCTCGTACTTTCATGTCACATGAAAAAATACGCGCGATTGGCTATGATCGTAGTGAAAATACGATATCCCTATGCTCACGGGAGCTAAACGTGAAATATATTGCACATATGAATTAATATGAATTGATATGTGAATAAGAAATATAACCTCTTTATCTTCGCAGAGATTGACAGAGATATGTAAAAAGGTGTATATTAAAAAATATTTTGCAAACAATTATTGTGACCTGTGACAAAAATGAACATACCCAAGAAACAAAAAGAAATATTACTTTCCTTTATGCAAAGATATCGGCAGAGGACGTTTACGATACAACAGTAAAAATAAACAAAAATTAAATTAAATTAAATTTAAATTAAATAATAATTTTAATTAAATAATAATAATTTTAATAATAATTTTAATAATAATTTTAATAATAATTTAATTTTAATAATTATTTTAATAATAATTTTAATAATTATTTTAATAATAATTTTAATAATAATTTTAATTAATAATTTTAATTTAATTTCTTTTGCGAATATTATTGTCATTTTCATCTTCCTCTATGCAAAGAAGCATAAAAACGTCCATTGATATGCCTTAAATAAGACAAATTTCGAACAATTTCGACTGATTTCGACACACTTTGGCACAATTCGACAAGAAATTTCTTGCCGAACAATCTCACATGAAAAATATTGCATTCTTACTATGATGAAAATTAGCCAATCAAGTGAGAGCTCACTTTTATGATTTTTATTAGGTTTTAAGATACACAATCACCCCCAATTCATATTGATTCATATGCGCAATATATTTCACATTTAGCTCCCGTAAGCATAGGGATATCGTGTTTTCACTACGATCATAGCCAATCGCGCGTATTTTTTCATGTGACATGAAAGTACGAGAAGTGAGGAAAATCGACAAAGATACACAATTGACCCCCAGAAGTGAGATAGAATAGAGTGCCCTGATTGGTAACGCGTCTCGCTCGCGCATGTGCAGTTCATTTTTGGCTACGGTAACATCAAAGGTGCCGACGGAGAGTTGCGCTACTGTATATACTGTGACGTTGGACGTGTAAGAAACATAACCTCACGTGACTTAGAGAATAGAATCGTTCAGCAATAACCGCTCACTCAACGGTTGTCGCAACATGTTCGAAATAAATTGAGTTTGCTGAACGTAGCCATGACATAAGAAAACTCGTATCTATCATATAAATTAATATGAATGTTTAAAACATGCCTGGAGCCAAACGAAACGTTGTCGGTCGGACTGGGTCATTTGTTAGATCCAGTAACGTTAGTTCAGCCAATATCAATGGAAGAAGCAATAGTGGAGAAAGAGCAAGTACCAATGGTGCAGAAGACAAAAGGCTTGACGAAATTTATGGTGGAAGGTCTCTGGCACCAAAACACATTCCTATACCTGCGGTACCAGTCGACGGACAGTTGGGCTTTGAAGCGTTATCTTTTGTCGTTTCAATTATTGCAGCTTGTCTGCAATTGCTTAATCTATATAGAACTGTATGGTGGCTACCAAATTCTTATAATGGTTATACTATGGTATGTTATATTTATGTTTATCACACACACATACAAAAACTAAATTACACTATTATGCATGATACAAAGAAAATAGTTATAATATATTGGAGAAACAGAAGAATTGTGCTTCTGATATGTTTCAGAATTTTTATTTGATAGATCCTTATCTAGTTGTATTTATTTTTACTACGGCGGCATATAGATTCTTGTATATGTTATTGCGTCAGATCATTGATGTTTCATTGCCAATTCAATTGGTATCTGCGAAATTGACAATCCGAAACATTATAAGGTAAGGCATTATTGTATGTGATAATAACTTGTCAAATTTGTAGTAATACAGGTATAGATATTTTAATATTCATGTAACTCAATTTTAGATCATCTCTATTAGTTGTTGTTAAAAGCGTGTTGGGCTGGAGTCTGTATCATATGATTGAGAAGCACAATTCTATGAAAATTTTTTATTTATGTTATCCGTGAGTATCTATGATAATAAATATGTTTAAATATTAAATGATATATTATTGTTATATCATGCTATTGATAGAAAATTAATAATCTCAAAATTGAATCTTCTCAATAATTTTTTAAATTATATTTTAATCTAGAGAGATAATGAATATACAATTTGGTAATTGTTTAGAATCCCTTGTTCCCTACATCTAAAATCTTAATAAAAATACACTTATTCGATATATTTTCACTCAAAATGAAAGAATCTGACAAAAAAAGAAAGAAAACGGCGGTCAGCCTTGTGAACCGAGATATTAAGCGTTAAAATTGGAGCTTTTATGACGCTGAAACTGGCCGCCGCAGCCAGCCGCCGATCAGGGCCGAATAGGCGGCGCGCGCGGGCCACGGATGGAAATTCTTAAACACGTGCTTGGGAACCGTTTAAAACGTTGAAAAAATTAATTAAAGAACTCTAAACATAAAGTATGGGTTGAATAACGTATACTGCGATATTACACATATAAAAAATTATTTAATAATATGAATGTGGTGATTTTTCGACAAAAATACTAACAGCAATTACTTTGCACTTCATAAGGGAGTTCGAGTAAATTTTTTCCAATAGAGGAGATAACAAGCAATCAATCGATATCGATCAGAATAGAGGGACGGGCTTTTAAAAATTTTTAACGATTTTTTAACTTCGCGGACGGGCGAGGCGGGCACCATTTCTCGACAAAAGTATTAGCAGCGGTTTAACCTCGAGATAAAACGTTTATAAATTTCTGACTTTTTTAAGTTCAGTAATTGCATATTTTTGATCGTTATTTATTACATTTAAAAAAAAACGAGCAAAAATATACAGTTACTGAACGTAAAAAAGTCAGAAATTTATAAACATTTCATCTTGAGGTTAAACCGTTGCTAATACTTTTGTCGAAAAATGGTGCCCGCTTCGCCCGTCCGCGAAGTTAAAAAACCGTTAAAAATTTGATAAAAGCCCGTCCCTCTGTTCAGATCGATATCGATCGATTGTTTGTGATCTCCTCTATTGGAAAAAATTTACTCGAACTCTCTTACGAAGTGCAAAGGCACTGCTGTTAGCAATTTTGTCGAGAAACGACACCTGTTCGCGAAGGTAAAAACCGTTAAAAATTTGATAAAAGCCCGTCCCTCTGTTCTGACCGATATCGATCGATTGCTTGTAATCTCCTCTATTAACAAAAATTTGCTCGAGCTCCCTTACGAAGTGCAAAGGCACTGCTGTTAGCAATTTTGTCGAGAAACGACGCCTGCCTCGCCCGTCCGCGAAGTTAAAAAATCGCTAAAAATTTGATAAAAGCCCATCCCTCTGTTCTGATCGATATCGATCGATTGTTTGTGATCTCCTCTATTGGAGAAAATTTACTCGAACTCCCTTACGAAGTGCAAAGGCATTGCTGTTAGCAATTTTGTCGAAAAACGACACCCGTCCGCGAAGGTAAAAACCGTTAAAAATTTGATAAAAGCCCGTCCCTCTGTTCTGATCGATTTCGATCGATTGCTTGTAATCTCTTCTATTAAAAAAAATTTATTCGAACTCCCATACGAAGTGCAAAGGCACTGCTGTTAGCAATTTTATCGAGAAACGACGCCCGCCTCGCCCGTCCGCGAAGTTAAAAAATCGCTAAAAATTTGATAAAAGCCCGTCCCTCTGTTCTGATCCATATCGATTGATTGCTTGTGATCTCCTCTGTTGGAAAAAATTTACTCGAACTCCCTTATGAAGTGCCAAGTAATTGCTGTTAGTACTTTTGTCGAAAAATCACCACATATTATTAAATAATTTTTTATATGTGTAATATCGCAGTATACGTTATTCAACCTATACTTTATGTTTAGAGTTCTTTAACTAATTTTTTCAACGTTTTAAACGGTTCCCGAGCATGTGTTTAAGAATTTCCATCCGTGGCCCGCGCGCGCCGCCTATTCGGCCCTGATCGGCGGCTGGCTGCGGCGGCCAGTTTCAGCGTCATAGAGATTTTAAAAGTTAAGATATTTGTCATATCCTGATTTGCTGCAGCGCTTGTTTACGTAAGATTGTTCTTTTCCAAAAAATTCTGAACTAGTTCTTAAATAGTGCAATAAGCTAGAGTGAAACAAACTACAGCTGTCTCAGTTTAACTTATTGCAGATTACACCACTTATTGCACTCCTAAAAATAAATATTCTTTAATATTGTAAACTATTACAAAAATTTTTTTTTATTAATTAAAAAATCTTATTACCACTTGATTTAGACCGTTTTTTCTTTATACTTTGCAAAAAACGAGCAAATTAAATATTTTTTACTTTAATTACACAAATTCTTTTGACTTTACAAACACAAATTTATTGCTTTAAAAATTGATACGAATTCAATGTTTTAAAAACATAAAATCACTGCTTTAAAAGTAAAAAGATTCGCTGCTTTACAAACACAAATTCACTGTTAATGCAATGAATTTGTGTTTTTAAAGCAGTAAATTAAACATTAAAGCAATGGATTTATGTTTCTAAAATAGTGCTTTTGCATTTTTAAAGTAGTGTTTTTATGTTTTTAAAGCAGTAATTCTTCACTAATTAATAATAGCCAAGCGCTCATGGATCTGCTTTGTACAATTGGGTCGAGTTGAGTTTGCTGAATACGGCCATTTATGGCTGTTTCCACCAATTAGATTAACTTTAATCTCTACTTAACTTACTATTCATCTTTTTCTAATTTTTAGAACTAGAAAAAGACAAGGTAAATCTTCAGAATAACTACCTTACCTTCGATTTCGATGACATTAGGCTCATTTGACGCGTTTTTGCGTAAAATGAAGGAATCTGACAGAAAAATGTCTAGGAAACCTGCAAACAAGATATTAGGTGCGTTCTTTTAACACAGGTATCGGATACAGTAGTTCTTACAGTAATTCGTTCTTTTAACACAACTGCGCAGTTGATTGCAGCGCAGATTTTCGTTCTTTTGGCAATGAATACGCAGTAGATACGCAAACGATTAGAATTAGCTGCGCAGGCTATGTATCTGCGTGATCGTAAAAAAAAACGCCCGTTTGGCAAATCCGATGCCTAAAAGAATGCGCCCATTGAGGGAGCTGCGCAGAATAAAAGAAACAGAGAATAAGAATTTTAATCTATCCAGAAATCATGTACTGTGGAATACACACTGTTTATTCCACAGTATATGATTTCTGATAGATTGAAATTCTTATTCTTTGTTCCTTTTATTCTGCGTAGTTCCTTAAAGTTGATGACTATTGAGGTTAGGAAATCTGTTATATGGATAGTGGAGTGTATAAAATAGTGTTTATTGATTCGTGGCTATTCTATGAACAAAAAATTAATATATCCTACTTGGGACCTAACTGCCTAGAAGCTACAGCCTGGATAGTAAAAAAAAACCGTTCTAAAGAGTTGTTCTCACACCCATTGTCTTCATGAGTTAGAAATATTCTAAGCAGACACTTGGCTGCAACTACTAGGCGGTTAGGCCTCAAGCAGGTAGGATATATTCTTATTTTATTTTCTCTCTCTCTTGAGGCGGCTACAAACCAATAAGCATTAGTCTATACACCCTTGTCTACATGACAGATTAATGATTGTGTTATGTAGTAACAAACAAGACAGATTTTCTAACTTCCATAGTTGTTAACTTTAAAGCGGGGAGCACAGACTTTTGCATAACGCATAAACCATATACATAAAGAATTTGATTGGTCCACTGACTCATGCATAAGAAAATGGACCAATGAAATTCCTTATGCACATGCTTTATGCGTTATGCAAAAGTCTGTGCTCCCCGCTTAACGCTCAATATCTCGCTTTGGAGAGCAGTCCCAGATTTTTTCTGCCAGATTCTTTCATTTTACGCAAAAATGCGTTAATTCATTCTAATTTCATCGAAATCGGAGATGAAGTAGCTCTTCTGAAGAATTACCAAAGACGAAGAGCAAATTGAACCGAGATTAATCTACATTGATGGAAATGGACATTAATCGAATTGACAGATATATTAACTTCTAAAATCTCGAACTTTAAGGAAATACTAAAGCAACGGGAATGACCAACAATTACAATGAACCATTTTCTCCAAATTGGCTTTATAGATCATGAAATTTTTTCACACGATGAAAGCATAAATAAAAATGATATGGGTAATGCTAAATTTGATTAAAAAATTGGAGAAATAATGAAAAATTTACTTATTTCAGCTCTTACAGCTGTCACTTGAGGTTATAATTTACTTATTGTAGAAATTCTGTAGGTCATATATACCAAATGGTACCCTCGCGCCATGCGTATAACGTGCACAAATACTCCTAGGCTGTCCTAGGCTTGCGAAATTGTCATCTAAGGTCTAAAGGCCATCACACGTACAAAAATTTTAGTAGTAATCGTAAGGTCTTAAGCAAATCGGCCAATCACAGTTTAGCGTATTAAAATGTGAATCGTAATCTTGATTGTGATTGGTCGATTTACTTAAGACCTTACGATTACTACTAAAATTTTTGTATGTACGTGTGATGGCCTTAACAAAAAAGATATTCCAAAATATTTGTTTCACGTGTAATCATCGACATATAGAATAAACCGCTGATGGTAGTGATGGGGGTAGAAAGACGAGTAGAGTGAGAGGCAGAAATAATGGCCTGGTTTACATCGTGAAAGAATTGGTACGCGTATTAAATGTGTTTCATGCGTTTACGTCGCCATTTGTATCATTTGATACGCGTATCAGTTTAGTACGATACTCCTGCTTAATACGCTCGTACCAAAATAATCCGACAGCGTTTACATCGTGCGTACTAAATGTTTATAGTACGAATTTGATACGAATATAGTATGTACACCCACGGTAATTAATTCTGTCCCTCGGAAATTTTCACAAAATGAAAAGTGACCTCCTTTCTATATTAATTGTCACTATTCATGCACGATAAGGTTCAGTCGTAACGTTAATCGTGCATGAATAGTGACAATTAATATAGAAAGAAGGTCACTTTTCATTTTGTGAAAATTTCCGATGGACAGAATTAATTACCGTGGGTGTACCTGATACGCGTATCAAGTGCATGATGTAAACCAGCTAATATGATCGTTCTTTCTCTGTTTACTGAAGCCTGATTGGTTGTTAGATTAACAGCGACCAATAGTAATCAGCAGTTATCAGTAAACAGAGAAAGAACGATCGTATTATTTCTGCCTCTCACTCTACTCGTCTTTCTATCCCCACCACTACTATCAGCGGTCCATTCTATATGTCGATGTGTGTAAAGACCGCAGCACACACTTTTGCATAATGCATAAAGCATGTGCATAAGGAATTTCATTGGCCCATTTTCTTATGCATGAGTCAATGGACCAATCAAATTCTTTATGTATATGGTTTATGCGTTATGCAAAAGTGTGTGCTGCGGCCTTAAGCGGGGAGCACAGACTTTTGCATAACGCATAAAGCATGTGCATAAGGAATTTCATTGGTCCATTTTCTTATGCATGAGTCAATGGACCAATCAAATTCTTTATGTATATGGTTTATGCGTTATGCAAAAGTCTGTGCTCCCCGCTTTAGAGCCCCAACACACACTTTTGCATAACGCATAAAGCATGTGTATTAGGAATTTCATTGGCTCATTTTCTTATGCCTGAGTCAATGGACCAATCAAATTCTTTATGTATATGGTTTATGCGTTATGTAAAAGTCTGTGCTCCCCGCTTAAGGCCTATCGCACATGAAATGCATAACTGTGCATAAGCATAACATAAGGCCGTTGGACCAATGAGCAACCACCATAAAGACGCCATATTGATTAACATAAGATGCTCATTGGTCCAGCGGCATTATGTTATGCTTATGCACAGTTATGCATTTCATGTGCGATAAGCCTTAAGCGGGGAGCACAGACTTTTGCATAACGCATAAACCATATACATAAAGAATTTGATTGGTCCATTGACTCATGCATAAGAAAATGGACCAATGAAATTCCTTATGCACATGCTTTATGCGTTATGCAAAAGTTTGTGCTCCCCGCTTTAATCGTTTCGCTGGCACAGATAAATGATAGTAAACAGCACGAGAATTGTGTATCAAGATTATCAAGTATTAAGTATGTATTGCGGTAGATGGAACAATTAGATAGATATATACGCAATTCAAAAAATTATGAAAAACACTAAAAGATCAGGGCAGCGATCATGTAACTTTTCCCCTAGAGCGGAAAGGCGAAAAGTGAAAGATTTCACGTGAACTTATGATCATAGAACTCGGCGAAATGTTGAAACGTGAAACTTTTCACGTGAATTTTTCCGCCATTAAATTTGCTGGCGGAAAGGTGAAAGTTTAGTGACTCGAAGTAACTAGAACATTGAGATGCAAGAAACGTTTCTAGTTTCTAAAGTTATGATCCCAAGGAGAACAAAACAATCAAAATAATGTTAATATGACGTCAAATTGACATTATTTTGATTGTCTTGTTCTTCTTGGATGATATTTCTAAGATTATATAGATTTTTATAAGTATAAATAATAAACATTTACATTTCACTATTATCACGTTACTTATAATTATACATCGATATTATATTTATTAATAGTTATTCATTGTTATTGCTTTATCCGTTTACTATCTATCAGTGATTTACAAGGTAAATAAGGTTATTTCTCATTTTTGGTAATTTCACTTTTCGCTCATTTAGTTATATAATCGCACTGTGATTCGTGGAAAAGTTCGCGTGAAATTACTAAGTGAAAAGCATAGCACTTATAAGTTATAATACTGGAATAGGAATGCTAGTGTAGAACTGTGAGCAACATAAAAAGGACAGAAATATCCTTCTATCTTGCTCAGTGACTTTTCTCTTTATGCGCATGACTATCCTCTGCCAATCAAAATTTTCAGATGCAACCATGACAACATGGCCATATTTGCAAGATTTTTTGCTTATTAATTTTGAGACGATCGAAAATGGTTCGGTATTTTGTGTGGTAATCGTGATAAAACAGCGTCTTATCACAAGTAAGTGTATTAGAAACTCGTAATATATTAATAAATACTTGTCAAAATGTCGAAAATGTCATTTCATGTCATGTTTTTGTCGAAATATCATTTCGATGTTACATATGTACATACTTGTTTTTCTGCTTGGATTGACACATGCGTAGAAAGAGAAAAAGTCACTGAGCAGGACAGCAATACATCTTCTGTCTTGCTCTCAGTTGCTCACACCTTCCACACACTGCTTAGATGGGTTATTCCTATTCCAGTATTATAAGTTCTATGGTGAAAAGTTAAAAGTTTCACTGGAAATTACATGATCGCTGCCCAGAGTTGACTTTTATCTCTAGAATTGTATGTGGGTATATTTGTTCAAACGTCAGATTGTTTAAGTTGAATATAGTTGATTCGCCTGCATGCGTTTGTGGGGAGAATTCACAAGACAGTAACCATATTGTATGAGCTTGTCCGCAGTTGGAAGATTTAAGAGTTAAATTATAGTCCAGTCACTTTAGAACAAAAAAAAGCGTAAAAAAGAAAAAAATTCCAACCAAGCTATAAATTGGTAAATACCTTTATTTAGGCGAGAGAAATGATGTCTGAAAAGTTCCCAGCGTTCGCTTGTACGCTAAGTCTTTTATCGAGCGTAGAAGGGTTGAAATTTTGGTTTTTCGCGGTTATCTTCTTTCCTATCAGTTTTACGGCCAAAGCAGGTCTATAATAAAAGAAAGATGATAAAATTCTCTACAAAATTCTCTAATGGTCAATAGTTTTCGAGATAGATTTTTTTTAAGTGACCTCTTATTTTCGAGCGTTACGTAAATTTGTTCTGTCTTCGCGGATATCTCAAATTTGGATACATCTACGTGCAAAACGCACATAACAAGATCGAAAGAGTATTTAATTACCTACAAAATGGGATTTTATTGAATGTCGTACGATCGCTAATTCCGGAGATATCATTTTTTGAAGGCATTTTGACTTGCGAATATTTTGAAAATGAGTATGTTTCCTCGTTAATGTATCGGAAATATCTTATATACGGCTACTCCTACGCCAAAAATAGTTATCATCAAAATGAAAGATTATTATATTCCCTGCATTTTGGTTCTTTAATGGTTTGTATACGGCTAATAATTACTGAAATACAGCTGAAAAATCTTTATTATACGTGTTTCTGCGTACATTTTTGTAAATAACTTACTTCTGATTTATCTGAGGTGAAAAATGCATAGAAATTATGTGGAAGCTGATAAAATTATCTTTAAAATGAGATCTTTTTTAACCTCGTCCGATGAATAGTTTCCGAGATACAGCCTTTGGAAAATTCCGTAATGTGCTGATTTTATGATAAAATCGGCCTTTTTGTATAAACAAACATATGTAATGACGATAGAAAAATTAATATCCATATTTTTCTATTAGTTTACATTTATATGTACACGATCCTGTATCGGCGATAGTTTAAAAAATTTAATTTTTGAAGAACAGTTGCTATAAAAATGCTTGTTTTTTGAGCTTTTGGCATAAAAAGGCGATTTGCGATACCTTTTTTGTAAATATCTTAATTTCTGCAAGGTACACGTAAAAAATACCTTAGATAAAAATTGGAGCTTATAAAATTTTCTTCAAAATGGTGGGTTGTTATACGCGATAAACGTTAACCGACATACCAGAAGTTTGAAAACGGGTTTCTTTTTACTAATTTGTGCTTTCATTTTCATGGTCGATAATAATAGCCAAAAAAGTTTATTTGCAAATTTTTGTACCGACCGTAAATTGTCAAACAAATAAGGAAAGAATTAACGCCTATAACGGTCAAAGCTGGATCAAAGTGCTAATAATAAGTATGTGTGAATTTTTATATGCTACATATGTAGTCCCCCCATAATTGCGCACTGAAACATTCAGATTTCAGACATATAACGCATAAATACTACAGTAGTATTATAATATCACCGATCAATACTTGATTAATTCCAAATTAAATATAAAGATGATAATTTAAAATTCCGTAAATAAAGCCGGGACGAAACGCCAAAAAACATTGTGATATTTTTCGTAATATAAAGAATAAATTATTAAGATCCAATTTATTTACGGAATTTTAAATTATCATCTTTATATTTAATTTGGAATTAATCAAGTATTTATCGGTGATATTATAATACTACTGTAGTATTTATGCGTTATATGTCTGAATGTTTCAGCGCGCAATTATGGGGAGACTACATATGTAGCATATAAAAATTCACACATACTTATTATTAGCACTTTGATTCAGCTTTGACCGTTATAGGCGGTAATTCTTTCCTTGTTTGTTTGACAATTTACGGTCATTGACCGTTATAGGCGTTAATTCTTTCCTTATTTGTTTGACAATTTACGGTCGGTACAAAAATTTGCAAATAAACTTTTTTGGCTATTATTATCGACCATGAAAATGAAAGCACAAATTAGTAAAAAGAAACCCGTTTTCAAACTTCTGGTATGTCGGTTAACGTTTATCGCGTATAACAACCCACCATTTTGAAGAAAATTTTATAAGCTCCAATTTTTATCTAAGGTATTTTTTACGTGTACCTTGCAGAAATTAAGATATTTACAAAAAAGGTATCGCAAATCGCCTTTTTATGCCAAAAACTCAAAAAACAAGCATTTTTATAGCAACTGTTCTTCAAAAATTAAATTTTTTAAACTATCGCCGATACAGGATCGTGTACATATAAATGTAAACTAATAGAAAAATATGGATATTAATTTTTCTATCGTCATTACATATGTTTGTTTATACAAAAAGGCCGATTTTATCATAAAATCAGCACATTACGGAATTTTCCAAAGGCTGTATCTCGGAAACTATTCATCGGACGAGGTTAAAAAAGATCTCATTTTAAAGATAATTTTATCAGCTTCCACATAATTTCTATGCATTTTTGACCTCAGATAAATCAGAAGTAAGTTATTTACAAAAATGTACGCAGAAACACGTATAATAAAGATTTTTCAGCTGTATTTCAGTAATTATTAGCCGTATACAAATCATTAAAGAACCAAAATGCAGGGAATATAATAATCTTTCATTTTGATGATAACTATTTTTGGCGTAGGAGTAGCCGTATATAAGATATTTCCGATACATTAACGAGGAAACATACTCATTTTCAAAATATTCGCAAGTCAAAATGCCTTCAAAAAATGATATCTCCGGAATTAGCGATCGTACGACATTCAATAAAATCCTATTTTGTAGGTAATTAAATACTCTTTCGATCTTGTTATGTGCGTTTTGCACGTAGATGTATCCAAATTTGAGATATCCGCGAAGACAGAACAAATTTACGTAACGCTCGAAAATAAGAGGTCACTTAAAAAAAATCTATCTCAAAAACTATTGACCATTAGAGAATTTTGTAGAGAATTTTATCATCTTTCTTTTATTATAGACCTGCTTTGGCCGTAAAACTGATAGGAAAGAAGATAACCGCGAAAAACCAAAATTTCAACCCTTCTACGCTCAATAAAAGGCTTAGCGTACAAGCGAACGTTGGGAACTTTTCAGACATCATTTCTATCGCCTAAATGATGGTATTTACCAATTTATAGCTTGGTTGGAATTTTTTCTTTTTAAAATCCTATAGTGGTTGGACTATTAGTGCAATGAGAAAATGTAAGCTCTCCCAACCTTTTTCTGTGGAATACCTGCTTGGCAATATTGATAATAGAATTGCATATGCTTTATGCAAATTTTTAATTGAGGCCCAAAAATTGCTGAATATTAATTTATGAATGGTTTAAAAGGATCGTTGAGTTTGTGTTGTGGGTCGCTGAATGCTCACTACTGAGGATCGGCAAGAAGCCCAATGAAACAAGAAATTTTGTCTAATATCGAGAATAATCCCCAGGCTGAGATAATACAGCTCGAATGGAATCTCTCCCTGAAGGCCGATGTCTGCAAGGTTAATGGGCTTCATTCAAGAAGCCTGAATCCTTGGAGCCTGAAGAAGAAGAAGATGGTGTAGGAACTTGAGAGAGAGAAAAGTAACAGGCGAAAGAGAGATAGACATAACACCAGAGGACATGTTCTGTCTTTTTTTTCTCTTAAGTTGAGCGCGCAGCACCGTTTGACATAGATTTTTCTAGCAGGATCACCAAAACTGTATTATCGACCTCGATCAAGTTCGGCCGTCGCTTTAGGATCCCCGGTGATGCTGGACCCGCCAGTATTATCGATAAAACACGCGTTTTTGACGTTTTCGTTCCTATCGAACCTCTTCGCAGTAGTTTCACAGAATAAAAATTCCTTCTCCACGATTAAAATATCCGAGCTAATGTACCTGCCCCTGGTGTATATTGTGTCCAAAGCTGGAAAAAGTATGAAATTACAGATTTTTTAATCCATTTTTATCTTCAGCGTTGGTCGCCATATTGAGGTTAAATGGATAAAGAAATGGGGCAAAATTCCTGAAATGTCCTGACCAAAAAATAAAAGTTTTCCAATTTGGTCAAAACTTTACTGAAATGTTGTTATTGTTAGTGAAAGTCTAAATATCAAGTATTTTTGAATTTGATAAACTATTTTTTGAGTTAAAGAGTTACAAAATTTTGACTTTTTTAAAAATGTTTTTCTTTCAATTTATTATATTTATAAGTATGATGCATAAAAGTTAACATATAAGTAGTGATTTTTAATGGTCTTTTTCCGCGCTATACGATAGTGGTAAAAGTTTTTCCAAAAAATTAACATTTGACCTTGAAATTCAAGGTAAAAGTTTTAATTTTGATATAGCTCAGAATCAGTCAAGCTTTCTGTTTAGACAATCGAAAAAGTTTTCAAAAACCGATTCTGAGCTATATCGAAATTAAAACTTTTACCTTGAATTTCAAGGTCAAATGTTAATTTTTTGGAAAAACTTTTACCACTATCGTATAGCGCAGAAAAAGACCATTAAAAATCATTACTTATATGTTAACTTTTATGCATCATACTTATAAATATAATAAATTGAAAAAAAA
>NW_017275217.1:22692-36816 GCF_001594065.2 Cyphomyrmex costatus
CCCCCCCCCCCCCCCCCCCCGCATAGGGGCACACGCTTCTACGATTGTACTATTGCTGTGATTGTACTGTCGGGGCAGACCTCTGTGACGGTGCGGGGGGGTGGCCGAAGGCCACCTCCTTGCACCCGCCCGTGTGCGTGCGTGCGTGCGTGCGTGCGTGGGTGGGTGCGTGTGTGTGTGTGTGCGCGCGCGCGCGTGCGTGTACTGTGACTTCTTTTGGATAAACTTCCGAAAATGTTATATTGATATATCTTTGTTTTGAGTTTTTCAGTCGTTGTGAATAGTTTCGATCGATATGTTTCAATTAATCAGTCAGATTAATGATAATGGCCTTCGGCTACCCCCCCCGCACCCACACCGTCACAGAGGTCTGCCCCAACAGTACAATCACAGCAATAGTACAAATCGTAGAAGTCGTATATCTCTGTGCAGGGGGGGGAGGGTGAAAGTTACTTCGCGTGGAAAGTTCAACGTTTCTGAACAGGAAAAGGTGTAGATTAGTACTTCATATCATACATGTATAGCAGAAATAATACGTTTATTTTAAAAGTATGATTGTTAATAACTTTTTAACGAAGGACGAGCGACGGCTAAAACCTGTCGGAGGTTACTCAGGGTCATGACCTTGACAACATGTCAAGGTCAAAGTCATTGGAGGGGGGTCCCCTCATTGACACATTTACCATATAACAGGTGCATCCAGAAGCACGACCGCTCATTGAGCGCTCAGTAAGCTCTTGTACCTGTTTGGTTTATATTTTTAGATCTAATGGAATATGCCAATTAGGTAAAAAAGCTCATTGAGCGCTTAGTGAGCGGTCATGCTTCTGGATGCACCTATTCTTTCAAACTTACATGTCACAAATTTTTTTATTTCAAATATTGTGGTCCTAATATAATGTAAATTGGTGTAAATTACATCTGTCTTTTTACAGAATTTGCAACACTTTCTCATATACAAAAATAAACCACAAATTTTCGTTTTTATAAAAATATATCAATCTTTAGGATCAATTTTCTTTTATCATCTTAAAAGGGCTTATTTTTGCCTTTTATTTCTATTCTATCAACACAATGATATGTATAGATTTATTGTATAATTTGTATTGTATAGTTCAAAATTATAAGTAAAAATTGATAACTTATGATATGCATTTGTTCCAGAAGTTTGTCAGTATATTTTGTTATGTTTGGAATACAGACAACACCATTTTCTGATATATCATACTCCAGTGAAAATGAAGAACGAAAAACAAAGTATGTATTAGGTATGTATCATCAAACATATTGATCATATTTTATCTATTAATATTATTAATTTTTAGTGTTCTAATATATATATATATTTTTTTTTTAACATGACTTTTCATATAATATAGATAAACCTTTGCACAATTGCTCACTAAACGCATCAGCCATTAGAGCAGAAGTATACACTTTAAGATTGGATTTTAACAGACGATTAAAGCAAGCTTTATTTTCGTCTTCCGCTAGTGTGTATGTTTGTGTAGTTGCACCTATTATTTTTGTACCTCCATATTTACATTTTAATGTAATGTGGGTAGTACAGCATGTAATCTTATTCTGGCTCGGAAGGATATGCGCATACTTTGCTCAAGTTTATCCTTTCAGGTAAGTATGTTTCTTTATGGTAAGAATTATTTTGCCAAATATAATAGTTAAAGTATGTAATCGACTTTTAGATATTGTGATGAGCTACATAGGGCAGCGATGCACTTAGGCCGATGGGTCAAAATAGAAAATCGCAATAATCACATATATGCCGAACCGTGGAATGAAACGATATTGTGGTCTCAAGGATCAATTGTAAGCCACAATCAAGAAGTTTATCGCTCTGAAGGTTTATGTACAGCAGCGGAACCGGGTAATCTAAGTCACTCTAGATTTTATGTATGTAATCTTATTCTATCGACGAATAAGAAAACATATTAGATTCAATGTTAATTATATATTGTTTCTTGTAGGGTTTATTTAATAACCGAGTAACGCTTCTGAGTCCAATACTGGCATTGCAATTATTATTGGTAAACATTCAATTATTTATTTTATTAGGTGTGACCGAATGGTATCAAATATTATCGACAATATTATTATTAATTATACATTATTACACTTTGTTCAAAATGGCTAGAGATTTTCTAGTATCTTGGAAAGTGTATCGTGCTGAACAAATAATTCAAGAAAAATTTCAAACAGTTGTAAACTCAGTTGCTCAATAAAATGTGTCATTTCTCTGTAACATTTTTTACATTTTTCGTATATATTTTCTTGCAAAGTAAAATAAAAAAATTATTCACACAAGGAAATTTACGTCTTATAAAATTTACACTGATATTTAAAAATACGCCATACATGTTTTATAGACTTTTATTGAATATAAAATTAAAATAACATAATATATTGAATGCATTTATTTTAAAGAACGTGAAAAAATTTCAATATCAAAACTAGTTGATGCGAAATCAAATATTTTAAAAATCATTAAGAATTAAAAATTAAATAATGCAATATTCTAAAATATATGTAAAGAGCATACAATATATGTTAGGGAAAACAGTGCTTCTCTAACATAAAAATATATTATTTTATATATAATTTTCTATCAAGTATTTAACTTAGATAATCTCAATTTCTATAAATGCTCTAAATAATAACTGTTATTAGAAATATTATATGTAGATAAATCAAATATTATATGTAGATAAATCATAGTATTTAAAGATAAAACACAGTAGCCCTTATGCAGTTATAATCGAATAAGTTTGGACATATACAAATGCATACTTAATTTTGAAAAAGAGTACGCGTAAATTCTATATAATCCAATGCAGCTGTAATCGATCGTTCTGATTTAGGATCTACGTAAGGTTTCATACGAGCAACACAATAATCAGCCATCTCCTTTGTGAGGTTCTGGAAAAAAAAATAAACTTAACTTGTATTTTGATTACAAAAATATTGTACCTTATACAATATTTTTTTAATAGTATCTGCAGTATACAATACTTACGGCATATAATTCCTCTTTTGTAACGTATGGCCGATCTGCTGCTGTAATTGCTCGAAAAGCGTTCTCTATTTCTTCTGAACTTTGAACGTTCTCCGTTTCCTTGCTGATCATAAACGCCATGTATTCTTGTAGCGATACGTAGCCGTCTCTATTAGGATCCACAACGTCTGCAAATAATAACACACATACACACGGTGTTAAAATAATGTACCATACTAAGAGCCACACTATGAATTGAAATCAACAAAACCTAATATGTTCTCAAATTCTGGATCTGGTTGTCCTTCTTCTATCATAGGAAGGTCGTAACCCAAAGCTCTTAGGCACGATTTGAATTCTTGATGATTCAGGCGACCGCTCTTGTCCTTATCGAAGTGCTTGAACATCATAGAGAATTCTTTGAGTGCATCTTCAGATACACCAGACTGATTTCGCGCTTGAATCTGTTGTTCCAAATTATGTTGCATACGCATTCCCAACTGATCCAACTGATCCCATTGTTGTGCCAATCCTACAGTGCTATGTTCTGTGTAACGATTATCTAGAATTAAATGTTCCTCTAAAATAGCTCCTAGATCTTCAATCTTCTTCAGATCTTGACGACGTGCACGTACTTCTTGAGTTTTTCGCTGTAAATTTGAATATAAATAACATAACCACACAATAAATATATAAACCTTATAAACATAAATTATCTTGTGATAAATATATTTGTTTTAATTAAACAACCTTCGTAGCTTCAAGTTGCTGTTCCAAAGATCCGGATCCTTCCATCATTGATGTTCTACAAAATAAAATAAATTATTTGCATTTCTATTCCTAATTAAATAACTAGGTAAATAAATTTCTAGAAGCAAACCTAGTTTCCGCAAGCCATTGATGGAAGGCATTGGCATGCTTGGCGAATTCCTTACGTAATTTATCATTTTCCTCCTGTCGCTGTGCTTCTTTCGCGAGCTCAACATCGCGTTCCTTAATAATTTTCTGTAAGTTTCGCCAAGTATCTTCCAAGGCTTCCATCGTGAACCATGTGTATGGATTCGGTCCAACATTGAAGCTCTTAATTTGTCTGTCAAGAGCAGCCAGGGCTTGGAAATCAGCTTCAGCAGAGGATAAGCTAGCTTGGAATTGTGCGTGTGCCTCACGAAGAGCTCGAATCTCCTCAATACTATTACAACGTACAGGATCCGTTAAATCTTCCTCCGCATTCTCAAACCAAGAGTTGAAAGCGGATGCTTTCTTTGCAAATGTCAGATAGAGCTCTTCGATCTGTCTGAATTGATCCTGCATTCTTAATAAACGTTGTTTTCTCGAATCGGAATCGGCCAAAAGTTTTTGCCAACGAGCGATGACATCAGCATGACGTTTTTGAATGCTAGGTGTTTGATCATGACCAGAATCAACAAGCATTTCCTTCAACGAAGTGATATTCTGAATACCTTCGTGTTCGAAAGCATGAAGACCAGCATCGAAGGTCTCCTGTTTCGTAAGCAGAGTTTGCACGGTAGACAGATCTCGACCAAACTCCTCGGAACGTACATGAGTTTCCTTATCAGCGATCCAAGACTCGACTACATCAGCTTTCCACATAAACTGCAAGTACGCTGAGTTATCATTCAGTCGTGTTTTTCTACGAGCTGCAAGAGCTCCGAGTTGCTCCAATTTATTGCGCAATTGTGCACATCTTTGACTGGTAGCATCCGCTCGATGATTGCCAGCTTTGATCAACGCCTCGCCGGCTTCGCAAATGTCTTTGCAACGTTCACCATGAGCTGCGAAGTCTGTTTCAAATGCATCGTGTTTTTTCAGAAGACCTTGTACGGCAGCCATTGTATCACCATAATCTTCAACGGAAAGTAATTGCTGCTTCTCTGTAATCCAAGCTTCTTCTTCTTCAACCTTGGCAAGGAACTGCTGATACGTTAAGGATTCATCCAACTTTTGTCCCCTAGTGGCAGCTAATTGCTTCAGCTCAGCCCATGCCTGATTAAGGAGCTTCAAACGTTGCTCGATTTCGGGTACTCCTAAATTTGAAACGTCCATCAATTTTTCTCCTGCTTCCTGGACAGCTTGGATGGCAGGTTCATGACTACCAAGTTCAGCCTCCAATCTCTTGTGCTTCTTCTTCAAATTCTGTACGCCCGTAAGATCGCGACCGTAGTCATCCGATCCGACAAGAAGTTTCTTCTCCTTGATCCAAGACTCTTCGTCAGCAATATCGCGGAAAAATTGATGCAAAGTGTTAGCTTCGTTGAGTCTCGCCTGTCTATGTGCTGCCAAGTTTCTAATTCGCTCATAACGTTCATTTATGCTCTGGCGTTTTTCTTGAATACCGGCAGCATCAAATTGACCGCTCTCGATCAATGAATCGGCTTGTGCATTCATATCCTTAATTCTTTCCTCATGCGCCTGTATATCTGCTTCAACAAGTTGATGTTTCTTCATGAGATTCTGCACGGAGGCTAAATCCTTGCCGGCATCTTCGGATGTGAGTAAACTCTCGACTTCTCCGAGCCAGAAATCAAGATCCTTCACAGCAGCAATATAAGTACGCTGCTTATTGGCTTCCTTCAGTTTCATGGACTTTTCTGTGGTTTTTTGCGTAAGATATTCCCACTGATCAGCAATGGATGCTAGTCTCTTTTGAACTGCATCCTCCGAGCCGGCACATTGATGCTTTTCGATTAAATTGCCTCCCATAGCGAGTACCGATTGAATTCGATCTGCATTGGCTGCCAATTCGGCTTCGAATGCCTGATGTTTCTGATGCTTTGACTGTATATTGGCAGGATCTTTATAATTCTCCTCGGTTGCTAGCTGAAGTTTCTCGGCAATCCAATTTTCCATTTCGTCAGCATCTCGAGAGAACTGCTGTAAAGTCTGAGATTCGCCCAGCTTCGAACGCTTCTCGATAAGAGCATCCTTTAAATGTCGCCAGCGATCTAACACTTGACATCGTCTTTCATCGATGGGTTTAGCGGCGTAATGCTCAGCAGCGATCAACTGATCAGCCAGAGTTTGTAAGGTAGCAATTTTCTCTTCGTGAGCGTTGATTGCCTTGTCAAAATCTTCATGCTTCTTGATAAGAGCTTCAACATTATCACTACTATCTACTGCGTCTGCACTGCTGAGAAAAGCCTCTCGTGCGCTCATCCAATTCTCCGCTTGTTCACAATCCCTGCAGAACAATTGCAATTCGAGATTCTGATCGAGTTGCATACGTCGTTGAATCCATGCTTTCTCTAATTCTTGTCGGGCTTCAGCCATAGATTCGAGTTTCTCCAGTATCTCCACGCTAGCATAATGACTAGATTGCAATAGCTGTTGACCGAACAGTTCGAACGCCTGAAAAGTACCTGCTCTAGCATCTATCTCCATCCGGTGCTCCTATAAAAAGAATATACGCGCACACACACACACACACACACACACACACACACATATATAGATATATACATATAACAAGTATAGTGTGTGCGCGCGCGCGCGCGTCTACACACACGCACGCACGCACGCACAACAAAATTAACGCAACACCTGTTTCACTCTGCAAAAATAGGCAAACTTCAAGATAGAATAACTTCGTCAAAAATCATCGTATCGAGATGTTTAAAAAAGCATTTTACAGCTTGAAATCTCTACTTTTCAGATCGCTACATAAAAAAGTGGTCTCAGCGGAGTTCCACGGGGCGGACTAAAAATTGTACGCAAATGCGATTTACATCACTCGAAAGAGCGAATCTTTACCTTTAATTTGCTTTCTAACGAAGCTCTGTACGTTTTCTTTTTCACCGAGTTATTCAACGTTGAAGCAAAAGGATCAATTTTTCTTCAATATTGAATAACTCGGTGAAAAAAAATCGTACGAAGCTTCGTTAAAAAGCAAATTAAAGGTAAAGATTCGCTCTTTTGAGTTATGTAAATCGCATTTGTGTACAATTTTTATTTCGTGCGTTGGAACTTTTCAAATTTCATAAAAAAATTTTAAGTTTAACGCATTTTTATTTATGTTTGTTAAATTTTACGAAATATCACACATACACACGCACACACGCACATACACACAGTAAGACCGTACTGGTACTTTTTGAAGTACCAGTCTGAGAAGTAGAGATTTCAAGCTTTAAATTGCTTTTTTAAACATCTCGATTCGACGATTTTTGATGAGTTATTTTATCTTGAAGTTCGCGTGCAGCTACTGAACAAAATTAAAGTCACTTAAAATCAGCATTAAAAAGAACCAAATTCAAATTTCACATATCTCCGCGAAGAATGATCGCGAAGCAATGTACGAAAAAACTTTTTAAAGCCATAACAAATTTCTTTAATTGTAAGTAAGATTTAACATTTTCTCTTTAAAATTTTTTTATCATTATGCTACAACTTTTTTCACTAAGTGATTTGAAGAGAGTAATGCATTATGTAGCCTTTCCTCTGAAAATTTCTAAAAATGTTGCCGCCGGTATTAGCATTATTCGAGGTGTACCACGGGGAGGTTACACAGTCGGACTTATACCTCGTGTGTGTACGTGCGTGTGTATGTAGGTGCATGCATGTATATAAGCATTGAAAATACTCAAACAGTTAATAGGCAGTATTTTCATTGCAAAACATCGACATAAGGTCAATTAGCTTTTTTGTCATAATAAAAGAAAGTCATCAAGGAGACAGATTACGCGAAATTAATTTTAGGCACTCTCGCCAGGTAACTTTGCGACTTCCTTGCATGCTCAAACGTTCTTATACCTCTGGAAATATTCCGTATCGCGCATCTATCTCTGCTCTGTGATTCTATAATTTAAATGACTTGGTGAAGCATTTGTCAGAAAATGATTGTGATGACTGTGTTTGATCATACTACAATACAGAATATTTTTACCTGATGACGTTCGAGCAATGCTTCGGCACCTGTAACGTCCGATGCAAGTTCTTCGGAAGCAACTAAACCCATCATTGAATTGATCCAAGCCATCAAGTCACGATAATCACTGAGGAAACGTTGTAAATCATACGAATCTAGAAGTTTTTCCTTTCTACTATTAGCTTTGGCCGT
Organism: Cyphomyrmex costatus; assembly: GCF_001594065.2. Lineage (NCBI taxonomy): Eukaryota > Metazoa > Arthropoda > Insecta > Hymenoptera > Formicidae > Cyphomyrmex > Cyphomyrmex costatus. Next base: position 30,777 of record NW_017275217.1, read on the forward strand.
CAACTGAGTCCACTCTTCATTGATCTCCTTCTGTTTAGCGTATGTTTGCTCGGCAGTTTCTGGATGTGATTGCATCAGGCGATTAGCCGTCTCGTCAAGTTGCTTGATCTTGTCTCCCAAAGCCGCCAGATCTCTCTCCAATCCTTCATGTTTGCGCTGTAAAGCCTGAACACTGCGCAAATCCTTGCCAAGATCATCATTGTTTAACGCCGCGTCCTTCTCGCGAATCCAATCTTTCGTTTCATCAACGTCGCGATGGAATCGTTGCACCTCGTGAGCAGAGCCAAGCTGATTAGCTCGTTCTGCTGTGAGCGTTTGCAAACTGGTCCATTTCTCATTCAGATCCTGGATTTGCGTCTGAATCTTCAATGCCGCTTCAGTTTGCCCGAGGCTCATCAACTGCACAGCGATTTCATTCATCTCAGCCAAACGTACTTCATTCGCCTTGAGATCAGCTTGGAAGTCGTCAAACTTCTTCTGCATAACTTCAACTTGTTCCAAATCTTCGCCTACATCCTGCACTTGAGCATGATTCTCCTTATCCTTGATCCAAGTAGCTAATTCTGCGGCTTCTCTTACCAATACATAAGCCTTGGCTGTTTCATTAAGCTTGTTTTGACGTTCGCGTGCTAAACGCAAGAGGTCATCGTATTGCGCCTCAATCTGTGCTTGTCGTGCGGCAATCGAGCTCTGCTCTCTAGCCAAGTTCTGTTGAGATGCACTAAGACCCGCCTCGGGTTCCACGCGCTTCACGTATGCGGCTGGTACAAAACCTTGACGATCATTTACTTCGACTTTCCACCAATCTTTATTATTGGAGTTGAGCAGAGTCAGAGTATCGCCCTTTTTCATAGATACTTCTCTGGGAGACTTTTCAGTATAGTCGTAGAGGGCCACGACACATTCCTTGCCGGTGATATCAACCGTGGGTGTCTCTTGCTGTCTGCACGCCGCAGCTTGATCTCTCAGCGCTGCGATGGTGCTTGCAAACGCCTCTAGATCGCTAACTAAGGCCTCATGTTTCTTTAGAAGAGCCTCTGAACTATCCTCATCCTTACCGTAATCGCCATTCATCACTATAGGACGTTTCTCCTTCATCCATGATTCAGCTTCATTTGCGTCAGCGAAATATTGATGCGCCTGCAAAGAGTCGTCTAAATCATTCTTACGTTGTCGAGCTTTATCTTTTAGCTGTCCCCAATGTTCATCTAAAGCTGCCAATCGCTGATTGATTTCCTCGGCTGCAAAGTGTCCTTCTTGCAACATCGTCGAGCCCGCTTGGCAAACAGCGGCCACTCTTGGCTCATGATTGTTGATTTCGGCTAGAACAGCTTGATGCTTCTTCTGAAGATTTTGCACACCGATCAAATCACGACCGCGATTTGTGGATGCCGCAACTGGTTCTTTCTCACGAATCCATGCTTCCTCGTCCTCGATATCTCGAAACAGTTGTTGCACTTGGAGTGAGTCGAGGAGTCGTTGTTTCCTCACACTCATAGGACGCTGCAGAGCAGCGTATCTAGTTTGTAATTGATCCTGCTTAGCTTTAATATTATCAGCATCAAAATGACCTGAATTAACGAATTGTTCGGCAGCTTGAGCAATACTATCGATCCTATCCGCATGAGAGCCTACGTCAGCCTCTAGGAGTGCGTGTTTCTTTTGCAAGTTCTGGACGCTGGTCAGATCTTTACCGTAATCTTCCGACATGAGTTGCCCTTCCACCTCTGAGAGCCACAGTTCGATGTCCTCTACCGTTCGATTGAACTGTTGTTGCTGGGAGGCTTCCTGTAATTTTGCACCTTTCTTTTCAGTGGCTCTCGTTAAGCTCTCCCATAATGTCACAATCTCATCTGAGCGAGTGCGTATGCGATCGCTAGCATAATGACCACACTCAATCAACTCTTGGCCAGTAGCTACCATTTCCTCCATACGCGTTCTATTCGCGTTTAGTTCCTGCTCGAAATTCTGATGTTTCTGAACTTTGCCATTTAGATTAGTGGGATCCAAGTAACTGTCATCAGTAGCGAACTTAAGCTTCTCGTTAACCCAGCCCTTAGTTTCGTCACAATCTCTCTCGAATTGTTGTAGTTTGTATGCATCTTCCAGACGACGCCGCCTTTGAGCTGATTTTTCGAGGAGAATAGCTCGTCTTTCTAATAACAGTTGCCGTCGTTGTGCCACGTCATCTGCTGCATAATGTTCACCCTCGATCAATTTTCCAGCAAAGTCATCAAGCACTTTGATCTTCTCTTCCTGAGCTGCCAGAGATTTATCAAAGTCTTCATGTTTTTTTATAAGTGCCTCCACACTATCGAGGGAATCTCCCAAGTCTTCGTTAGCCAAAAAAGCTTCTTGTTTGGCCATCCACGCATCCGCTTGCTCGGTATCCCGGTAGAATAGCTGTAAATCTACACATTGCTCGTACAAGATACGCCTTTTCTCCCACAAACTCAAAAGAGATGACTTGTCATCAGCGAGAGAATTTAATTTCCGTGCCACTTCTTCAGCAGCGTAGTGCTTCTTTTCAAGTAATTTATTACCAGCCAATGTTGTTGCATCAAAGCTATCGGCTCTGGCATCAATTTCTCCTTTATGTTCCTGATGTCGATCGACTAAGGCCTCAGCGCCGGCTACATCTTTAGCTAACTCATCTGCTGAAATAATAGCGCGCATATCATTCATCCAGGATACCAAGTCGCGATAATCTGCTAAAAATCGATGTAGGTAATAAGATTCATCAAGTTTGAGGCGTCGCTCTTTTGCTTTTGCAGTAAGGCTCTCCCACGACTGTAAAATCTCGGCGCGTTTAGCTTGAATTTGCTTAGAATGATCAGCTTCGTGAATCGCAGCGAGACGATCGGCTTCCGCGCCCAATGTATATACTTTGTCTTCCAAAGCAGCCAAGTCGCGCTCGATACCTTCATGTTTTCGTTGTAACGTTTGCACACTAGCAAGATCACGTCCGAAATCATCAGACGATAAGACAACATCCTTCTCTGCGATCCAAGCCATGGTCTCATCAGCGTCTCGATTGAATCTCTGGATCTCATGCGCTCCAAAGAGCTTCTCCTGTCGCAGCGTGGCTAATTGTTTCAATCTCTGCCAGGACTCATTAAGTTCTTCCTTCCTACGTAAAATGGTATCACGTTCGGGATGTCCGTCTAACAACAATTTATCTGCCAGCTCGTTCACCTCTGTAACTCTGTATTCTTGACTTGCCATATCCTTCTGGAATTCATCGAATTTTCTTTGAAGCACCTCCACGTGCTCCAAATCATGTCCAAATTCATCGGTCGTTACAAATGCTTCCTTGTCGTGAATCCAAAACATCACCTCATCACAGTGACGAATAAATTGTACAAGAACTAAAGCCTGCTGTAGTTTTAAGCCTTTGTCAGCTAATCGGGACAGCAACAACTCCCACAAGCGGTGTAGCTCCTCTTTAAATAATTAAATATATTACATAAAAAGACAGAAGTTTGCTATATATATGGATATAGTATGTTTCACAATTACATTCATACTCTATAGTTAAACATAAACAAGAAGACAGCCTATAATGGTCAAAGTTAGATCACAGTGCTTATTCTAATTATGTGTGAATTTTATATACTGCGTATGTAGTCCCCCTATAAATTACGACGCCGATTAATTTCAGCATTGACACATACTTACTACCGCAGTAATATCACGAATTTAATTGATTAACAATTTTTTATGCTCATAGCATCATGGATCTTAATAGTGTTTTGAATGACATTAAAATCTAAAGATGATAAATTGAAATTCCGTATTTAAATTCTGTAAATTAAATCTTTAATTCTTATATATTACAAAGAATATCACATAAATTTTTGGTGTTTCGTCCCGGCTTCCACTATTGGACTTATCAGTAAGGCATTGTAGTGGAAACCTACCTTATCATTTTTAGATTTTAATATGTCATTCAAAACACTATTAAGATCTCTCCATGATGCTATGAGCATCAAAAATTGTTAATCAATTAAATTCGTGATATTACTGCGGCAGTAAGTATGCGTTAATGCTGAAATTAATCGGCGTCGCAATTTATGGGGGGGGGGGGACTACATACACAGTATATAAAATTCACACATAATTAGAATAAGCACTGTGATCTAGCTTTGACCGTTATAGGCTGTCTTCTTCTTGTTTGTGTTTATCACACATGTACGGTCGTAAAAAGATTTCAATATCTATAGTTAAAGTAATGACTTTAAAACGTTCTACATATTTTAAATTTATTTTATGTATAAGTAGTTTAAGAAAAAAAAATTTCAAATTACTGTTCATAAATATTAAAACATTCTATACACATTCTGAATTTAGTATATAATTTAAGAAAAAAAACAATTTAAATCAGTTTATAAAACATTAGAACATTCAACAATATATTCTGAATTTACTTTATATAATTTAAGAAAATAATTCAAATCACTACATTTATGTAAAAAACATTAAAACATTCTATACTTTCTAAATTTATTTTATAAAGTTTGAGAAAAAGAATTTAAATCATTGCTTATTTGTGAAATATCAGTTTTTAATTTTCACCTTGCTTAGAAAAAATGAATAATTAATATTTGTGTACACACACTTTACACATAATATTTTTTAACAATAATAATACTTTATATATAATAATAATACTTTAATCTCGAAAACATAGTTATCTCTAATCCTTGAACGTACCTAATCTCTTGCGAATTACATCGCTAGCAAAATGATGTTGGGCTATCATCTCAGAGCCAGTATTATCAAGTAGCACGATGGCATTTGAATGAGCGGCGACTTCTGCTTCAAAGGCCTGATGCTTCTGGATCTTCGCCTGCAGATTGGTTGGATCTTTATAACTCTCATCGGAAGCCGCTTGGAGCTTCTCATAGATCCAACCTTCGAGTTCGTCCGCATCTCGCTTAAAATACTGAAAAAGGTATACAAGATAAGCGTGAACGTCAACAAATTATATTTATAAAATAGCAGTTCCAAAGAAAAGAAGAAAACTCAGATTAGATACTACCTGAAAGCGACGGGAGTCTTCGAGCTTGTCTCGCTTGTTACGCGCCTCCGCCTTGAAGTTGGCATAGCGTCCCAATACCTGTTCTCGCCTCTCCTGGATGTCCTCCGGATTCTCGAGGATCTTCACCTCCTTAGGTGTAATTTGGTCCATGGCTAGTCACGATCTTTAAAATAGCTCCCACTGACTGTTGTCCAAAATGGCCACGGTGGGGTGTGGCAACTGTGGCAGATTCACTTCGTAGGTGGAATCAATAAGCGACGTTTTCTTCAACGGACAAGCACTGGTAAAATCGTCGAATGCGTGCGCAACAATAGATCGTGTCGTCGATAATGCGAAAACAATTGTCAAAAAACTTGACTCACTTACAAGCTCTCTCGATTTCGTCTGCCACGACAATTGACGTTCCGACTAAGACTAGAGATAAGATCATGGTGGAAGTATACATGGTGTGCTCAGTTGGTTTAGTGTCTCTCTCGAAAATCGTTTGTCTCGCTTGCTTTCTAGCTTCGAAGAGCTGAAAGGGTACCAATCTTAAAAAAGTTCCTAGAATCTCGGAAAAAAAGTCTGTTATGTTGCCTAATTTTCGTTATACTCGACAAAATGCTCGCGGAAATTCAAAATCGAGAAAACGAAAAATATTTAAGAATTTAATTATGACACATATAAATTAATAAAATTGTTTAGAAACAATAATTAATACGTTGAGAATGGCGAATAAGAGTCAATCTAAATCTGATAATATATTCTAATATTCTATATTGCGAAGAATATCACGTAATGTTTGGCGTTTCGTCCCGGCTTCCACTACTGGACTCATCAGTAAGGTATTGTAGTGGAAGCCTACCTTAGACGCCGGTGTAAGTTATTAAATCGAGATTCTATATAAAGAGATATACGCGTGTCTCAGCACTTGCGAGAATTTGCGAATATCGATAGACCTCTGATGGCGGGTCGACGTAATAATATTCTTCGCAATATTTATCCAAAGTGAGAAATAAC
>NW_017275217.1:37163-40107 GCF_001594065.2 Cyphomyrmex costatus
ATTATTATTATTATTATTATTATTGTAATGTGTAGATAGTAAAATTGTCTTCGAAAGAAGGTTTTAGATGTAAAGTATTGTATCGTTGGTGAAATTCTCAGCGATGGGGATCCCAACATCGGACTTGGGTAATTTTGGCTATGAAATTGTCGACATTTATTCCGAGGTGGCTGACTTTCTGGTTGCCTCCTTGAAACCAAGTGGAGTTGCTACCAGAAATGATCCTGGACGGCTAGATCAATCTTTCTTATGCAACTCTGGAAGTCGACTTTACTCAGAAAACAGCTGTAAGTTTGAAATTTATCTTCGGTCTCCAAAACATATTAAAAATTTCATCGTCAAAAAGTTTTTAGTTTGATATCCTTTAATTACCTGTAAAATATATTAAAACTTTGCTTGTCAAAAAGTAATTATTTTAATATTCTTTACCGGCCTGTAAAATACATTAAATCTTTCTTCGCAAGTAGTTTTAAACTTGAAACTCACGAGGGGTCTCTAAAATATTGTAGAACTGTAACCCGGAAGAAATATTCAATCTGAAATTGAAATTATCAATACAGTACAACTTCAAAGTCCACGAAATCATCCTGGCTGTTTGGGCCGATATTTCAAATTCTCCAGCGGTTCATGAAATACTTGGAAACTTTTGTCATTGCAAAATTTAGCGTTCGACACTCACTAAGGATCCCTTAAAATACATTAATATTATTCGTGCAAAAAAACATAAGTTTGATATTGAGTAGTGGTCCCGAAAATTCATGAAAAGTGTAATGGAATAAAAATTTCAAAGTTGTGACTCGCCAGCGGTTTATAATATGCATTAATATACGTGTGTCATTGCAAATTTTCAAGTTTGAAAATTATTAGGGCTCTCTAAAATACATTAATATTACTTGTGCAACAGAATGTAAGGTTGTCATTCATCAAAGGTGCCTAAAATTCATTAAAAGTGTAATTATATATAAAAATTTCAAGCTTGTGATTCCCCAGCGGACCCTAATGGCTCCCGCAGACAGAACGCGGCAACGCTTGCCGCGCGGCGGAAGTTGCCGCGATAGCCAATCAGCGTCTCGCCGGCAAGATATTGATTGGTTATCGTGCCAACTTCCGCCGCGCGGCAAGCGTTTCCGCGTTCTGTCTGCGGGAGCCGTAAAACACATTATTAAGCCCGGATCCTCATACGGGCAACAGCGCTTTGACACCAAACGCTGATTGGTGAAAAACCGGTGGCGAGGATAAAATTTACCCCCATAACCCGTTTTTCACCAATCAGCGTCCGGTGTCAAAGCACTGTTGTCCGTATGAGGATCCGGGCTAATACTTACGCCGTTGCAAGATTGTATGTTGGGGGAAGATGAGGTATGGGTAGGGAGAGGGAGAGTGAGGGAGAGAAGGATGGAAGAGGGAGAGAGAGAGAGATGGAAGGCTCGCGAAAAAATAAAATTAATAAAAAACAGGAAAGCGAACATAACCTGTAATTTTGCAAAACGGTGTTCACCGTTTATAAATATGTGTAAATATACTTAATCCCTGACATTCAACGTAGATAAAATATGGCAATTAGATAATTATTAAGCTTTTAAATAAATGTAGTGTAGTGTGTTTAATAGAAATGTAAACAAATAGAAAAGTGTAAAAATCTGTTTATTTAAAATCGATTTGTAATTTGTATATTGCAACTGTGAAATGTAATGTTTGTATCATATTCATGACGTGTCTTTGAAATAAAATGCATGTAGGTACATAATTTAAAAATGTGAACAACATTTCATATTGAAAATAGTAATTTATAAAATTATATTTATTATACTAATGAAGAAATATTTTTAACAGTAATAATAACGAACATAGACATAGGTAACACAAAATTATAATCTTTTAAAAATTGTAATCATTATTGCCCGCTGAAAATCGTAATCTTATTATTTTTCATTCGAATTTTCTTTTTTTCATCTTGCATAATATTGCATTCATGTCTTAAACGAATGTCAATATACTTCTGAATGATCAACATTATTAATTGTAGGCGATGATCCATGAGAGACTCTTGCTCGAGAAAGTGTTCACTGTTATTGAAAATTGAACTTGGTAGAATTTGTAATGTTTGTGTTATCAACTTTGTATTAGTATTTCACTTATTTCTTTGGTCACTTCCATTGGCTCATTTAATGTTTTTTGCGCTACGTTTTCTGTAGGAGTTTCCAGACAGTGAATAGGTACAACACCAGAACGCAGTCTCTTCCTGCTTCTATATTCATCGTGAGAATGATATGATTGTTCATCGAAATGATTGCTACATACATATTTATTTCTAGTATTTTGACTTTTTGTTAAATTTAGAGCAATTAACCATTTTTCTCTTAATATCTCTTTCGCCGGAAATCTATGTACAGAAACATTCAGTTTTATTTTTAGGTTAACAACGTTATTAAGCGGATTAAGTGTCTTATTTATCATTACTCACTTGTGGAAACTGCAATTACAGAGAGGACTTTCTTCTATTTTACATAATATACATTGTTTGGTCATTTTTAAAGACTAATAACCTTTTATTACGCGCGACTTCTTGTGAGAAGCGAAAATACCTGCACACGGTTTGCGCATGCGCTCGAAGACGAATACAGGGGGGTGATTGTGTATCTTAAAACCTAGTGAAAATCATAAAAGTGAGCTCTCACTTGATTGGCTAATTTTCATCATAGTGAGAATGCGATATTTTTCACGTGAGATTGTTCGGCAAGAAATTTCTAGTGAATTGTGCCAAAGTGTGCCTAACCTGCACAGTCGTCAACGCTTAAGCGGGGAGCACAGACTTTTGCATAACGCATAAAGCATGTGCATAAGGAATTTCATTGGTCCATTTTCTTATGCATGAGTCATTGGACCAATCAAATTCTTTATGTATATGGTTTATGCGTTATGCAAAAGTCTGTGCTCCCCGCTT
>NW_017275217.1:44138-50155 GCF_001594065.2 Cyphomyrmex costatus
ACAGGAGCCATTAATTAAAAAGAAGAAGACAATTTCGCAAGTTTAGTTTCTTAAATAAACTAATCAAACAAAAATGTCGAAATTTCGTACGTTTCGAGACTCACAGATCTTTCTTCAGCGATTCTTAATAGATGTTTGCGTCATTGGACAGATAGTATTCGTATGTAGCATTACAGATATGCTGATATATTCTAATTCGGATTGATATTCCCATATATGTAATACTACTATATGGCTAGTGCCTATAAGAGGGAGTGAGAGGAAGCGGTCCCAGAACCACGGTGCGGGAATATATATTTCCCTCTCTTTCTAAGAGTACTTTGAGTGTTGTGCGCATGCGTTGGATTGATTGCATCCGCCAATAGGAAAATAGAGTGCGATCAGTGAGATGACGCGAACAGGTTATGCTCGTTATGCTTATTAGATGTGTGCTGTTGTACACAGGCAAAAATGGTCAAGATATGTTATTTATGTGGCAAAAAGCCTAATGCGCCTAATGCGACTGAAAACATTAGTTAGCATAGGTATGAAATAGGTATTAGTTTGCACTGATTATCATGAAATTTCTGTAAGGGATTGCACTGTATTCTTATATACATAACGGCAATTTTGAAAAAGTTTATTTCATAAAATTAGGATTAATTTATTTATTCCGACTAAACTGACTATGTTAACTGTAACAAGGTTATACCCTGAAGCGGAATCAATCACTTTTTCCTTCTTCCTTACACATATATGTATATTTATCCTTCTATTTATTATTGATGGAGGGGATGAATCCGACGCATGCGCACAACGTTCAAAGTACGCTGAGAAAGAAAGAGAAGTATATTCCCGCACCGTGGTTCTGGGACATGGACTTCTCTCTCATCTAGCCATATAGTAGTATTACATATATGGATATTCCTGTTCTTAATGTGAGTGTATTGTAAAGGCATGTGAGACAGGACCATTATTACAAGTTCGTCCGATCGAGTTCAACGTAGATGTTACAATCAAATTATATATTTATGTTTCTTAATAAATATTATAATTTTTTTAATATAATTTTTTAACTTGATATAATTTAATTTTTTTTCTTTTTTTTTTAAATATATCTATAATAATCTGCTTATTCAAATAATTTAAACTTTTTATTAAAAATTTTAAAGCATGTTATACTTACGCCGTTCCACGCCGCCGCCGCACAGTGGGCGAAACTGGACAAAAATCGATAATTTGCTGAATTCTGCAGTAAATTTTTTTGAAAATTGGTATTCCTAGGTTGTTATAGGCATAGATTTCGAATTTTAAGTCAAAATGACCAAATTTTAAATGGCTGATTAATATGGCAAAAAATCATGGAAAAAATCAAAAAATAATAAGATACAGAATTAAATTATTTGAAAATCGGTAATGTTTTGGAGGTCGCTAATTTCAAATATTAAATAAAAATTATAAAATTAATAATGGTAGATCAGCTATTAAAGTGACTGGGTTTGGTTCAATTGCATTTTGATATTTAAAAATACATGCATTTATAAGCCTTTCACCACGACAAGGTACCAGTTTGAGAAAGGGTTTTTTTAAGTTTTTCTTTATTTTTAAGAATTTTTTAAGTTTTTTACATTTTTACATTTTGTACTTTTTTTAAGTGTTTTTTATATTTTGTATTTTTTATGTATTTTTTATATTTCATTTTTAATATAATTTTTTTATATTTTTTTCTTATGGAAAATATTTAATTTTGTAATAAACACAACTTTTTATTCAATCTGACTTCAAAGAAATATTATTTTCTTCAAAATTTTCAAAATAATCTTCACTCATCAAAGCAGTATAGTTTCATTTTAGCATTCAATATATTTATTTGTTAATAACAATTTGTACTTTAATTTAACTTCAAAATTAAATAAATACTTGCATTAATAAACTTAATTTAAGACATCCAGTCTTTACAACAAATTTTATATACATAAATAACCTTTCTCGATCTTCATCATGATATTCTGTGATAACTTTTTACATGAAAATATCTACATCATAATATAGTTAATAACTTTTTAACGGGCAAAAACGGGCAAATGGGATTTGTTTCTTAGTCTAAAAGACGCTTTAAGGTAAAAACTCATCCTAATTTTATTTAGGCATAATCGGTCAAACTTATTTTTGTCCAGTTTCGCCCACTGTGCGCCGCCGATAAATTATCATCCGTCGGTTCCGTCGCCGCCAACTTTGAAATTTTCGCCGAACGCCGCCGCCGCCGAGTTATTTTACTTGAAACGCCGCCGCCGATAAAAAATAAAACGGCGCAGGGGTCTACTGTCACCACGTACTAATCGTAATATAACCTATCTGTCAAGTGGACCCAAAATGGCGGATAGGAATACCTATATCTCTAGTGCCTTATAGAAGAACTGATCCGAGCGCGTCTGTCGGAAAACACATCGAAACACATCGAAATGTAGGTTAGCAAAATGTAGGTTAGTGTAACGTCCGCCGATAAAAATAATAGCGAACATACTTCCCCTAGTTTGTAAGAGATTGCGCTACTTGTACTTTTCTAAGGTAGAACACTCCAGTGAGGATAATATTATTCTGATAATGTAATTTTTGTTTTGTTATACAATAATTATGCTATATTAACATAAAACAAATGGCCTAACTTAATAATTTCTAAACATATGTCATTGTAATGTTCTGCTCACTGAAATATTTTATATTCATACTTTTATAGTTATAATCTTTATGAAATATATATATATATATATATATATTACAGTTGGGATGCGATTCTGTAATCTTGAGAGATTCTTTTTCATTTTAAATTTGAGTTTCGAAAGGGGACTTCAGAACCGTTAGTTTATGTTACGAATTCTTGCGGGGTGATTACCTCTCCCCCAAAGATAAGCCAAGCGCGTGATTCTCCTTTGTCTCTTCTACATCGACTCGCTAGAAGGAAAATTTGATCATTTATCATTATTTTATCAATTAAATTAACTCGTTAGATCTCCCAAGCCTTATTAGATTGAATCTCATTTTCATTGGTATTATACCTAAAAATTTCCCATAATAGTTATACATCTTTTTAATATAATTATATACATCATATATATATATATATATATATATGCGAATATTGCGGCTTGCCATAGTTATATATGTTATAGTACTTAAATAATATGAGCACGAAAAGATTATTGCTAAAGATGAGTTGAGCGTAATAAATATATACATAAATAAAATATTAACGTATGCAATCCGTAGTGAGTAAACGTCAAATCAAGAATATCACTTTTCAAAAAAAAAGGGAAATAAGGAAAAGGAAAAATATTAAGAAGCGAATTTTAAATTACAATGTTTTATTTCATTGTTCAAGTAGAAAATTAAACGCTCAATTGATTCACGCAGTACTCTCTTTGTGTTAATCAAGATTCGAAGGCGGCGGCCCGCTGTCGCGCGCAGTTATCGCTAGATCGTCCTACGAGACACACGTTTTTTCATTTATCGTAACTCGCCATTGCAACAGCCGTCTCAGGGCAGCTTACTAAATCACTAAGAAGGATCTTGCCATAATTCCTTCCGCTACCTCATTCAATTCCGATTATTAAACCACTGTAACAAAAGGGTAACTATTAATTATTTTCACCAATTATACTTTAATCATATTACATGCTACAATTATAATCTTTATGCTTTTATTTGATTTTATTATCAATTACTATATTACATATTACAATTATATTCTTATGCTTTTATGTTTAAATATTAAATATCTGATTTCATTATCAATTATACTTAGATTATATAACATACTATAATTATAATCTTTATGCTTTTATTTGATTTTATTATCAATTACTATATTACATATTACAATTATATTCTTATGCTTTTATGTTTAAATATTAAATATTTTCACCTTTTATATATATAATATTCATTCAAACGTACTGAACTATATATATATTCTCATAAATATTTGTACTTTTCCTTTCGATTTTATTCATGTTTGCATTTTATAGATATTCGCACAATTTTATTTAATATCCGATTTTACTCAATAGTTTACTACCTCACGTTATTCATATGCATTTATATACTCTTTCAATCTACTATAATCTTGTTCTTTTATTTTGTTACCTTATACTTATATACTGTAATATTAAATTGTGTTGCTTGATATTATTCATTTACTGTGCCTCAACATTCATTTCCCTTATTCTATAATAGGTTAAGTAAGAATAACTCCTCGCCTTACCTTTAATGTCATTTGTATTATTTGACTTTTATGTGCATTCTCTTTTCTTTAATTAGTTTATACGCTACTCATTTAGATAAAATATAAATATATATATATTATATTATTCATGACAAATTACGTATTAATTATTATTATTATTATTTCACTACTATTATCATTTTTATTTTATTATTATCTTACTATTATTATTTTACTTTAATATTTTTACATTTGCTAATTTATATTAAAATTTAAAGCTATTTATCACAGAAAGTAACTTGATTATTATTAGTCTAATAATTATAGAGGTATAAATCCGGAAGTTTCCGCTCGGCCTACGGATTTCTTTCAATCCTCTTTAATTCAAGGATAATGATTACGACTTTCAACCATATTAACGATTCAAAATTGATGTGACAAACACTCAGTCGGTACAACAGCTATCATTCTTGCCTGACGTCCGTACAGGACGTAACATTAGAGAGAGAGAAATGTATATCACATGACAGTCAATACTTCCAACTTTTCCCGCAATGGTGCTAAAATCACATCTTCTCGGTTTTCCATGGGGTTTTCCGAAACCGTGTTTCGGGCCCATATTTATCCTCGAGCTTGATCCGTCTAGAGTCCTAGGCCGATATTCATAGGCCGGTATCACAGATGTCTATACTATACTAGATCGCTAACTTCGTCAAAAACAGTCGAAAGGACTGAAGCCGGCCGGATCTCCGGTTTCGGCCATGATGGGAACAAAAAGATGGCGACGGTGCGTGTGTAGTAGTGCGTATATGAGTATCCTGCGTGTGTGTTAGTGCGTATGTGTGACGTCAGACGGCAGCCACAGAATGTTATAAAGATGAGTGCCATTGATAGGAGAAAAAGTAAAAGGATCAGAAATAATAGGGTTTATAGTGGAAGAGGTTTGATAAGAGGAAGGGCAACAGAAAAGGGTGCAGGGAAGAGAGTCAATGATATATAGTTATTGAGGAGAGATAGATTAAGTAGATGACTCGGAATCGATGGAGAGGAGGATGAAGATGCTATAAGCATCAAAAATTGTTAGATTGCTAGTCAATTTAACTAAAAGTGATATTACTGCGGTAGTTGTAAGTCTGAAAAAATTTCGTCACGCGATTAAGGGGACTACATACGTAGTATATAAAATTCACACATAATTTTAATAAGCATTAGTGATCCAGCTTTGATCATTATAGGCTTTGACCGTTATTGGTTTCCTTCTTCTTATTTGTACATATATTTAAAAAATATTTTTTTTATTTTGTGTACAGTAAATATTTTTTTAAAGTTTAAGAAATGTTAAAAAATGTTTAGAAATCGTTTTTTTAATGTTTAAAAACATTTTTTAATTATTTTAGAAAACGTTTTTTATGTGTTTAAGAAATATTTTAAAAATGAATAATATTATATAATATAATATTATAATTGCTAAAAATGTAGATTAGGGGAGCCTCCTCCAATGACCTTGACCTTGACATATGTTGTCAAGGTCATGATCCTGAGTGACCTTGAGGAAGTTTTAACCGTCGGACCTAACTCGTTAAAAAGTTATTAACAAAAAAAGTATCAAAATTAACGTATTATTTCTGCTATACATGTATGATATGAAGTACTATTCTACACCTTTCCCTGTTCAGAAACGTTGAACTTTCCACGCGAAATAACTTTCACCCCCCCTCCCCCTGCACAGGGGCACACGACTTCTACGATTGTACTGTTGCTATGATAGTACTGTCGGGGCAGACCTCTGTGACGGTGTGGGTGCGGGGGGGTGGCC
>NW_017275217.1:51034-59808 GCF_001594065.2 Cyphomyrmex costatus
TAAAGTTATGGTACCGAAAAATCAATAGTTTATGAGAGATTTATATATTTTACATTATATATATAGAATATTATATTTTTAAAATATTTTTTAAACATTTCTTAAACACATAAAAAACGTTTTCAAAATGTTTCAAAAATAATTAAAAAAATGTTTTTAAACATTAAAAAAACGTTTAAAAAATTTTTTTTGATATTAAAAAATGTTTTTTAATTTTTTTTTTAACACATTAAAAAAACATTTTTTAATTATTATTTTTTAACATTAAAAAAACGTTTTCTAAAATTTTTTAACATTTTTTAAACTTTAAAAAAGTATTTACTGAACATTAAAAAAACGTTTTTTAAACATTTTTTAAACATTTTTTAATATTTTCTAAACATTTGTTAAACATTTATTAAGCATTATTTAAATATTTTTTATTATGTGTTGATCGAAAGAGCTTTTTAAATAGTTCATTATTTGTACATTACCGGTGCGGCAATATAGATGGTACTCAATGTTTCGCAAAAGACATGTGGCCAACACGGTCTCGCGTTATCTTTTTTTTTCTTCCTCTTTACAACGTATCGTTCTTCGGTATTCCTATTATTATTCAAAAAGCGATAAAGTGAAAGAGGTGAAAGGGTCCTTTTTGCCGCACAGAACTTAATTGTGGTCGATGTCACGACAAATATCAATTCTCTCGCCCGTGCTCGTTATGAAAAAAACGAGATTTTCTGTAATGCAATAAATTTAAATTCTTAATTTATTTTAAACAGTCGTCAATTTAAAAACAATGTATTAAAACGAAAACAAAAAAAGTAATGTCCATTTATGTCATACCATATTCGGATGTAGCAATAAAAAACATTGACAATTTAATATCTAATTTTAGATCATAATACCAACAAGCTTACTAACTTGATTAGCCGATGATTGTTCTTACTGTTAATTAATAGAGTGATTTGACGTTGATAACGAGACTTGAGGATTATATCTAAACGGAAGGTTTGTTTTTATTGCTGAAGATGGTTATATCTTATAGTCGAAACAAAAAATTGTTTAATAAATTTAGATATATTAAAACTTTATTCAAAAGGAATGATTTTATTGCGCAACTATTATTGCGTTACTCCTACTGCCAGTTTAAATATTATATTATTATTGTATTACAAAAAGTGCATAATATATATTATAATATACTTACAATTTGTAACCTCTCAATTCTTTTAGCATCACTTTAGAACATTTAAATTATAAACCATAAAACCTCTTATTGGTATAAATTAGGAACTGGCAATTATTTTCTTCAGACACGTTATTTAATTATTTCATAAATATCGAAATTTATTTATTATTAGATTATCCTAACACACTGACAGATACACTCATAGTGTGAAGTATGATGTAAAAAAAGAAAGGTGAAACACACACACACATTGTGCATATAGTAATGGCAGCACGATAAGCGGAGCCAATGAAATTTAGGGCCGTGTTAGAATATGCACTGCTAGTACTGAAAATCTATAGTGCACGATTCTTCAGCGAATTGAGCAAAACCCAATTCTTACGGCTTAAAAGCATAAGTTTTCTGCACTGATCAATATATTACTTACAATTTATGACTTATTACGCTTTACAGTCTCTTATAAAGTAAGGTTTTGGACCCAGCCTAATCTAATTTCAAATTGAACAAGAGGCAACAATAATATTACGTATACTGTAGATTTTCAGTAGTGGCAGTGCATAAATATGTTTTGACTAAAATATTTCGAGCACTTATTTATATATACACAATGTCCGATAAAAATCGTTCAATTATGACTGTGTTGATTCAAATAAATAGTCTAATGTATGTATGTACATACATATTCCATTGAAACGATATACATTTTAATTGTCGCTATAATTAAGACTTCTTTTTTTAGACTTCAGCGAATTGAGCAAAACCCAATTCTTACGGCTTAAAAGCATAAGTTTTCTGCACTGATCAATATATTACTTACAATTTATGACTTATTACGCTTTACAGTCTCTTATAAAGTAAGGTTTTGGACCCAGCCTAATCTAATTTCAAATTGAACAAGAGGCAACAATAATATTGCTTTTGAACATTTGAACCTAATTCTTATTAGTCGAGATCACGGACTACTGCGCATCCATGATGTTGTTTCACTTTCCTTCTTACATCATGGCGTGAAATAGGATAAACAAAAAAATATTACGAAAGAATCAATAACTGCGTTTTTACTCATAGGCCAGTATTCACAGTCAGTTCTTATATTAAAAATCATAAATCAATCAGAAGATAGTTTTGAAATATGAATAGACTATGAATACCGGTCTTAGTACTATACTAAATCTAATATCGTTATTTATAATCAAAAATAAAAAAACGTAATTTTAGTCTTAGGTCGATATTTCGTAAATAAATTTATTAATTTTTTTTTTATATAAAACGTATTGAACTAATATATTAAACTTTAGTTTTGATTATTAAGAAAATATTTTATAAGAATAGAAAAAAAATATATACCGTATATATAAATCGATGTTAAACACCTAGACACCTACTTCCTCGAAAGCGAACACCTAGTACTTTATTCTTCGACGACGAACATCTAAACACCCACATCCACGAAAACAAACACCTATAGACACCCATTTCTTCGACAGCGAACATGTAGACATTTAAATTCTCGACGGCGAACACCTAGACACCCACTTCCTCAAAAGTGAACACCTAGATACTTAGTTCTTGACGAGGAATATCTAGACACCCATTTCTTCAACGGCGAACATCTAGACATCCATTTTCTCGACGGCGAACACCTAAACATTCACTTCCTCGAAAGTAAACACCTAGACATATAGTCCTTCGACAACGAATATCTAGACACCCACTTCCTCGACGGCGAACACCTAGACACATATTTTCTCAACGGCAAACACCTAGACAGAGTAGACAGTTACTTCCTCGAAAACAAACACTTAGACATCCATTATATAAAAATAAAAATATACAAAAAAAAAATACGTAATGTAAGGAAAGTGCGCCGGTTGTGGGCACCGTTTCATTTTTTACTCATAACTTATGATCAATTGCATATTATGCAAAAAGTAAGTAACCAATAGAAAGCTAGAGTCCTTAGCTAACTGTCAGTGAAAGATCTAAACTGATTGCTTCAACTAGAAAAATGTTATGAAATATTTAGCGAAGTGACAATTTTAGTCCAGTAAAATTAGACAAAAAAAGGGGGTTTTTGAAAAAGTGATACTAACTTTACGGGACTTTTTCAGGGTTGTTTGGGAAGTTAAGGAGAGCTTAAATCCAAGTTTGCGTATACTCAGACCTCTAGGGATTTTTTTAAGGGGGGGAAGGTAAAAATTTTGTTTTCGCTATAACTCGGCACCAATTGATCGTACAGAAAAAATAAAAAAAAGGGTTTTGTAGGTTTTTTGGAGCTCTACAAGTTTCCTTTGGACGACTTTTCCCTAAAATTAATATTTAACGAGTTATCGTAAAAAAACAGTAAAAAAAAATAAACTTTTTTGGTTTTTCGCTTATATCTTTTTTGGGTCAATAAATAGAATTTGTTCATGTATGAGAAAGTTGTAGAGCTTGAAAAAACGAACAAAATCACCGTGTCAGATTCTCAAAATTATAGCCTGCAAATGTACGACAAGGTGTACCGGTGCTTGCGGATGCAAAAAAGCTGGCCTTAAATGTTCGACAATCTGCAAAAATTGCGATGAAGAATCTTGCGATAATATGGCCACCGTTCGCGTTGATGACAGCTCCGATGAAGATGATGGTCCTAATACCTCTTACATGGAAGAGAACTAAAAAGATGACAGTAACGACCATCAACATCCTGAGTCAGATACAGAACCGTCGAGGAAGCGTGCGAAGGTGTAAAAGACACGTACGTGTATTTTTTATCACTATCATATATTTTGTTTATTTCGATATGTGTATTTTCCAATAATAATTAGTTCATTTTATAAATAAAAAGTTGTTCAACATACTTTACATTCCCAACATAAGATTCATATTCTTATTTTATACTCTTATCGTTAATAACAATAATATAGATAATAATAAACTATTTACCTTGATTATTAAAACTATTGTGCTATAATGTTCATATATTTGCAATGATATAAACGTTACATTTTTATATTGAAATATATTGGTCGTTTAACAGTTCGAAAAGGCTGTTTTTTTTTCTATTTTTGCTCTCCAACGGATTTAATTTTTAATATTTTTTTATGAAATAAGCACCAATTGTTATATATATTCACCCTCTTCAAGTTTGTCATACATCATTTTTCATTTCGATTCATTGGCACAAAGATATAAGCGACAAACGCGCCGAGATCCGAGCGCGTGTCGCAGCGTCGAGCCGCCGGTGCCGGACGGGCGCGAATAGATAGCGTAACTTCAGACGCTGCCTTTGACCTTATTTTTCAACCGATCGAAAAATCTGACACGGTGATTTTGTTCGTTTTTTCAAACTCTACAACTTTCTCATACATGAACAAATTCTATTTATTGACCCAAAAAAGATATAAGCGAAAAACCAAAAAAAGTTTACTTTTTTAACTGTTTTTTTTACGATAACTCGTTAAATATTAATTTTAGGGAAAAATCGTCCAAAGGAAACTTGTAGAGCTTCAAAAAACCTACAAAATCCTTCTTTTTATTTTTTCTGTACGATCAATTGGTGCCGAGTTGTAGCGAAAACAAAATTTTTACCTTCCCCCCCCTTAAAAAAATCCCTAGGGGTCTGGGTATACGCAAACTTGGATTTAAGCTCTCCTTAACTTCCCAAACAACCCTGAAAAAGTCCCGTAAAGTTAGCATCACTTTTTCACCAAAAGTCTAATTTGACTGGCCTATTTTTGGTCCAAAAGAAATTTGTACCCGGTTGTGGGCACCCTTGAAAAATCCGCAAAAAATGGAAAAATGTGATAGAAAACCACAATAAATAGAGAGAAAATCAAAATTTATTTCTTTAAAAAGCCTTCACCAGCAAAAAATACAAAAAAGATGATCCATTTTTTCTTCACTCATCGCTCTGTTCATCAGAAGCACAATGCTTGCACGTGAAGTAGCTGGCACGCATTTCAGCGCACTTCAAATGCACTGAACGACTACATTCATTGCATTTAATGGAGTTTTCGGCCGTCAAGTTTCGTGGTAAGAGGTCCAGACAGATGATACAGAAGTCCACATCATCGTCAGATGGTGAAGACTCCTTTGCCTTAATGCGCTTAGCCGATGGTTTAGATGGTGTTGCCTTGGTGCGCTTAGTGGTCTTCCGGCCACTAAGTTAAAGTTAATTTAAACAAAAAGTAACTAAGTTAAGTTAAAAGTTAAGCCATCGTGTAATTAACTAATTAAAAGTTAAGTTAATTAACAAAAAAGGTTGAAAGTTAAAAGTTAAAATTTAAAAGTTAAAAGTTAAAAGTTAACTCTTGAAATATATAAAAGTTAAAAGTTAAAAAGTTAACAAAATAATTAACTAAGTTAACCCTCCGTCTGCAAAGGTTTTTTCGGCACCTTAGGTCTGCAAGGGGGGGTAACTCGTGACTTGGTATGTTTTTTAGCGACTAGTGCGCTTCAAAAAATCTGAAAAAATTCATGGGGCTTCTTTCAACCTTTAACTTGAAATCCAAGTCATAATATTTCGAAAAAAATTTATTTTGTTTATAGTTTTTTATTAAAAATTGGAGGTACCTATGGAAAAATCACTTGTTTACTTAAAAAATCATAACTTTAAGCCAACGAAAGATATCGACATGAATCAATAACGAAATTAAAGGAGAAGAATGTACCTTTTAGGGAAAAAATGGCTCAATTGATGATTTTGAAAAAAAATGCTTAATTTTTGCACATCAAAATGGGTAATTTTTTATTACAAATTTCGACGTAAAAATGGGAATAAAAAGGGATTGACGAATAACAATGGCAATGAAACGCATAATATCATGTCAGGTGATTGCCAGTATTTATTATCTTCCCGCGGGCGCAGCACACGTGTCACCTCGTCACTTGTTCGTTGCGCCATTTTCAACAATTTCTGCATAAAAAAAATTTTTTTTAATTTTTCCGCCACGGGGATATTTTTATGGCTTTTTTAAAGACATATTAATGCCAAAAAAACGGGAAAAAAATTTTTCTTAACCCACCTATTTTGGCAACACGCTCTGCAAAGGGCGGTCACTCGTGCCTTCGTCGATTTTCGTCGGGCTGCCACGGCGGTCTGAGGCGAATTGGCGACTCGGTACCGCGTGTGTGGCTTCTCGGGCAACCTAACTTTTTTTACGGAGGCCACCTAGCACCCTATCTTGGCGCCTTCCGAAGTTACAACGACTGGAAGTTTTCGGGTGGGCATGCGTGACCCCCCTTTGCAGACGGAGGGTTAGGATAAAAGTTAACAATTTAAAAAGTAACTAAATTAAGTTAAAATTAATTAACTTTTAACTTAACTTTTAACTTTATACCTTTTTAACCCATTGAGAGTTATAGTTTCTTCTATTAATAGTCCATTATATTACCTTTCCCTTTTCCTACACAATATTATTAATGTTAGCATTCCACCAGCTCCTAGTCATATCAAAGATAGTTTCCACTTAGTTAACAAATTAAGAGGTACTCATTTTGATTCTCATTATTTACTAGCTTCATTAGATGTTGTTTCCCTTTTTACAAATATTCCTTTTAATTTAGTTATGGATGGCATAGAAAAAAGATGGTGTCATATTTCTTTTAAGACTAATATTCCTAAAAATGAATTTATTATTGCTGTTAGCCTTGTCTTAAATTCAACTTTTTTCACTTTTAATAGTAAATTTTACAAACAAGTTTTCGGTACTCCAATGGGCTCATCACTTTCACCAATTTTAGCAGATATAGTAATGCAGGACTTGGAAGAACAAGCTATTAATTGTTTGTCGGCACAACCATTGTTCTATTATAGATACGTTGATGACATTGTTCTTGCTATTCCGCCTGATAGTGTAGATGACACACTTAATACTTTCAATTCCACACTGTGGAAAAGAAAAAACTTTGTTAGGAATTAAAGCGAACTATTGGTTTCCGTCAATGAAGAAAAAAATCAATGACTACGTGGACAACTGCTCCGAGTGCCTAGTCGCTAATAGTTCCGCGAACGTCAAAGAAGGAGAATTGCAAATTACTCCCACGGCAGATACACCATTTCGTATCGTACACATCGATCATCTGGGACCTCTTCCACGAGCTTCCGATCGTTCCAGACACGTCTTTACTTTAATTGACGCGTGTACGCGTTTTACATGGATGTTTCCGGTTAGAACTACATCTTCACGTGAAGTGATTAAACATCTAATTCCATTGTTCAATGTTTTCGGTAATCCAGATGAATTAATCTCGGATCGAGGAACAGCGTTCACGTCGGAAGAATTCACTCGATTCTTAAACTCACGTAACGTCAAACATCACAAAATTGCAGTTGCCGCACCCTGGGCTAACGGTCTAATGGAGCGCGTTAACAGATTCATAAAATCTTCTTTTAAAAAAGTCGTAAAAGAATTATCTTCTTGGCCAGCTCAGCTTTCAGTAATACAGTACGTAATAAATAATACGTATCACTCTTCGATCAAAAGTACGCCGTCGAAACTGTTGCTTGGGTATGATCAACGCAATCATGCTGACGCCAAACTTGTGCATTTCTTAGAAAAATTGGCTAAATCTGAATCATATTTTGATCAAGAACGAGAGGCTAGGCGCGAATTAGCGATTCAAACTACTAACGAATTGAAGGAATATAACAAAACATACTATGATCGTAAACATCGAAAGCCCACTCGTTATAAAACCGGTGATTACGTTTTAATTCGTGATGCTACCGTTAAACCTGGCGATAGCCGTAAATTCAAACCTGTATACAAGGGACCTTACCAAATAGCCAAAGTGCTAAATAAAAATAGATATGTCGTGACCGATATACCCGGTTTCAACATCACGTCACGCCCCTACAATTCCATTTTATCCCCGGATAGAATTAAGCCGTGGATCAAGACAGTAACACCTTAATTTATATTTATAGTGTACCCAACTCTTAATCTTTATATTCATATTATAACTATATACTTATGTTCAAATTTATATAACTGTATTTAACTATGCTTATGTTTAGGAAAAATGTAATAATTTGTAAGCGTTTCTAAAATTATAAGTTTATTAGTTATAAGTTGTTGCGTTTCATAACTTCTTTAACATTGTTATGCGTTCTGTTTATTATATACGTTTGTTTATTTCTTTGTTATATAAACTCGTTCCGGAAAAGTATTCGGGACGAATACCAGAGGTCGAATGGCCGAACTGTAAGCGACAAGCTTTTACTTTATATTTTCCGCCTTGTTTAAATTGTTGCTTCGTCCGCGGCGCCTCTCTCCGATGATGCGCACGCATTCCTTCCTCGCGCCTATTGGCCCGAGTGATCGGCGTCCCCTTCGTGGTCACCGATTGGCCGACCCCCTTCTCGGGTCGTTGTTCGTGTTTGCTTCCCGCGCGAGCCGGGACACTCTTTGTTTGGACTTTGTACTGCTTTGACCTGTCGACTACGCGACAGGCCTAACCTACTGTGCACTACAGTAAAGTGCTTAACTGTGAACTTGACTATTTGCTTGACCTTCCTCTATTATTCCAGAGTTATCTGAGTTGCCTATCCTTACCGATTCTCACTATATCCCCTGCCTTCAACCATCCTGACACAACGGTCATTCCTGACGACCTTACA
>NW_017275217.1:65178-66338 GCF_001594065.2 Cyphomyrmex costatus
TTTTTTTATTATTTTTATCTATTACTGACATTGTTTTTTTACTATTTTATTTAGAAATGTGGAGTCACAATTTACATTATTTGATGTCTTGCTTTGTTGATGGACTCTCGACATTTTGCGCCGATATAATTATGTCTTCAATAGCGAGTGAGATTGAAAATACCCATATTACAGAATTTTTATACATGTTTTTTTTCGTATTTGATTATGTATTCGTTTTAATTTTTATATCATTGTACATCGTTAACGATAGTTCTTAACATTGAGAATGATCTAATTAAGGTCGAAACGTCTGTTTTTGAATTTTATTAAATTTTATATTTATTTTTAATTAATGACTGTTTATTACTAAGACCTTTATATTTTAACTAATATTTGGCTCGTAGCCCTATTTTATATTAATTATTTTTTAAATTTATTGAGCCTTGTTATATACATATTTTTTTAACTTGGCACTACCCTGGTAAAAGGTAAACAATAAACTTACCATGTTCGATGGTGTACGTTGGCTGCAACCATGGACGAATTCCAATAAAACGTCATCATCCACAGATGAAATGTCGACAAAATGGGCTGCTGCTTTCTTCACATAGCATTGCAGACTGCTCCGAGGAATGCCATATGTTTTAGCAGTTCCTTCGAGAGGTTTATTATCCGTCACGCAACACTTAATAGTTTGCAACAGTCGATTAAAATCCATTTATTAAACTATCCATTAATCAAACTATTTTTCCGAGGATGAGGTACCTAAAAATGCGTAAAAACAGTGATAAAATACATTACACCAACATAGAAAGCGATATTACGCACTTTCTCAACCAAACATACGCATTAAATGAAAAAAAAAGGGTGCCCACAACCGGTTACATGAAGGTGCCCATAACCGGGAATGGTAACCTTTTTTTAAAGAGACTAGTAAATTATGTGGTGCACAAATTTTGGTTAAACACGAAATAAAATCACAAAATACAATGACAACACTACGCAAACATAATAAAACACTTACCTTTTCAAGAGACACGGTAGTGTCTCGCGCCAAGTGAACGCGAAGCGCGAGACCGCACGTGTATCTTTACGCGAGTCGTATGAGTTCCGTATACCCGAGATTATCGGATCTCACAATAAATGGCTGAATTTATCAACTTTTATATATCCGTAAT